>NW_024412377.1:113197342-113467172 GCF_014898765.1 Herpailurus yagouaroundi | reverse complement strand
TTTATATGCCGTTGAATTCGATTTGCTAGTATCTTATTGAGAATTTTGGCATCCATATTCATCAGGGATATTGGCCTGTAGTTCTCTTTTTTGACTGGGTCTCTGTCTGGTTTAGGAATCAAAGTAATACTGGCTTCATAGAATGAGTCTGGAAGTTTTCCTTCCCGTTCTATTTCTTGGAATAGCTTGAGAAGGATAGGTATTATCTCTGCTTTAAACGTCTGGTAGAACTCCCCTGGGAAGCCATCTGGTCCTGGACTCTTACTTCTTGGGAGTTTTTTGATAACCGATTCAATTTCTTCGCTGGTGATGGGTCTGTTCAAGCTTTCTATTTCCTCCTGATTGAGTTTTGGAAGAGTGTGGGTGTTCAGGAATTTGTCCATTTCTTCCAGGTTGTCCAATTTGTTGCCATATAATTTTTCATAGTATTCCCTGATAATTGCTTGTATCTCTGAGGGATTGGTTGTAATAATTCCATTTTCATTCATGATTTTATCTATTTGGGTCATCTCCCTTTTCTTTTTGAGAAGCCTGGCTAGAGGTTTGTCAATTTTGTTTATTTTTTCAAAAAACCAACTCTTGGTTTCGTTGATCTGTTCTACAGTTTTTTTAGAGTCTATATTGTTTATTTCTGCTCTGATCTTTATTATTTCTCTTCTTCTGCTGGGTTTAGGCTGCCTTTGCTGTTCTGCTTCTATTTCCTTTAGGTGTGCTGTTAGATTTTGTATTTGGGATTTTTCTTGTTTCTTGAGATAGGCCTGGATTGCAATATATTTTCCTCTCAGGACTGCCTTCGCTGCGTCCCAAAGCGTTTGGATTGCTGTATTTTCATTTTCGTTTGTTTCCATATATTTTTTAATTTCTTCTCTAATTGCCTGGTTGACCCACTCATTCGTTAGTAGGGTGTTCTTTAACCTCCATGCTTTTGGAGGTTTTCCAGACTTTTTTCTGTGGTTGATTTTAAGCTTCATAGCATTGTGGTCTGAAAGTATGCATGGTATGATTTCAATTCTTGTAAACTTATGAAGGGCTGTTTTGTGACCCAGCATATGATCTATCTTGGAGAATGTTCCATGTGCACTCGAGAAGAAAGTATATTCTGTTGCTTTGGGATGCAGAGTTCTATATATATCTGTCAAGTCCATCTGATCCAGTGTGTCATTCAGGGCCTTTGTTTCTTTATTGACCATGTGTCTAGATGATCTATCCATTTCTGTAAGTGGGGTGTTAAAGTCCCTTGCGATTACCACATTCTTATCAATAAGGTTGCTTATGTTTATGAGTAATTGTTTTATATATTTGGGTGCTCCGGTATTCGGCGCATAGACATTTATAATTGTTAGCTCTTCCTGATGGATAGACCCTGTCACTATTATATAATGTCCTTCTTCATCTCTTGTTACAGCCTTTAATTTAAAGTCTAGTTTGTCTGATAGAAGTATGGCTACTCCAGCTTTCTTTTGGCTTCCAGTAGCATGATAAATAGTTCTCCATCCCCTCACTCTCAATCTAAAGGTGTCCTCAGGTCTAAAATGAGTCTCTTGTAGACAGCAAATAGATGGGTCTTGTTTTTTTATCCATTCTGATACCCTATGTCTTTTGGTTGGCGCATTTAATCCATTTACATTCAGTGTTATTATAGAAAGATAGGGGTTTAGAGTCATTGTGATGTCTGTATGTTTTATGCTTGTAGTGATGTCTCTGGTACTTTGTCTCACAGGGTCCCCCTTAGGATCTCTTGTAGGGCTGGTTTAGTGGTGACAAATCCCTTCAGTTTTTGTTTGTTTGGGAAGACCTTTCTCTCTCCTTCTATTCTAAATGACAGACTTGCTGGATAAAGGATTCTCGGCTGCATATTTTTTCTGTCTAGCACACTGAAAATCTCGTGCCAATTCTTTCTGGCCTGCCAAGTTTCAGTAGAGAGATCGGTCACGAGTCTTATAGGTCTCCCTTTATATGTGAAGGCACGTTTACCCCTTGCTGCTTTCAGAATTTTCTCTTTATCCTTGTATTTTGCCACTTTCACTATGATATGTCGTGCAGAAGATCGATTCAAGTTACGTCTGAAGGGAGTTCTCTATGCCTCTTGGATTTCAATGCCTTTTTCCTTCCCCACTTCAGGGAAGTTCTCAGCTATTATTTCTTCAAGTACCCCTTCAGCACCTTTCCCTCTCTGTTCCTCCTCTGGGATACCAATTATGCGTATATTATTTCTTTTTAGTGTATCACTTAGTTCTCTAATTTTCCCCTCATACTCCTGGATTTTTTTATCTTTCTTTTTCTCAGCTTCCTCTTTTTCCATAACTTTATCTTCTAGTTCACCTATTCTCTCCTCTGCCTCTTCAATCCGAGCCGTGGTGGTTTCCATTTTGTTATGCATTTCGTTTAAAGCATTTTTCAGCTCCTCGTGACTGTTCCTTAGTCCCTTGATCTCTGTGGCAAGAGATTTTCTGCTGTCAGCTATACTGTTTTCAAGCCCAGCGATTAATTTTATGACTATTTTTCTAAATTCACTTTCTGTTATATTATTTAAATCCTTTTTGATCAGCTCATTAGGTGTTGTTATTTCCTGGAGATTCTTCTGAGGGGAATTCTTCCGCTTGGTCATTTTGGATAGTCCCTGGCGTGGTGAGGACCTGCAGGGCACTTCCCCTGTGCTGTGGTGTATAACTGGAGTTGGTGGGCGGAGCCGCAGTCAGACCTGATGTCTGCCCCCAGCCCACCGCTGGGGCCACAGTCAGACTGGTGCGTGCCTTCTCTTCCCCTCTCCTAGGGGCGGGATTCACTGTGGGGTGGGGTGGCCTGTCTGGGCTACTTGCACACTGCCAGGCTTGTGATGCTGGGGATCTGGCGTCTTAGCTGGGGTGGGTAGGCAAGGTGCACAGGGGCAGGAGGGGCAGGCTTAGCTTGCTTCTCCTTAGGTGATCCACTTCAGGAGGGGCCCTGTGGCAGCAGGAGGGAGTCAGATCCGCTGCCGGAGGTTTGGCTCCGCAGAAGCTCAGAATTGGGTGTTTGCGCTGAGCGAGCAAGTTCCCTGGCAGGAACTGGTTCTCTTTGGGATTTTGGCTGGGGGATGGGCGGGGGAGATGGCGCTGGCGAGCGCCTCTGTTCCCCACCAAACTGAGCTCTGTCGTCACGGGGCTCAGCAGCTCTCCTTCCCTTTGTCCTCCAGCCTTCCCGCTTTCTGAGCAGAGCTGTTAACTTATGACCTCCCAGCCGCTAAGTCACGCTTGCTGTCGGAACACAGTCCGTCAGGCCCCTCCGCTTTTTGCAAGCCAGACTCGGGGGCTCTGCTTGGCAGGCGAGCCGCCCCTCCGCCCCGGCTCCCTCCCGCCAGTCCGTGGAGCGCGCACCGCCTCGCCGCCCTTCCTACCCTCTTCCGTGGGCCTCTTGTCTGCGCTTGGCTCCGGCGACTCCATTCTGCTAATCCTCTGGTGGTTTTCTGGGTTATTTAGGCAGGTGTAGGTGGAATCTAAGTGATCAGCAGGACTCGTGGTGAGCCCAGTGTCCTCCTATGCCGCCATCTTCCCTCTCCCCTGGAATTCAAATTTAGATGAGAAAATATTTCAGGAAATTCTCAAAGCAATGATAAAGTAATCGTGAAGTCCCTTCAGATCATGCTATCTTTTTCTCTCCAAAGTCTCCCACAATTGCATTTGAAAAATCTTTGAATTTATTAGTAAATATCTTTCCAAGAATGCTTAAACTCATTTCACAGAAATGATTCACAAGCATTTGTTCATTTATTCTCTCATTCAACAGATTTTTATTGAGTGTGTACTATGTCACAGGGGCTGTCCCAGGTGGTGAAGATATGAAACAAAAATACTCCAGACAGTGTATATTCTAAATAAAAAGTAAGCAAATAGAGAACTATATGCATACTATTTCAGGTAGTGATTAGCAGATTACATATATATGCACACACACTATATGTAATATATAATTATATATAATTATAATGTGTTCAACATAAATATACATAATCTATATAATTTCTTTAATGATAGATATTACATGTTTAATAAATCTAGTTTCTGAAAAGGACCATGAAAATGTACTTTTTTTAAATGTAAGGAAGAATCTCTTGTAATAAAAGTTAACTCTATCTTAGAGTGATAGCTTCATAACTAATTAGTGACAGAGGAGGACACTGAATATCATTGCACACTGTAAAATAGAGAGAAGGACAGACACACCTGGGTGGCTCAGTGGTTAAGCATCCGACTTCAGTTCATGTTATGCTCTCACAGTCTGTGAGTTCGAGCCCCGCATAGGGCTCTGTGCTGACAGTTCGGAGCCTGGAGCTTGCTTAGATTCTGTCTCCCCCTCTCTCTGCCCTTCCCTGCCTCAAGCTCTGTCTCTCTTTCTCTCTCAAAAATAAATAAACATTAATTTTTTTTAAGTAAAAAATAAATAAAACAAAATAGAAAGATAAAGTTTGGGAACAATAGGAACTGCTTTATATGTGTCTATTATGTTGTGATAATAGTAATGAAAACTTTACCTGCATCGCTTCATTTAATCCTTCCAGCAAAACCCTATGAAATATCATTATTCCCCTCTTATGGTAAGAAATTAAAACCTAGAGAGCCCAAGTGACATACCCAAGGTCTACCTAGTAAATAAGTACAAATTTGAGAGTTACACTCCGGCCTGCCTCTCTCTTCACTAAGATGGTTATTGGAGAAAAGGCAGATTATGATTTAGGAATAAGAACTTGATTTTTAAAAATAAGTGGACTATTATTTAGCAGCCTGCTAAAAATTATGCCATGGTTAATACAAAGTTTAAAATGTCCCTTATTGGTTGCATCATTTATGCTGCCCAAACCATGCTACAGCAAGTGACTTAAAATAGCAGTGTATTTAACTTATTGTTCTATAGGTCAACAATTTGGACTGTACTCAGTTGGGTCGCTCTTCTTGTCTTGATGAGATTTTCTCATGTACAGAGTGGCTCTGTTTCTGAGAGTTGACTAGCTGTTGGCTGGGTAATGAGACAGTGAGGCTGTGGGTCACATGTGTCTCATCATAGACAGGCAAACCTGGGTTTGTTTACTTGTTACCTTGCCAAAGTTTTGAGAGAGGAAGGAAGCATGCAAGGTGTCATGAATCCTAGTTCCAGAACTGGCATATTGTTAGTTCATTCATCTCTCTTGGCCAAAGCAAATCACAATTCACATTCAAAGAGGTGGGGAAGTAACCGTCACCTTTTGATGGGAGAAGCTGCAAAGTCACATCATAAGAGGGACATGCAGAGAGGTAGGTTTGAGGAATGATGGCTGTTTTGGCAATCTACCACATCAGGCAAATGTGAGTTTGCCTTTTCCTCTAGAGTGAGTTAATCACATAGGAAAACAATGATCAATATTGTTTTTTGAGATGCACACATATGTCTGTGTACATATAAATGTAGGTATATGTGTACACATATATACATTATGTAAGTTGTATTTCCACATGATGTACTTATATTTCAAATGAGTATATACACTAAATTAAAATTACATCTCTTCTTTTGGAAGAGATAATGTCTTACTACATTTTCTTTGGTCCCTTTTAAGAGTTTCTGCCTGTCCCATAGTAAACTCCCAACAAACATTGGGTGAATAATCCTTTGAAAACTTTATACAATGTTTTTCTTCCTTTAGTCCCAGAGAAAAAGAAGCAATCATCTATTCTTATATCACGCATGTTTGCCAGTGAGGGGGATGACATGATTTTTTTTTTCTAGGTAACAGATAGTTCACCCCTCCAGAGTCTATAGTAGGCACGAACATTTAGTTACACCATGCATGTTCATAGTGGAGAATAATTAGTCTACTATTTCCTCTGGCAGAATCAAGCTTTATTTCTCCAGCTGGCTTTTTTAAAGAAAAAAAACTTTTTAAAATGTGCCAATATTAGACTCTGAAAGAAATAATAAAATTAATTCTTTCTAAAGCAGATGAAAATTGGTTCTAATCCACTGGCCACTGATCTCATGATAATTACCTCTTGCTACCTTGGGATGCAAAAAACAAAAAGCAAACAAACAAAAAATGTAATATTCTGTCCCTATCTATGCAGAGTAGATAAATGTAAAACTTATTATGAGGTTTTCTAAGCCCATGAGATCTTGGCAGTCCATTATGGAAATTCTAATCATTATGCCTTGCCTGGGATTTGAAAAGTAAGAGATTATACAGTCTCGCAGACTATACTTATCCCTTCTCCTACGCACCCCTACCATATCCCATGCTGAAGCAACAGTAAGATAAAGATGTAGAGGGATTTACAAAGATATCTGCCTGTGGTTTCCTGGAGTTGGATCTGTGGATACCAACCTCATTTTATCACATAAATCGATGTGGGAAGGAGGCTACATTCATCAGAATAATTAATGACAATGTTATAGACCAACCCTAAAGTCTTAGTGACAGTGCAAAACACTACTTTTCTTGTATTATTTCTTTCTCACATCATTGGCTGAAGCAAGTTGGGTACTTTTCTGTGTGGCCCTTCTTGAAGCTCAAGACCCAGGCTTCCTTTGTCTTATTGAGTCAACATTTAGGATTCCTTTGTTTTTCACTATAAGGAGAAGAGAACACGGAGGAGGCATATGTACTCTTACCTGCCATGGATAGGACTTCCCTCCCTCACATTCTATTGGTAAGAGTGAGTCATAGCACCCATCTAGAGTGGATCCATGGAGTTGGAGGAATGAGAGCAACACAAACAACCTCTGTCACAGAGAAACATTCAGAGAAGCTTGATTAACACGGACTGTCAAAGTTAAAGCATGATAATGTTCACATCCCTCTAAAATCCATCTTATATCAAGGTACCATTGAAATACTAATTGTGAATATTTCATTTTTCACATCAAATAAACAATAAGATGGTTTTTAGCATATGAAAGGATAGAAACTAAAGTATACCTTAAAGTACAGTCATGTCCTAAGGGCTTTTCATTAGAATTTTGCTACCTACAGCAAATATCATTATACTCAGTGAAATAAATGCATTTAAAATGTGTAAGTTAATGCATCAAAATCTTATCTGAAATTATGTGTATTTATCTTACTTTTTTCTTGTCATGTTATTTCTCATTTACGTGTCCATCTCAATTAGACATGCATTTTCTACCCATGGCAAGAAACAAAACCAAAACCCAAAAACCAAAGGAATTATTAATTTCCTGGGGCCAAACCCTGGCTGCTTAAAACCATTCTTTGTGTATGTTTTTTTTTTCATACTTGTTGTTGTACACCTGACTGAGCCACTCTAATAATTCAAGTGTTAAAGACCCATCTAAGAAATGGAACTATAGCTGATTGACTGGAAAAGCCCTTGATGAGACACATCTAACTTTGATCAAATGCATGAGATCTATCTTTCATTTAGAACCTGACTACTCAGAAGGTGGTCATGCTTGAGCAGGTTGGGGGAAGTTGTAAGAGAGAGGGGTCTCTTAGAAAGTTAAAGCAATGCTAGTTAACTAAATCCATTAACCCAATTTTGAGAGTTGCTAATCGTTGGAAGTACAAGCCCCATCATACCTCCTGTCACCCCAATTTCCCCTGAATAAATGTTCATATTATAATATCATGCACAACAGAGGAAGGGATGGACAGAAGGAGAGTAAGAGAACATAGGCAAAATGGGATGAACACTGGTGAAAACCAAAAGAAGCTCCAATTTCAGTCATTTTCCCATATTCGCAGGTAGAGATTTGGTGGAGGTCAACAATCAAGGAAGGAATATTTATCCAGTCCTGCTGTTCCTCCTTTGCTGCATCCCAGTCCCTCACTTGATGGAAGTGGGTAAAGAATGAGAAGATCCTTTTTAGAAGAAGGGAAGGCCTTATGTGTTTAGTCTTTTTACATTGACTCTATGAGAAGGTCCCTGGAAGCCTTTTCTGCTTTCACATTCTCTTTTTCTGCATTGGGGAAAAAGGTTTGAGCCCTTCTTCTCGAAAGTCACTGGACTCTGGAAAGGGCAAAATGCAACCTGGGCAGAGGAAGCAGTACTATCTGCTGTCAGGTTGTTCAAGGCCAAAGGAGACAGGGAAAAAGGAGGCAGAAATTCAGGAAGGTATCTTTGTTCAATAATAAAACTTACAATGTAGAGTTTTCTGTGTGCTGGTTCCTCTCATAAGCCTTGCAGTATCTTCAGAATTATTCTCTTCTTCCTCTGATAGGAGGAAGGGGTAAAGAAAAGTATACAGTGATGTAAATTATATTATTTACATACATACTGATATAATTACTGAGCACCAAGCCAGGCACCTTGCTATTAATTCTTAGAACAACCCCATCAGAGAGGTACACAACAGATCATTTCTCAGCTAAGAAAACACAGTTTAAGTAATTGGTTCAAATGTCATAAGTAAGCTGGATGAATCTCAGAAACCTTAAACAAAGCAAAGAAAGCCAGATATTGAAGGGAACATACTGTATGAATCCATTTATCTGAAATCCTAGAACAAGCAAAAACTAAGCTTATAGTGGTACACATCAGATCATTTGTTGCCTGGGTGAGGTGCAGGAGCAAACTGACTTCAAAGGGGCACAAGGGAACTTTTCTGGGAGGATGAATATGCCCTATTTCTTGATTGCGGTAGTTGCTACACAAGTGTATGTTTGTCAAAACTCACTGAAGTATGTGCAAAAATGGATGTATTTTAATGTATGTAAATTTTAACCCAACAAAATTGATTTAAAAACACACACACACAACGATCCTACCAGTATAGCGCATTCTTTCCTCAAGGAAACATTGCCAGAAAGAAAGAATATGTATGTGTCTACATAAGGGAAAATGGGATGGAGAATATAAGCACAGAATTGGTTGACATTAAAGAAAGAGCTGTTTATGTTTCTTCTGGTTGAATCATCCAATTAGTACTTCTGCATTTTGCTAGTTAACACCTGAATGTTTCACTGTACTTAATTAATAGATTCTTATTAAAATTATGTCTAGGGGCGCCTGGGTGGCGCAGTCGGTTAAGCGTCCGACTTCAGCCAGGTCACGATCTCGTGGTCCGTGAGTTCGAGCCCCGCGTCGGGCTCTGGGCTGATGGCTCAGAGCCTGGAGCCTGTTTCCGATTCTGTGTCTCCCTCTCTCTCTGCCCCTCCCCCGTTCATGCTCTGTCTCTCTCTGTCCCAAAAATAAAAATAAACATTGAAAAAAAAATTAAAATTATGTCTAAATATGAAAGTATGCAGAGTTCAGAATCCAGACATTCTTTTACTTAATTTTCTTCTTCAAATTAAAAATAAAGCATGTTTGGGGCACCTGGGTGGCTCATTTGCTTATCCTACTTTGGCTCAGATCATGATCCCATGGTCCATGAGTTCCAGCTCTGTGTCAGGGTCTGTGTTCACAGCTTAGAGCCTGGAGCCTGCTTCAGATTCTATGTGTCCCTCTCTCTCTGCCCCTCCCCTGCTCATGCTCTCTCTCTGTCTCAAAAATAAATAAAACATTTTTGAAAAATAAAGCATGTTTTGTGGAATTAAGATATTCAGATGATTGCTTTAATTTTTACTTATCTTACATCTGTAGACATTGCATATGTGAATGTAAGGTATTATTGACTAATACCTAGCTTGAAGTCAGTAGGAAATGTTGGTTATAAAATTAGTATTAGTTCAGATCAAAGGAATAGTATTAGCAGACCCGTCTTTGGTGGGTGTTCTGCCTTGTAAGAACATTTTAAGAAGAGGTTTGGGTAAAATCTCTTTGTTATTTTTTGGAAAATTAATTTTCAAAAAAATTAGTCATCTTCCTCCTAAGAACTTCAGGTTCAAAGTATTACAATGTAACCCAATTTATTTGGGGGAAAGGGAAAGATTAACTGAAACATAAGTAATAGCTAAAAGTAAATGTTACTTGTGTAAAAGGTCTGAACAAACATTTCATCAAAGAGGATATTCAGATGACCAATAAGGATATGAACAGATGCTTAACATCATTAGTCATTGGGGGAATCCAAACTAACACCACAATGGGATACCACAACACGCCTATTAGAAGGCTAAAATTAAAGACAAAAATTTTCCTTTTAGGAAAAATTTTAAAAAGGTGACAATGCCAAGTGCTGACAAGGTTGTGGAGCAAATAAAGCTTTCTATGATGGTGGGAATGTGAAATGGTACAGCCATTCTGGAAAAGAGTGTGACAATTTCTTATAAAACTAAACATATGACCCAGCAAATCCACTCCTGAGAATTCATATCAAAGGGACAAAAACTTAGGTTTTACAAAAACTTAGGTTTGTAAACAGTGTTTACAGCACTGTGACTCTTAATAGCCCCAAACTGGCAACAACCCAGATGTCCTGACATGGGTAATAGTTAAACTGTAAATCATCCATACCCTGGAATAGTACTCAGCAATAAAAAGAAATGTACTATTGATACACACACCAATTTGGGTTAATCCAGGGACTTATGCTGAGCGAAAAGGTCATATATTACATGATTCCATTTAAATAATATTTGTGAGCTAACAAAATTATGGAAATGGAGGCAGATTAGTGGTTGCTAGGAGTCAGGGACAGAGGAGGGGGAGGGAAGGGAATGTGGCTCTAAAAAGGCAACATGAAACATTCCTGAGGTGATAGAAATGTTCTATAACTTGACTGTATCAATGCCAATATCCTGGTTGTGATATTATACTTTAGTTTTGTAAGATGTTAGCATTAGGGGACTCTGGGTAAAGGGTACACAGGATCTCTCTATATTATTTCTTACAACTGCATGTTAATCTATAATTATTTGAAAACAAGAAGTTTAATTTTTAAAAAAGCACACCAAATCATATTACTCTCCTCTTCCGAAATGTTCATTAGTTTTCCATCACACTCAGAATCCAGTGACTCCTCACTGTTACCTCAGAGTCTTTGTAGAATCTGACCTCTTGTACCCCCTCCCGGTTCATTTCTTACCATTATTTCTCTAGGTAACTTTTCATCTAACACATTTGACTTCTTTCCATCTCTTATTCACTCCAAGGCTCTTCCCACTCAGGACTTTTATACGTGAAGCCTGCAGCCTTTGGAATACTCTTTTTCCCAGATTTTAGCATGGCTTACACCCTCCCTTAATACAGGTGGTCACATGTCACCTCCTTAATGTCACTCATTCCCTCAATGTCATTTGCTAAAAGGTCACCTCTTAAAAGAGGACTTGTGTTACCAGTGTATCTAAAATAACACACTGCCCTTTCCTATGTCATTCTCCATTCTCTGTTGCTTCTTAATATCTCTTTTGGGTATTTATTATAACCTTTTGGGTATTTTGTCCACTTGTTTTCTTGTGATAAAATGCACATAACATAAAGTTTACCATTATAGTATCATTTTAATTTGTTTGTTTATGGTAGTAAATGGTAATTAAGTTCCAGTAGGGTAGAGGCCACATCTTCTCCACTCATTAATGAATTCTTTAGACCTAGAACAAATATTTTTAAGATAAATAGTGAGTTAATGAGTGAGTGAGTGAGTGAGTGAACATAAAGCAAGTTGGGAAAGTACACGTACCTCCATGAGAGCATTTGTGTGTAAAATTTAACGCAGAAAAAATTATATACTATTTAGTCCTACTAGGCAGGTAACGGATATTGCTGTTGTGGGGGTTAGGGATACTACATTGTAAGTGAGAAAAGAGGTAAATAATACCTGATGGCTGTTAGTGTTTTGTAGAAGATATGAGAATATGATCTAAGGGAAACTTTTGCCTACAAATTTGTTAGCATCTCCTTTCAGTTGCAGTAATTTTTTTTTTTTTCTGGTTATTTCTTTTAAGCTGTCCTATTAAGGAATTAGCAGCCATGAGCCTATCTGTATTAGAATGCGCAAAGCTTTGGCCCTACCAGGAAACAAAACATTGTTTGTGATCCACAAAAACCGTGTCAATGATTTCAGACAGTGTAATAACTGATTGATTAAATGCTCTTGAATCCATGTGCACTCATTTCATTGCTGTTATTTGATTCATTTCCATGGATTCTCATCCTCAACAAAAGCATCTTCTCAATGTAAGCCCTGGGAGTACCTCTTGAGTTTATTCAAACTCTGTATTATTCATTTTATATCTTTATGATATCAACTTAGTGCCTTGCATGCTATAGGCTTTCCATAAATGTATGTTATAATAAGGAAATGAATAAACAGAGGATGTTTGATTCTATTTCAAATTTTAGGAATAAGAACCTTTGATAAGTTTATTCACTTTGAAACCCTATGAAGTCATGGAAAACTATACTCTAGAAATTCTTAAGTAAAGTAGTTAATGAGAAATTTGCGTGTCCACTAATGACCATGACAGCCAACACTGCACACTAAATTCTTGAAGGACACAGTGATCCTTTTTTAGCCTTGCATTGAAAACTCCTTGGGTTTGCTGCAATATGTTTGTATGAATAGATGATGGACTGTATTATATTTTAATTCATTGCTTCTGGCAAGTTCCAACACACGTATGGTAGTGTGAATCAAACAGTAGGCAGCTATGTTTATTTGGTTAGGGATTGTACAGGTTGACATTCATTGTCCCTCAGGAATTCAGCACAGCCCAGTATAATTGACCGTATTTTATTATGTTTGGAATGTTCATTTTTTTTCCCAAGCCAGCTATGTTCTATCCAATTATACAGTTAAATCAAAAATATTTAAGGTATTTTCAGCTTGTAAATGGTAGTTGACAGAGAAGGTGAATAAGAAGCATCTCTACTTCTGCTCGGTGTTTGGGTCAGAGATTTGCTGAAAACCACTGGCAGGACAAGGACCATGTTTCTCAAACTTAAGCATAAATTGGAATCATAAAGAGTTTGTTAAAGCACAAAATTTGGGGGCTAATTATACCTCAATAAAGCTGGAGGGGGGAAAAACTTTTTCTGGGCTCTTTTCCCAGAGATTCTGACCCCACGCATCTAAGGGAGGCACAAGAAATTGCATTTGTAACAAGCTCCCAGATGATGTCGATCTGTACAGCACAGACCTTAGATCACACCACCAGGTTAAGCAGAGTTAGCCATATAAGTAGAACTAGATATAGGGGCTGTTGGTAATCCAGTTGGCTGCAATTTAGGTGGGAATTCACTGCAGAACTCAGTTGAGGTAGGAGCAGGAAGAAACTACAACTTCTCAGAAGACAGATAATGAATGTGAAGCTAATTATGTGGGAGATGACTCATAGGATAATGGAGATGATTCAGGGAAAGTGGTTCAGCAGAATTGAACGGAGATGTGGAAGCATCACTCAAGTAGTGATGCATGTGGAACGTCAGAGCAGAGCCAAAGATTTCTTTTATTGCTTCTGAAACTGTGAGCATTTTGTCCTAAGGAGACAACTAATTGCCATGCACGTTGGAAAATACAATTATATGATGCTTTTAGATAGATTATGTGATATATAAACATAAGGTGGTCATAGCTGTGTCAGACATTCCTGGTTATTTTCCCAATATCTGTTCATCCCTCCTCCTTGCCAACAGAGCCATGGTATAATATGAACTGAGGACAACCAGATTGGTTTTATATATATCGGTGGCCCTAACAATGGCAACAGGTGTTATTGAGTGTAGCAGTATATCCAGTTATAAAATTTGATTTCTTAGCTTCCTGGATAGTTATGTGGACCCATATGACTGAGTTCTGGCTAGAAGGACATGACCCAGAGTCTTCTAGGCAGGCTTCTGGTTGTCCTAATGTTTTCATAATTTAAAGAAATAAAAGAACAGACTTAGGTGCATAGCGCTCTTTGCCATTTCTTCTTCCTCCTCCCCTGGAATGTAGCTGTGGGGCTTGGAGGTGTAGGAGTCATCTTTAGAAGCATGAGGACAAAAGCCAAATGAAAATATGGGAAAATCCTGAAGCTTCTACATCAGCACTTGCCTGCCGACCCCAGATTTCTGTTGCATAAGGAAAGTATACTCATTTGGTTAAGCATTTGCTTTTGTGTTCCTGTTACATGGAGCCAAATAAAATTCCTAACAGATAAAATCGTTATCATATATTGAGAATTTACCGTATGTATGTATATGCCAGTTACTTTTCTAGGAATTTTATATGTAGTGTATCATTTAATCTGCATAGAGCCCCTGTATATTATTCCATTGTTCCATTTTACCAAAAGCTTCTAAGAAGAATAAATCTCATTAAAAAAGAATATCCACCTGAAATAATGCCAGTGTAAATTTACTAGGGTAAATTTGACATTTATTTATTTTAATCTGATTTAACTTCTTTTGACACATAGTTGATAATGTTATTGTCCTATGTATATTCTTCTAATTATCACTCTCCACCTCCTATTGGGCTCAAATCAGATGAAACTTCTAACCGAAACAGTTTTGATTCTTGTAATGTGGTTGTAGACTATGGAGAGACACTGGCATAAGTAGAAATAGCCCCACTGTAGATGCTGCCAGTATATAACACAGCTTACCCATGCACATCCTGAAATTAGTATTGTATCCCACTGGCACAGAAGGTTTCATTAATTTTTTTTTATTGCAATTGCCTAACTTAAAAGCAGGTCTGTGCTAAGTCATGTTCCTTCCTTTCCTCTTTAGAGAAAAGTGATTAGAACATTAAGTGGAGCAAATTGACCTGAACCTCAGAGATAAAGGGAGAAATTAGCTTGCAAAGAAATGGTTCACACCATCTAGAATTTATTTGCAGCGTGGATATGGGGGTGGGAGGTTAGCAGCCTGGGAGACGAATTGAGAATCTAGTTTTAAATTAGATTTTACTATCAGTCTGAAATTCTAGTTAACCTCAAAATGACTATAAATTTCTTTGGCACTTGAGTGTTCCACAAAATCATTATTAAACTTCAAGTAATCATTTTAATGATTCCTACAGCCTAGTCCCCTATATGGAGAGGATCACACAAGTTTAGATGATCCTGTCTTCTCAGTCAACATGAAGTATACAGTCACCAGGCATAATCAGGGTCAAATCATGGAATCATTAAATTTTGAACGCCTTGGGTATTAAACTGACTTAATATACCAGTTTATATACGCAACACCGTAGTTGAGAAGTGGAAGTCATCCGTGCTAGTATCAAAATCAGGACTAGAATTGGAGGCTTCTAAATCTTAGTTTAAAATTCTTTCTAGTCTCTCAGGGTCTCCTATGAAAGGTTCCCCTATAATTTGTTTTACATTCTAAGTGTCAGTAGATGTGTCGAAATTTTTAGCTGTAGACTCAAGGAACTGATGACATTCAAATGTGTCTTTCTTTTTAAAATTAGATCTTGAGGGAGCTGGGTGGCTCAGTTGGTTAAGTGTCCAACTCTTGATCTCAGCTCAGATCCTGATCTTGTGGTTCGTGAGTTGGAGCCCCTCATCATGTTCTCTGCTGATGTTGTAGTCTTGCTGGGGATTCTGTCTCTTCTTCTCTCTGCCCATCCCCCACTTATTCTCTCCTCCCTCTCTTACTCTGTCTCAAAATAAACAAACATTAAAAAAATTTAAAAAAATAAAATCTTCCTCCCAAGGGTGGTCACATGTGGTATCATTTCCCCTTGACAGAAATAGAGAAAATCCCTATGTTCAAAGAGTTCAAGTCACAGCAGACCATACCCAGAGGCTGCAAGAATGTGGAGGGAAGTCAGCACAAAGGGATGGACTTAGCTTCCACTTAACCCGCTTCCTGAGCAGCTCCCTCAGTGCCAACTTACACCCCAGAGTACACTTAAAAGCAATTGTATAAGTTCAGTTTCCAAGGTCAGCTGACATCTCACTGGAGGCAGGAAGACCAGGTGTTTAGGCGCACTGGCTCAGGAGTCAGAATGCCTGGGGTTACATGCTAGCTCCACTGATAACTAGTTTTAAAATTGATCTTGAGAAAGGTGCTTGTCCTCTCTGTGTTTTGGTTTTCTCATCTAGAGAATGGTTCTAACAGTATGATTATAAGGTTCAGATGAACGAACCATGTGTGATCCCTGCTTGATCCTAGGACCAGATTGTCACAATCCTAAATACATTCATATGGGCAAGACCAAACCTTGAATCAGCCAAATACTTATCCTTCTCTTCTCACTAAAGATGGACTCTTGGGGCCCCTCAGTAGCTCTGTTGGTTAAGCATTTGACTTTGGCTCAGGTCATGATCTCATGGTTGTGGGTTCGAGCCCTGCATCAGGCTCTGCACTGACAACTCAGCCTGGAGCCTCCTTCCGATTCTGTCTCCCTCTGTGTCTCCCTCAGTCTCTCTGCCCTTCATTTGTTTGGGCACTCACTCTGTCTCTCTGTCTCTCAAAAATAAATAAATAAAAACTAAAAAAAAAAAAAAAGATGTTCTCTTCACATTTTTTTTTCAATATATGAAGTTTATTGTCAAATTGGTTTCCATACAACACCCAGTGCTCATTCCAAAAGGTGCCCTCCTCAATACCCATCACCCACCCTCCCCTCCCTCCCACCCTCCATCAACCCTCAGTTTGTTCTCAGTTTTTAAGAGTCTCTTATGCTTTGGCTCTCTCCCACTCTAACCTCTTTTTTTTTTCCTTCCCCTCCCCCATGGGTTTCTGGTAAGTTTCTCAGGATCCACATAAGAGTGAAACCATATGGTATCTGTCTTTCTCTGTATGGCATATTTCACTTAGCATAACACCCTCCAGTTCCATCCACGTTGCTACAAAGGGCCATATTTCATTCTTTCTCATGGCCACGTAGTACTCCATTGTGTATATACACCACAATTTTTTTATCCATTCATCAGTTGATGGACATTTAGGCTCTTTCCATAATTTGGCTATTGTTGAGGGTGCTGCTATAAACATTTGGGTACAAGTGCCCCTATGCATCAGTACTCCTGTGTCCCTTGGGTAAATTCCTAGCAGTGCTACTGCTGGGTCATAGGGTAGGTCTATTTTTAATTTTATGAGGAATCTCCACACTGTTTTCCAGAGTGGCTGCACCAATTTGCATTCCCACCAACAGTGCAAGAGGGTTCCCGTTTCTCCACATCCTCTCCAGCATCTATAGTCTCCTGATTTGTTCATTTTGGCCGCTCTGACTGGCGTGAGGTGATATCTGAGTGTGGTTTTGATTTGTATTTCCCTGATGAGGAGCGACATTGAGCATCTTTCATATGCCTGTTGGCCATCCAGATGTCTTCTTTAGAGAAGTGTCTATTCGTGTTTTCTGCCCATTTCTTCACTGGGTTATTTGTTTTTCGGGTGTGGAGTTTGGTGAGCTCTTTATAGATTTTGGATACTAGCCCTTTATCCGATATGTCATTTGCAAATATTTTTTCCCATTCCATTGGTTGCCTTTTAGTTTCGTTGGTTGTTTCCTTTGCTGTGCAGAAGCTTTTTATCTTCGTAAGGTCCCAGTAGTTCATTTTTGCTTTTAATTCCCTTGCCTTTGGGGATGTACGAGTAAGAGATTGCTACGGCTGAGGTCAGAGAGGTCTTTTCCTGCTTTCTCCTCTAGGGTTTTGATGGTTTCCTGTCTCACATTCAGATCCTTGATCCATTTTGAGTTTATTTTTGTGAATGGTGTGAGAAAGTGGTCTAGTTTCAATCTTCTGCATGTTGGTGTCCAGTTCTCCCAGCACCATTTGTTAAAGAGACTGTCTTTTTTCCATTGGATGTTCTTTCCTGCTTTGTCAAAGATGAGTTGGCCATACGTTTGTGGGTCTAGTTCTGGGGTTTCTATTCTATTCCATTGGTCTGAGTGTCTGTTTTTGTGCCAATACCATGCTGTCTTGATGATGACAGCTTGGTAGTAGAGACTAAAGTCTGAGATTGTGATGCCTCCTGCTTTGGTCTTCTTCAAAATTCCTTTTGCTATTCGGGGCCTTTTGTGGTTCCATATGAATTTTAGGATTGCTTGTTCTCGTTTCGAGAAGAATGCTGGTGCAATTTTGATTGGGATTGCATTGAATGTGTAGATAGCTTTGGGTAGTATTGACATTTTGACAATATGTATTCTTCCAATCCATGAGCATGGAATGTTTTTCCATTTCTTTATATCTTCTTCAGTTACTTTCATAAGCTTTCTGTAGTTTTCAGCATACAGATCTTTTACATCTTTGGTTAGATTTATCCCTAGGTATTTTATGCTTCTTGGTGCAATTGTAAATGGGATCAGTTTCTTTATTTGTCTTTCTGTTGCTTCATTATTAGTGTATAAGAATGCAGCTGATTTCTGTACATTGATTTTGTATCCTGCAACTTTGCTGAATTCATGTATCAGTTTTAGCAGACTTCTGGTGGAGTCTATCAGATTTTCCATGTATAATATCATGTCATCTGCAAAATGTGAAAGCTTAATTTCATCTTTGCCAATTTTGTTGCCTTTGATTTCCTTTTGTTGTCTGATTGCTGATGCTAGCACTTCCAACACTATGTTAAACAACAGCGGTGAGAATGGACATCCCTGTCATGTTCCTGATCTCAGGGAAAAAGCTCTCAGTTTTTCCCCATTGAGGATGATGTTAGCTGTGGGCTTTTCATAAATGGCTTTGATGATCTTTAAGTATGTTCCTTCTATCCCGACTTTCTCAAGGGTTTTTATTAAGAAATGTTGCTGGTTTTTGTCAAAGACCTTTTCTGCATTGATTGACAGGATCATATAGTTCTTATCTTTTCTTTTATTAATGTGATGTATCACATTGATTGATTTGCGAATGTTGAACCAGCCCTGCATCCCAGGAATGAATCCCACTTGATCACGGTGAATAATTCTTTTTATATGCTGTTGAATTCGATTTGCTTGTATCTTATTGAGAATTTTTGCATCCATATTCATCAGGGATATTGGCCTGTAGTTCTCTTTTTTTACTGGGTCTCTGTCTGGTTTAGGAATCAAAGTAATACTGGCTTCATAGAATGAGTCTGGAAGTTTTCCTTCCCGTTCTATTTCTTGGAATAGCTTGAGAAGGATAGGGATTATCTCTGCTTTAAACGTCTGGTAGAACTCCCCTGGGAAGCCATCTGGTCCAGGACTCTTATTTGTTGGGAGATTTTTGATGACTGATTCAATATCTTCGCTGGTTATGGGTCTGTTCAAGCTTTCTATTTCCTCCTGATTGAGTTTTGGAAGCATGTGGGTGTTTAGGAATTTTTCCATTTTATCCAGGTTGTCCAGTTTGTTGGCATATAATTTTTCATAGTATTCCCTGATAATTGCTTGTATCTCTGAGGGATTGGTTGTAATAATTCCATTTTCCTTCATGATTTTCCTATTTGGGTCATCTCCCTTTTTTTTTTTGAGAAGCCTGGCTAGAGGTTTATCAATTTTGTTTATTTTTTCAAAAAACCAACTCTTGGTTTCGTTGATCTGCTCTACAGTTTTTTTAGTTTCTATTGTTTATTTCTGCTCTGATCTTTATTATTTCTCTTCTTCTGGATTTAGGCTGTCTTTGCTGTTCTGCTTCTATTTCCTTTAGTGTGCTGTTAGATTTTGTATTTTATTTATTTTTTTTTTAATTTTTTTTCAATGTTTATTTATTTTTGCGACAGAGAGACAGAGCATGAACGGGGGAGGGGCAGAGAGAGAGGGAGACACAGAATCGTTAACAGGCTCCAGGCTCTCAGCCATCAGCCCAGAGCCTGACACGGGGCTCAAACTCCCGGACCGTGAGATCATGACCTGGCTGAAGTCGGACGCTTAACCAACTGCGCCACCCAGGCGCCCCTAGATTTTGTATTTTAGATTTAGGTGTGCTGTTAGATTTTTCTTGTTTCTTGAGACAGGCCTGGATTGCCATGCATTTTCCTCTCAGGACTGCCTTCGCTGCATCCCAAAGCGTTTGGATGGTTGTATTTTCATTTTCATTCGTTTCCATATATTTTTTTAATTTCTTCTCGAATTGCCTGGTTGACCCATTCATTCTTTAGTAGGGTGTTCTTTAACCTCCATGCTTTTGGAGGTTTTCCAGAACTTTTCCTGTGGTTGGTTTCAAGTTTCTTAGCATTGTGGTCTGAAAGTATGCATGGTATGATTTCAATTCTTGTATACTTATGAAGGGCTGTTTTGTGACCCAGTATATGATCTATCTTGGAGAATGTTCCATGTGCACTCGAGAAAAAAGTATATTCTGTTGCTTTGGGATGTAGAGTTCTAAATATATCTGTCAAGTCCATCTGATCCAATGTATCATTCAGGGCCCTTGTTTCTGTATTCACCGTGTGTCTAGATTATCTATCCATTTCTGTAAGTGGAGTGCTAAAGTCCCCTGCAATTACCACATTCTTATCAATAAGGTTGCTTATGTTTGTGGGTAATTGTTTTATATATTTCGGGGCTCCCATATTCGCCACATAGACATTTATAATTGTTAGGTCTTCCTGATGGATAGACCCTGTGATTATTATATAATGCCCTTCTTCATCTCTTGTTACAGCCTTTAATTTAAAGTCTAGTTTGTCTGATAGAAGTATGGCTACTCCAGCTTTCTTTTGACTTCCAGTGGCATGATAAATAGTTCTCCATCCCCTCACTCTCAATCTAAAGGTGTCCTCAGGTCTGAAATGAGTCTCTTGTAGACAGAAATAGATGGGCCTTGTTTTTTTATCCATTCTGATACCCTGTGTATTTTGGTTGACACATTTAGTACGTTTACGTTCATCGTTATTATAGAAAGATATGGGTTTAGAGTCATTGTGATGTCCGTAGGTGTCATGCTTGTAGCGATGTCTCTGGTACTTTGTCTCACAGGATCCCCCTTAGGATCTCTTGTAAGGCTGGTTTAGTGGTGACGAATTCCTTCAGTTTTTGTTTGCTTGGGAAGATCTTTATCTCTCCTTCTATTCTAACTGACAAACTTGCTGGATAAAGGATTCTCGGCTGCATATTTTTCTGTTCATCACATTGAAGATCTCCTGCCATTCCTTTGTGGCCTGCCGAGTTTCAGTAGAGAGATCGGTCACGAGTCTTATAGGTCTCCCTTTATATGGTAGAGCATGTTTATCTCTAGCTGCTTTCAGAATATTCTCTTTATCCTTGTATTTTGCCACTTTCACTATGATATGTCGTGCAGAAGATCGATTCAAGTTACGTCTGAAGGGAGTTCTCTGTGCCTCTTGGATTTCAATGCCTTTTTCCTTCCCCACATCAGGGAAGATCTCAGCTATTATTTCTCCAAGTACACCTTCAGCACCTGTCCCTCTCTCTTCCTCCTCTGGAATACCAATTATGCGTAGATTATTTCTCTTTAGTGCATCACTTAGTTCTCTAATTTTCCCCTCATATTCCTGGATTTTTTTATCTCTCTTTTTCTTAGATTCTTCTTTTTCCATAATTTTATCTTCTAGTTCACCTATTCTCTCCTCTGCGTCTTCAATCCGAGCCGTAGTTGTCTCCATTTTATTTTGCAGCTCGTTGATAGCATTTTTTAGCTCATCCTGGCTGGTCCTGAGTCCTTTGATCTCTGTAGCAAGAGATTGTCTGCTGTCCTTTATACTGTTTTCAAGCCCAGCGATTAATTTTATGACTATTATTCTAAATTCACTTTCTGTTATATTGTTTAAATCATTTTTGATCAGTTTGTTAGCTTTTGTTATTTCCTGGACATTTTTCTGAGGGGAATTCTTCCGTTTTGTCATTTTGGATAGTCCCTGGAGTGGTGCGGGACTGCGGGCACTTCCCCTGTGCTGTCTTGAATAACTTGCGTTGGTGGGTGGGGCTGCAGTCAGACCTGATGTCTTCTCCCAGCCCACAGCTGGGGCCACAGTCAGACTGGTGTGTGCCTTCTCTTCCCCTCTCTTAGGGGCGGGATTCACTGTGGGGTGGCGTGGCCCGTCTGGGCTACTTGCACACTGCCAGACTTGTGGTGCTGGGCATCTGGCGTATTAGCTGGGGTGGATCAGCAAGGTGCACAGGGGCGGGAGGGGTAGGCTCAGCTTGCTTTTCCTTAGGAGATCCTCTTTGGGAGGGGCCCTGGGGCACAGGGAGGGAGTCAGACCCGCTGCAGGAGGGATGGATCTGCAGAAGCACAGCGTTGGGTGTTTGCATGGTGCAAGCAAGTTCTCTGGCAGGAACTGGTTCCCTTTGGGATTTTGGCTGGGGGATGGGCGGGGGAGCTGGCGCTGGTGATCACCTTTGTTCCCCGCCAAACTGAGCTCCGTTGTCCGGGGCTCAACAACTCTCCCTCCCGTTGTCCTCCAGCCCTGCCATTCTCCGAGCAGAGCTGTTAGCTTATAACCTTCCAGATGTCAAGTCCCTCTTGCTGTTGGAATACACTCCATCAGGCCCCTATGCTTTTGCCAGCCAGACTCGGGGGCTCTGCTTGGCCTGCGGGCTGCCTCTCCGCCTCTGCTCCCTCCTGCCAGTCTGTGGAGCACGCACTGCCTCTGCCCTTCATACCCTCTTCCATGGGCCTCTCATCTGCGCTTGGCTCCAGAGACTCCATTCTGCTAGTCTTCTGGTGGTTTTCTGGGTTATTTAGGCAGGTGTAGGTGGAATCTAAGTGATCAGCAGGACGCGCGGTGAGCCCAGCGTCCTCCTACGCTACCATCTTCCCAGGATCTCTTCACATTTCTTTTCATCCAACCAACTCTTCTTCCATGGGATGATTTTTAGATTGCTGAAGAGTATACTCTTATTTGCTCTCATCTTCTTTTGTTTTGAGAGTTTGGAGGAGAGGCAGTATGCAGCCATTTACAACATCTGCATGTGCATTTCCCATTAATGCATATGTCCATCGATTAGCTTTCTCCTCCTCTGTTTTCAGGACCAGTTCCTTTTTTTTGGGAGGGAGTTGTGAAACCTTTTGAAGATCTGATGGCACCTATCATCATCCCTTCTCCCACCAGCACTACCGCCGTATGCATATCCAAATAATATGCATTTTTAGGCACCCAGATAGCCCTTGATGCCTATTCAAGGTCCTTTCGGAGGACCGGTGATAAAGCCCTCCATTCCAAGCCTGCATACGCTTTTTAAAAAAAGCCTGTTTCCAAAGGATGGATTAAATTAAAACAAAAAACAAAAAACAAAAAACCTTGGCTCAGATATAATTTGAGAAAAAAATGCTAAATAACAGAAGTGATTTGTTCTCAACATCTACAGAAAAGACACATTTCTTTTCAACTGTCTTTCCCTTTTTGGTGATTGTGGACTTCCTGGGCTATGCTAAATGTGATAATATTCTAAGTTAGCCAAATCTCTCTTACAGATCTGCCAAATTTCAAAACAAAGTTATGTAATTATACATTTCCAACAGGAGAAAAAGTTAAGGTGCACATGAAAATGTGCTTGAAACTGTGGAAATGTTATCAGAGACAAATTATGTGTTCATCACCTTAAAATCTGGATAATATAGAATTGCAGTTCTTATTTTTAAACTGCATGCCTGATGTGTAACTATGTGAAAGTAAGTTAAACAGAGGCCTTATGCCTGCTTTGTGTGACAGCGGGGACATTTTTATTTTATTGACTACATTGTAGAAGTGGCCAATTTCATGGTCAGAGTCAGAAATCCTGGTCTTCTTTCCACTTCTGACTCAGTCCAGCCTTGCCTTGATGATTCCCAGAGTGCCCTCCATTTGCCATTGCCATATCTACTCAATATGGAATGACATCTGTGAAATCAAACTCATGCTAAAGTTCTGGCCATCATATGTTTTGTTGGGTAGACACGCAGAACAGAGGAAAGCTGGACTCTTGTTTCTATTTAAGCAAGTCACAATCTCTCTGTGCCCCAGTTATTCTTTCACCAAGTCACTAGTTTAGTCGTTTACCTCTAAGGTCCTATTTAGTTCTCATTCTCCTCTACCTCATGATTGGTCACCAGTGGACTTGTGATTGCTTGAAGGTTGTTTCCTGTTCTGAAGATGATAGCAGTAATTGCCAAAAACCTGACATTTATTAATGCCAGGCACTGTTCTAAATGCTAAATAAAAAAATAATAATTCTCACACCAGTCTAATGTTGTAGGTACTATTATTATCCCTTCTTGAAAGATGAATAAACTGCTTATCAGGAAAAGTAAGTAACTTGGTCAAGGTCATACAGTTAGCCAGAGGCAGAGTGAGACCTCAAAGAGGCTTTCTGGTCCCAGAGCCAGTGCACATAATGACTCTATTGTAGGAGTAAAGCAACAGAGTGTTTCAAATTAGGATTCCTAGAGCAAGTTGCTTATTTTCCAGTGCATTTTCCTCCAGTGGAGACATTTAACCAAATTTACATACTTTGAAATTGGAACCATTAAAAAAAATATTGCACCCTTGAAATAGTTGATATATTTATTCTTCTCTCAAACACTTTTGCTTTTAATAAAGTATGATTTATACTCACAAGTCTTGGTTGTAGTTTATGTGACTCAAATTTAATTGAGGTTTTACTTTTCATATGCTTTTATGTGTACTGATATCCAAAATTTTTGCAAGTTCATTTTCATAAGAAATAGGCTAGTAGAGAAATACAACTGTTATTCAGAGATTATGAGAACATACTACTTCTACCAACTCAGAAGCTGAGAAATTAAGTGAATTAAAATATATTAAAAACATAATGATACGGGGTCGTGGGTGGCTCAGTCTGTTGAGTGTCCAACTCTTTATCTCAGCTCAGGTTTTGATCTCAGGGTCGTGAGTTCAAGCTCTACCCTGGGCTTCATGCTGGGCATGAAGCCTGCTTAAAAAAATAATAATAATGACATAACACACGTAAGAAAGGTTCTAGAAATAGCTTAATGTTAACTAGGGATTATTTGCATACTCACCATTTGTTCTTTACTGAGCTTGGCAGATGATAAACTACGTACCATCATGCCAGAACTTTATGGTAAAGAAATGATGTGTGCTACCATAGAGCTTTCAAGTGGGGCTGAAAATTAAAGCAAAAGGTATTAAATGTCTGATGTTCCAGCATTTTCAGGACAATGGGATAGAGTAAAAACAGTATCAGAGGAAGAGTCAGGAATCCTATGTTTTCTCAGCTGTACCATCAATTTGCCAAGTTACTCTTTGAGTCCTAGATTTCTCACCTCTCAAATAGGAGATTGGACTGATTGGTTCTTGAAGGTAATACTATCTCCAACAATCCTCAGTCTTGAGACTGAAATGTGTAAGGAATCAAACTGTGGGAAAGTTGACCTTGATACATTATCATTCTTGTTTCTTCTTGGAGAGCTTCTATTTTCACCTGTAGCTCTCTTGTAAGTCAAGGAATGCTCTGAGAAAACCCAATCCACTTAGCTTTGGTTAAGTCCTATGGTTCTTCTATCTCTCATTGGCCATTTTTATGCACTAGGGAAAAGTTAAATTATATATAATAATTGTTATTTGTTGGATTCCCCCCTCATTTATTTATTCACTTCTTCTAGCCTTTACTATTCTAAGCAATCTCTAAGGATATTCCAAGGATATGTTAGTATTTAATTTTAATAAACATATTAGGTCCTTGGAGGTGGGTTCTTTGGGGGAGAACAAGGAGAAATTTTAAGAGTGCTTATTGTATTCTTGGCATTAGGCAAGGTGTGTTGTATTGAGAAATCTATTTGGTGAATAGACTGGACTTGATAGAACCTATAATCCTTAATACGTGCTCTGTTTATGTCTGTGTGTGATATTTTGTCAGCTTCCATGAATTTTCTGATTAGTTTTAGGTACTAGAGTAATGTCACTTTTAGGTATTAGAAAGACTAACCTGGGGGCGCCTGGGTGGCTCAGTCGGTTAAGCCTCTGACTTCAGCTCAGGCCATGATCTCACACTCCATGAGTTCGAGCCCCTTGTCGGGCTCTCTGCTGACAGCTCAGAGCCTGGAGCCTGCTTTAGATTCTGTGTCTCCTTCTCTCTCCGCCCCTCCCCTGCTCATGCTCTGTCTCTGTCTCAAAAATAAATAAAAACATTTTAAAAAATTTAAAAAAATAATAAAATAAAAAAGACTAACCTGATTAAAAAAAAATGTTCATCTGATAACCAGTTCAGAGTTTCTCCCCTCATCAAGCCTGATCCAGTTTGGAAAATTGTAGTGAGAAAGTGAGTCTGTTCCTTTCTTCTCCCCCACAAACTAGTTACAAACATGTTATCTCCAGTCCTCTTGACAATGCCTTAAAGTTGGCCTGTCTATTCCCACGTCATAGAAGCTGAAACTCAAACAAAACAAAACAAAACAAAATAAAACCCAATGATTTCATAGAATTTGGTCCAAGGATGTCTGATTTTAAAGTACATCATTATCATTGCCCTGTGTTGCCTTTAAAATTTAGGTTTCCCACATGGTTAGGGTGTGGGGTTTGGGGGAGGGGGCTTTGGATTTGATTCTCTTACATTATGTTACCAAACGAAGAGGATCAAAATTTTCAGTTATGTTCAGATACTTTTTGTTTATCTGAATCTCTTTGGCAAGGTTCAAGTGTGTCACAACCTGATCATGTTTGATGCAACATAAAGGCATTTGGAATTAATGCAAAGCCAGGAGAGGGGGGTCATGGCTTCTGTCATAAAATGTAGGTAATTTCTCCAGCATTGGCACAAGCACACCAGAAATAGATAATAAAAGAAATATATACTTTGTATAGAAATTACTTTATAGATGACGTAAATCACTGGATTATTAAAGGGCATTCTTGGATTAGAGGACAGGTCAGTGATGATACAGGCTAATTGAAGAATAGATAATAGATTATTATTCATTTTGCAAAGATGCAGAACGTTGTCATTTTTCAGAATAAGTACTCAATAAACATTTAAGAGAATCTAAACAGGGAATTTAAAAACGATGTCTTGGGATAAGGATTGGGATTATTTCATGTGCTGTAATACATACTATTTAGTAATACATACTATTTACTCATACTATTTATGAGTATTTATGCTCTATGTGAATCATTCCCATGTATATTACACATAGATTTAGATCTAAAGACATAATTTCGCTCATTTTTCAGAAAACAACTTTAGAACTTGAGTTGTTACTTTATCTTTTTAAAGGTATATTAATGTATTTTTCAGTAGATCTGCTGAGTCCTGGGTTTTTAATTGAAAGCTCGTTAAATAATGTTAAATATAAATCACCATTGTCTAATGGATGCTACTTCAAAGTTTTTTCTTTCTCCTCCGCAAGAGAAAAGCAGTGGGAAATCGTGCCTAATGCCAAGAAATCATGTTTTCTGCTCAGTCCTTGTGAAAAATACGTGGGTGACAGTCAAAAGATCTGCCAAACTACAAATGGAGATGATGCAGGAGGCTGTATGGTCAATACCATATAGTAACGCAATATTTAACACTACAACCTATTTTCCAATAGCATGAAGTTCAGTATACATGGTAAGGTGTTTTACGTTTACTAATGCAGTGTTCTTTTTAATGGGTAGTGATCTTTTCTATAGGTTTCAGTATGTTAGAAGATAGAAAAGTGCATTGAAGACTTAAGGCACCAAAGAAAGTAAAGATATAAGGCAAAAAGAACTCTTTTGTTGGTCTTTAGAAATTTGAATTCTCTTGGAAACTTGGGGAAGTTTTGAGATGAAACATCTTCATAAAATAGTAAACCTTTACAAATCTGAAGTCTAACTCCCTTCTGAATCATAGGGTAAATGACCAAAGTACCATGGCTTTATGAAGCTTCATTTGTTTTCCTGGGGCTTGAGCAGAGGATTCCTCTGAGTGCATTCCTCAGACCAAGTGGTGAATCCAGTACCTTCAGGATCATGTGGAGGTTTCTGAGTTGAGCCTGAAGACCCTGTCACCACTGCTCATGCATGTTCTCATTTGGAGTAGCTTCTCATGCTCACTCCTACCAAGGTTGGCTTCAACCACAAACCTATCTCAGGCTCAGTAAGCACCTTTCTACAAGACCTGGCCATGAAAATGCCTTATGTCCACCCCATATCTCGTTAATTTAGGCTCTTTGAGACTAAATTTCAGATGACATTAAATATCTCCTAAAAGAGAGGAACATTTTTTTCCCCTCCAAGGTTTTCTTCGTCTCTATCAATATCTCCTTGGCTATCCCCTTACATAACCCCCATCTCTGTAATAATAATACTTTTCATGAACCACTTAAAGATTCCATTATAAAGACACATTTTAAACTTTCTGTGTGTCGTAATTTTTCTGTCTCTTTCTCCCATCTGCTATTTAAATCTTCTTCTCAGCAGAAAACCTTGCCATTGCTTCATTTCCACACGTGGCAGGCATTCAAGCTTAGCAAATTGGAGTCACAGTTTCACTGAAATGAGAAGGAAATGTGCTTCCCAACACCCCATCACCATCTCCCACCAGAGGCCATTTGTCTTTTCTGCTTTTTTTTTTTTTTTTTTTTTTTTTGCCTTTTAAGCAAATGGCTCCAAAGAAAAAATCAGAACCCAAATCAGTAGCACCACTAACTATTGTTATACATATTATTGGATTTGATTATTTAAAGTTTAGGATTCCTATTGAGATTATTTCTCATGGATAATCTGAGCTGAATCTATCTTCTAAGCTTTTAGCGATCCTTTCCTAGCCATCTGGTTTCCTCCTTTGGTGACCCCTCTGCTGACATTAGCCTTGTCCTCTGGGCAGTTATCTTGTGCTGAGTTCCTTTCCATTCAGTTCAAACACAGCTCTTGTAGCAGATCCCCACCTGGCCCAAGGAATTGCCCCTGTGTCCTCACTACTTTCCTGACACAGCTTGGCTCTTTGCTCTGTCAGGCACCTTGCTCCGATTAGCCTTTTGCTTTGAGGACATTTTCAAAGGACGTGTCCCTGTGTTCCCCAAACCCCAGGAGACCTAAGTTGTTCTTTCTGAGGTGTTCTCTGACACCTCCCTAACTCCATTTCTGTGAAGGACCAAGGAAATTCTGTAACATTCTGACAACCTTCTTTCTATCGCTAAGGAACCCATTTCCACACTGGGTTCTCAGCCCTTGCTTGTATAGACTGTTAGCAGGGGATGGGCTATTCCTGCAGTGGTTTTGATCACCCCTTTTCCAGACCCTGCGTTGATGACCCAGAACCTGATGAGTATGTGAGGACACATGTTATCTCCTTTTCTCAGCTTTGGGCACTCAAATGAAATTCCCAAACAGGAAGTTTTTTGTTTTGTTTCCCTTATACATTTGTATACATTTGTATAACATATACATTAGAAAAATTTTATGTACTTAAAACTTAACAATGATTGTTATGGCTTCTAGAATTTTTTAATTAAGTTTTTAATTTTAATTCCAGTATAGTTAATATACAGTGTTATATTAGTTGCAGGTTTACCTTACAGTGATTCTTCCATATATCACCTAGGCTTCTCATGACAAGTGCACTCCTTAATCCCCATCACCTATTGCACCACCCCTCACCCCCCTCCTCTCTAGTAACCATCAGTTTGTTCTATATAGTTAAGAGGCTGTTTCTTGATCTTTCTCTCTTTTTTCTTTTGCTCATGTGATTTTTTTCTTAAATTCCACACATGGGTAAAATCATATGGCATTTGTCTTTCTCTGACTTTTCTGCTTAGCATAATACTCTCTAGTTCTATCCATGTCATTGCCAATGTCAATATTTCATTCTTTTTATACCTGAGTAATATTCCATTGTGTGTGTGTATATGTGTGTGCGTGTGTGTGTGTATACACACACACACGTATATATGTATATATATAGCACATCTTCTTTTTACATTCATCTAGATGGACATTTAGGCTGCTTCCATAATTTGGCCAGTGTAAATAACACTGCTATAAACAGAGGTGCATATATACCTTTGAATTAGTGTTTTTGTATTTTGGGGGTGAATTCCCGGTAGTGTGACAACTATTGTAGGGTAGTTCTATTTTTAACTTTTTGTGGAACCTCCATATTGTTTTACACAGTGGCTATAACAGGTTCCATTCCTACTAAAAGTGCATGATAGTACTTTTTTCTCCACATCCTCACCAACATTTGTTGTTTCTTGTGTTTTTGATCAGCCATTCTGATCTTTCTGAAATGATATCTCATTGTAGTTTTGATTTGCATTTCCCTGATGATGAGTGATGTCGAGCATCTTTTCATGTGTCTGCTAGCCATCTGTATGCCTTCTTGGGAGAAATGTCTATTTATGCCTTATGCCCATTTTTAATTGGATTATTTGTTTTTTGGGTGTTGAGTTGTAACAGTTCTTTATATATTTTGGATACTAACCCTTTATCAGATGCTGTATTTCATTTGCAAATATATTCTTCCATTCAGTAGGCTGCCTTTTAGTTTTGTTAATGGTTTCGTTCTCTGTGCAGTTTTTATTTTGATGTAGTCCCAATAGTTTATTTTTGCTTTCGTTACCCTTGCCTCTGGAGACATATCTAGAAAAATGTTGCTATGGCTGATATCAGAGAAATTACTTGTGCTTTCTTCCAGGATTTTTATGGTTTCAGGTCTCCCATTCAGGTCCTTAATCCATTTTGAGTTTATTTCTGTATATAATCTAAGAAACTGGTCCAGTTTCATTCTTTTGCGTGTAGCTGTCCAGTTTTCTGAACATCATTTATTGAAGAGACTGTCTTTTTCCCATTGCATATTCTTTTATCTTTTGTTGAACATTAATTGATCACATAATTGTAGGTTTATTTCTGGGTTTTCTTTTCTGTTCCATTGATCTGCATGTCTATTTTAGTGCCATATGGCTTCAAGATTTTATGTTTGCTTAGAATGGCTTTTCTCACTCTCTCTTAGATTACTAGGGCTGCCATAACAAATTCCCACAAACTGGAAACAAACTGGCTTGAACAAAAGGCATTTATTGTCTCACAGCTCTGGAAGCTAGAAGTTGAAAATCAAGAATCGTCTGAATTCTACTTCTGAAACCAATATTGCACTATCTGCTGGCTAACTAAAATTTAAATTAAAAAAGAATCACACTCTCTCTGAAGGCTCCAGGGAAGGATCACTTCCAGGCTTCTCTTCCAACTTCTGGCAGTTTCTTGGCTTATGACAGCATAATTCTAATCTTCACATGGCATTCTCCCTGTGTGTATTTTGTGTCCAAATTTTCCCTCCTTAAAAGGATGCCAGTCATACTGGTTTAGGAACCGATCCTATTCTGGTATGACCTAAGCCTAGCTTAACTACTTATATTTGTGATGACCCTATTTCCAAAAAAAGGTCACATTCTGAGGTACTGGGTGTTAGAACTGCAAACACAGGAATTTGGAGGGGGCACAGTTCAACTTATAATATGCTCCAGTATTTATTAAAACTGTCCTTTCTTAGAAAACTTTCAGATGACCAGGAAGACAAATTGATAGTTTTTGTTATACTGGTTTGTTTTTTCCTCATCTGTGGTCTTTATGAAACTTATTTTGATACAAAGAGTAAGGTAGGGGTAAAGACATCCCTTGATATTTTACCAAAGAGTTGGTTAATGCTTATAGTATATTATCCTCTCCAGAACCTAGCAAAGGACTTGAATAATAACCAGGCATTCAATAAATGTATTTTAGATAGAATCTAATCACTTACCAGTGAACTGAATTGTTATCTTTCTAACTAGATGCTAGCTTATATAAATATTTGAACGGATAAGGGGCTATCTAAAACTTGCCCCTCAGTTTGTAAAGAAATCCTAGAGAAAAAACAAAGTCCAAAGCTGTAGTAATCTATAGGATATTGGGTTAAAGAAATACTAACATTTTCTGTTTATTGAAAGAAATTAAGTTCCTGTGATATATCTTCTTCACTAGCCTAGAGATCAGGGTAATGAACTGGAATCAAAGACTGATTAATAAGACTGATATCTTCTACTCTTACTGGGAAATTGTAGCTATTTATTTGGTGTGTGTATGTGTGTGTGTGTGTGTGTGTGTGTGTGTGTGTGTGTGAGTGTATGTGTGTATTCCTTGTATGTATGTTAGGGGGTGGGCAGTAAAGGAGGAAGCCTAAAGGCAGCCATGTAAACTCTTAAAAATATTTATAAGCAACATTTTAGAGCAATGAGAAAAATCATTGTTGATCCATTCTAAATTTTAAAGCTTAGAAAATCCTAATTCACAGTGCTAAATTCACAAATATTTTTTTTCATTTTATAGAAACTATTGAAAACTAATTTTTGATGGCTGGTAACGAAACTTATGTGGGTCACATTTGATATTTGGTAAGCAAAAGATATATTTGGAATGTACTACAAATAGGTGCAGTTCATACAGGATCATGTGTATTCATGCTCAAAGTGATTATAGTTACTAATTTGTCTTTTAAAGGGAGTACATAGAAAAAACAATAATAAGTAAATAAAGATTGTACATGGAGTGAACCAGGCAATTGATTAGCTCCTTTAAATGAAGCTGCTTCTGCTCTCAACAATAGCCAAATTATGGAAAGAGCCTAAATGTCCATCAACTGATGAATGGATAAAGAAATTGTGATTTATATACACAATGGAGTACTACGTGGCAATGAGAAAGAATGAAATATGGCCCTTTGAGGCAACGTGGATGGAAGTGGATAGTGTTATGCTAAGTGAAATAAGCCATACAGAGAAAGACAGATACCATATGTTTTCACTCCTATGTGGATCTTGAGAAACTTACCAGAAACCCATGGGGGAGGGGAAGGAAAAAAAAAAAAAAAAAGAAAAGAGGTTAGAGTGGGAGAGAGCCAAAGCATAAGAGACTCTTAAAAACTGAGAACAAACTGAGGGTTGATGGGGGGTGGGAGGGAGGGGAAGGTGGATGATGGGTAGTGAGGAGGGCATCTTTTGGGATGAGCCCTGGGTGTTGTATGGAAACCAATTTGACAATAAATTTCATATATTGAAAAAAAAAAAAATGAAGCTGCTTCTTGGGGCTCCTGGGTGGCTCGGTCGGTTGGGCGTCCGACTTCGGCTCAGGTCATGATCTCACAGTTGGTGGGTTCGAGCCCCACATCAGGCTCTGTGCTGACAGCTCAGAGCCTGAGCCTCCTTTGGATTCTGTGTGTGTCTCTCTCTCTGCCCCTGTCCCACTTAGGCTCTGTTTCTGTCTCCAAAATAAATGAATATAAAAAAAATTTAATAAAAATAAATGAAGATGCCTCATTGTGCAGGTGACAAGATAAGTCACTGACTCTGGGAAAGTGGTTAGGAAAAAGTATGTCAAGGCTCCTCTCTCAGCAAAAGAATATATATATATATATGTATATATATATATTTTTAAAGCCAAATATATACATATATATATGTATATATTTGGCTTTTTTTTGTATTTTAACATAATCTACCCTGTGTGTTTCGGAGAAGAACATCAATGTGTTAACTTTTGAAACAAATCCTTGTTATATTACTAGCAAATATTTTTTTCTAAGAGGTTTATTGTAAGCTGTATAAAAATCTAAATGTAACCATTCTCTGTTTTAACAATAACCTCACTGAAAGTCACTTCAATTTTGATATAATCATGACTTTAAAAAAAAAAGCTTAGAAAAACATGAATAATGCTGAGCGCCTTTATTATTGACTCAAAAGGGTCATTCTGATTAAAAAAAAAAATATTTTGCTGTCTTTGTTCAATGTGGGTATAAATAGAAAAACACTATATAACCAGGGCAAGGCTATTCTGTGTCCAAACCCAATTAAAATAAAAATTATGTTTTATTCATTTTTGAGACAGACAGAGTGTGAGTAGGGGAGGGGCAGAGAGAGAAGGAAACACAGAATCTGAGGCAGGCTCCAGGCTCCAAGCTTTCAGCACAGAGCCTGATGTGGGGCTTGAACCCACGAACTGTGAGATCATGAACTGAGCCGAAGTCAGAAGCTTAACAGACTGAGCCATTCAGGAACCCCCAAACCCAACTTTTCTTTTCTACTTGAGGAGCATTATCATTGTACCTTCTGGATTCTATGTGCTTCCTGACCTGATGGACTCCTAGATAGTGTGTCGTAGCCCCTGTCGTCCTCTCCCCACCCCTCACTATCCTTGCCAGAGCAAGGAGACCTGGTGTCAGGTTTTGTAAGCAAGGAAGAACTCTGAGGAGTGAATAAAGGAGAATACTCAGTGTGGGATGAGTAGTATGACTACGGGGACCTGGTGGGTGCTTGAATGCCGAGGTCTAGGATTTGGGCCTGCTCTCTATGTGGCTTTCATTACATTCATTGATTGCTTTGAGTCTCATCAGCACACTGAACTAGATACTTTCTGTAGCCCTTTCATCTCTCTTTAGCCTTAACAGTATTTCCCTTGAAAGGGGAAGCTTTGTCCTGATTGAGGACATAATCTTTGGTGCACTTAAGCCTTAGTAATTATGAAGCAGACAACTCTGCTACATATTAAGCCTGTGTTCTCATCTACAACACCTTAGTTCTCCTATTGAGGCCTTTCACCTGATGGTTTTTCTATGTGGAACAGCACATTCTGTTCCTTGATAGTTTCAGAGCCTTTTGTTTCTCTGATCAAAGACACTTTTTCCCCTTCACATATTGTTGGTGAGTGTCTCCCTGAAAAGAATGCCTTCAGATGGTCATCACTGTGTTTGAACATTTTAACCTCAAATTAAGCTATTTAATGCTGCTTCTTGGCTCAAAACCAGAGTCAGAACCGGAGATTACAAATGTGAATTAGTCAGCAAACTCATGCAGTCTTTTCTTTGCAAGTGAAATAAGCAGAGGCAATGTTTCCTTCTGGGTCCATGAATGGCAAACATATCCTTTAGGAAACAGAATGTTTGATTTTCGGCAAGAAATGTGTGCTGAGCTCAGTCTTTTAGAGGTTCAGTTTGTCAGCAGATTTCTGTGTAATTCAAAATTTTGCTTATTTCTTTCAGAATCTAAAATTCCTCTGAATATTTTAAATACTGATAGCTACAGCCTCGTAATTGAAATAAACAGGAAAATTAGCTTTATTTACAAGTGGTAGAGAGGGAAATGTGGCAGTAATTTATAGAAAATAAAAAAAATAAAGAATGGGAAGGATTATATAATTTGTGAGTGAGAAGTGTAAAAATTTCCCATATACAGACAATGCAATACCCTTAAACAGTACCAGCAATTGCTCCTTGTAAAGTGAGCCACTGAACCTTCCTTTGAGATCATAGAACCTAAAACAAAACAAAAAAAACACACACACACACACATACACACACACATACACACACACACACACACACAACAAGTAATTTTGCCAAGCTATTGAACCAAGAAGAAAAACTTACAATGTCCAGAAACCAGATCTAGAATGGTTGATAAAGATCATACTTTTTTGGGGGGGCACCTGGGTGGCTCAGTCAGTTTAGTGTCTGACTTCGGCTCAGGTCATGATTTTGCTGTTTGTGAGTTCGAGCCCTGCATAGGGCTCTGTGCTGACAGCCGGGAGCCTGTAGCCTGCTTTGAATTTTGTCTCCCCCTCTCTCTCTGCCCCTCCCCCACTCATGCTCTGTTCTGTCTCTCAAAAATGAATATACATTAAAAAATTGTTTAGATTATTCTTGGAGAGAGGGAAGATGGCAGCGTAGGAGGACGCTGGGCTCACCGCGCGTCCTGCTGATCACTTAGATTCCACCTACACCTGCCTAAATAACCCAGAACCCCACCAGAGGATTAGCAGAACGGAGTCGCCGGAGCCAAGCGCAGACGAGAGGCCCACGGAAGAGGGTAGGAAGGGCGGCGAGGCGGTGCGCGCTCCACGGACTGGCAGGAGGGAGCCAGGGCGGAGGGGCGGCTCGCCGGGCAAGCAGAGCCCCCAGTCTGGCTTGCAAAAAGCGGAGGGGCCTGACGGACTGTGTTCCGACAGCAAGCGCGACTTAGCGGCTGGGAGGTCATAAGTTAACAGCTCTGCTCAGAAAGCGGGAAGGCTGGAGGACAAAGGGAAGGAGAGCCGCTGAGCCCCCGGACGACAGAGCTCAGTTTGGTGGGGAACAAAGGCGCTCGCCAGCGCCATCTCCCCCGCCCATCCCCCAGCCAAAATCCCAAAGAGAACCAGTTCCTGCCAGGGAACTTGCTCGCTCCGCGCAAACACCCAACTCTGCGCTTCTGCAGAGCCAAACCTCCGGCAGCGGATCTGACTCCCTGCTGCTGCCACAGGGCCCCTCCTGAAGTGGATCACCTAAGGAGAAGCAAGCTAAGCCTGCCCCTCCTGCCCCTGTGCACCTTGCCTACCCACCCCAACTAAGACGCCAGATCCCCAGCATCACAAGCCTGGCAGTGTGCAAGTAGCCCAGACAGGCCATCCCACCCCACAGTGAATCCTGCCCCTAGGAGAGGGGAAGAGAAGGCACGCACCAGTCTGACTGTGGCCCCAGCGGTGGGCTGGGGGCAGACATCAGGTCTGACTACAGCTCCGCCCACCAACTCCAGTTATACACCACAGCACAGGGGAAGTGCCCTGCAGGTCCTCACCACACCAGGGACTATCCAAAATGACCAAGCGGAAGAATTCCCCTCAGAAGAATCTCCAGGATATAACAACAGCTAATGAGCTGATCCAAAAGGATTTAAATAATATAACAGAAAGTGAATTTAGAATAATAGTCATAAAATTAATCGCTGGGCTTGAAAACAGTATAGCTGACAGCAGAGAATCTCTTGCTACAGAGATCAAGGGACAGTCACGAGGAGCTGAAAAACGCTTTAAACGAAATGCATAACAAAATGGAAACCACCACGGCTCGGATTGAAGAGGCAGAGGAGAGAATAGGTGAAATAGAAGATAAAGTTGTGGAAAAAGAGGAAGCTGAGAAAAAGAGAGATAAAAAAATCCAGGAATATGAGGGGAAAATTAGAGAACTAAGTGATACACTAAAAAGAAATAATATACGCATAATTGGTATTCCAGAGGAGGAAGAGAGAGGGAAAGGTGCTGAAGGTGTACTTGAAGAAATAATAGCTGAGAACTTCCCTGAACTGGGGAAGGAAAAAGTCATTGAAATCCAAGAGGCACAGAGAACTCCCTTCAGACGTAACTTGAATCGATCTTCGGCACGACATATCATAGTTAAACTGGCAAAATACAAGGATAAAGAGAAAATTCTGAAAGCAGCAAGGGGTAAACGTGCCCTCACATATAAAGGGAGACCTATAAGACTCGTGACCGATCTCTCTACTGAAACTTGGCAGGCCAGAAAGAATTGGCACGAGATTTTCAGTGTGCTAGACAGAAAAAATATGCAGCCGAGAATCCTTTATCCAGCAAGTCTGTCATTTAGAATAGAAGGAGAGAGAAAGGTCTTCCCAAACAAACAAAAACTGAAGGGATTTGTCACCACTAAACCAGCCCTACAAGAGATCCTAAGGGGGACCCTGTGAGACAAAGTACCAGAGACATCACTACAAGCATAAAACATACAGACATCACAATGACTCTAAACCCATATCTTTCTATAATAACACTGAATGTAAATGGATTAAATGCGCCAACCAAAAGACACAGGGTATCAGAATGGATAAAAAAACAAGACCCATCTATTTGCTGTCTACAAGAGACTCATTTTAGACCTGAGGACACCTTTAGATTGAGAGTGAGGGGATGGAGAACTATTTATCATGCTACTGGAAACCAAAAGAAAGCTGGAGTAGCCATACTCCATCAGACAAACTAGACTTTAAATTAAAGGCTGTAACAAGAGATGAAGAAGGACATTATATAATAGTGACAGGGTCTATCCATCAGGAAGAGCTAACAATTATAAATGTCTATGCGCCGAATACCGGAGCACCCAAATATATAAAACAATTACTCATAAACATAAGCAACCTTATTGATAAGAATGTGGTAATTGCAGGGGACTTTAACACCCCACTTACAGAAATGGATAGATCATCTAGACACACGGTCAATAAAGAAACAAGGGCCCTGAATGAGACATTGGATCAGATGGACTTGACAGATATATATAGAACTCTGCATCCCAAAGCAACAGAATATACTTTCTTCTCGAGTGCACATGGAACATTCTCCAAGATAGATCATATACTGGGTCACAAAACAGCCCTTCATAAGTTTACAAGAATTGAAATCATACCATGCATCCTTTCAGACCACAATGCTGTGAAGCTTAAAATCAACCACAGAAAAAAGTCTGGAAAACCTCCCAAAGCATGGAGGTTAAAGAACACCCTACTCACGAATGAGTGGGTCAACCAGGCAATTAGAGAAGAAATTAAAAAATATATGGAAACAAAAGAAAATGAAAACACAACAATCCAAACATTTGGGACCCAGCGAAGGCAGTCCTGAGAGGAAAATACATTGCAATCCAGGCCTATCTCAAGAAACAAGAAAAATCCCAAATACAAAATCTAACAGCACACCTAAAGGAAATAGAAGCAGAACAGCAAAGGCAGCCTAAACCCAGCAGAAGAAGAGAAATAATAAAGATCAGAGCAGAAATAAACAATATAGAATCTAAAAAAACTGTAGAGCAGATCAACGAAACCAAGAGTTGGTTTTTTGAAAAAATAAACAAAATTGACAAACCTCTAGCCAGGCTTCTCAAAAAGAAAAGGGAGATGACCCAAATAGATAAAATCATGAATGAAAATGGAATTATTACAACCAATCCCTCAGAGATACAAACAATTATCAGGGAATACTATGAAAAATTATATGCCAACAAATTGGACAACCTGGAAGAAATGGACAAATTCCTGAACACCCACATTCTTCCAAAACTCAATCAGGAGGAAATAGAAAGCTTGAACAGACCCATAACCAGCGAAGAAATTGAATCGGTTATCAAAAATCTCGCAACAAATAAGAGTCCAGGACCAGATGGCTTCCCAGGGGAGTTCTACCAGACGTTTAAAGTAGAGATAATACCTATCCTTCTCAAGCTATTCCAAGAAATAGAACGGGAAGGAAAACTTCCAGACTCATTCTATGAAGCCAGTATTACTTTGATTCCTAAACCAGACAGAGACCCAGTCAAAAAAGAGAACTACAGGCCAATATCCCTGATGAATATGGATGCAAAAATTCTCAATAAGATACTAGCAAATCGAATTCAACGGCATATAAAAAGAATTATTCACCATGATCAAGTGGGATTCATTCCTGGGATGCAGGGCTGGTTCAACATTCGCAAATCAATCAAAGTGATACATCACATTAACAAAAAAAAAGAGAAAAACCATAGGATCCTGTCAATCGATGCAGAAAAGGCCTTTGACAAAATCCAGCACCCTTTCTTAATAAAAACCCTTGAGAAAGTCGGGATAGAAGGAACATACTTAAAGATCATAAAAGCCATTTATGAAAAGCCCACAGCTAACATCATCCTCAATGGGGAAAAACTGAGAGCTTTTTCCCTGAGATCAGGAACACGACAGGGATGCCCACTCTCACCGCTGTTGTTTAACATAGTGCTGGAAGTTCTAGCATCAGCAATCAGACAACAAGAGGAAATCAAAGGCATCAAAATTGGCAAAGATGAAGTCAAGCTTTCGCTTTTTGCAGATGACATGATATTATACATGGAAAATCCGATAGACTCCACCAAAAGTCTGCTAGAACTGATACATGAATTCAGCAAAGTTGCAGGATACAAAATCAATGTACAGAAATCAGTTGCATTCTTATACACTAACAATGAAGCAACAGAAAGACAAATAAAGAAACTGATCCCATTCACAATTGCACCAAGAAGCATAGAATACCTAAGAATAAATCTAACCAAAGATGTAAAGGATCTGTATGCTGAAAACTATAGAAAGCTTATGAAGGTAATTGAAGAAGATTTAAAGAAATGGAAAGACATTCCCTGCTCATGGAAGAATAAATATTGTCAAAATGTCAATACTACCCAAAGCTATCTACACATTCAATGCAATCCCAATCAAAATTGCACCAGCATTCTTCTCGAAACTAGAACAAGCAATCCTAAAATTCATATGGAACCACAAAAGGCCCCGAATAGCCAAAGGAATTTTGAAGAAGAAGACCAAAGCAGGAGGCATCACAATCCCAGACTTTAGCCTCTACTACAAAGCTGTCATCATCAAGACAGCATGGTATTGGCACAAAAACAGACACATAGACCAATGGAATAGAATAGAAACCCCAGAACTAGACCCACAAACGTATGGCCAACTCATCTTTGACAAAGCAGGAAAGAACATCCAATGGAAAAAAGACAGTCTCTTTAACAAATGGTGCTGGGAGAACTGGACAGCAACATGCAGAAGGTTGAAACTAGACCCCTTTCTCACACCATTCACAAAAATAAACTCAAAATGGATAAAGGACCTGAATGTGAGACAGGAAACCATCAAAACCCAAGAGGAGAAAGCAGGAAAAGACCTCTCTGACCTCAGCCGTAGCAATCTCTTACTCGACACATCCCCAAAGGCAAGGGAATTAAAAGCAAAAGTGAATCACTGGGACCTTATGAAGATAAAAAGCTTCTGCACAGCAAAGGAAACAACCAACAAAACTAAAAGGCAACCAACGGAATGGGAAAAGATATTTGCAAATGACATATCGGACAAAGGGCTAGTATCCAAAATCTATAAAGAGCTCACCAAACTCCACACCCGAAAAGCAAATAACCCAGTGAAGAAATGGGCAGAAAACATGAATAGACACTTCTCTAAAGAAGACATCTGGATGGCCAACAGGCACATGAAAAGATGTTCAGCGTCGCTCCTTATCAGGGAAATACAAATCAAAACCACACTCAGGTATCACCTCACTCCAGTCAGAGTGGCCAAAATGAACAAATCAGGAGACTAGAGATGCTGGAGAGGATGTGGAGAAACGGGAACCCTCTTGCACTGTTGGTGGGAATGCAAATTGGTGCAGCCGCTCTGGAAAGCAGTGTGGAGGTTCCTCAGAAAATTAAAAATAGACCTACCCTATGACCCAGCAATAGCACTGCTAGGAATTTATCCAAGGGACACAGGAGTACTGATGCATAGGGGCACTTGTACCCCAATGTTCATAGCAGCACTCTCAACGATAGCCAAATGATGGAAAGAGCCTAAATGTCCATCAACTGATGAATGGATAAAGAAATTGTGGTTTATATACACAATGGAATACTACGTGGCAATGAGAAAAAATGAAATATGGCCTTTTGTAGCAACGTGGATGGAAGTGGAGAGTGTGATGCTAAGTGAAATAAGCCATACAGAGAAAGACAGATACCATATGATTTCACTCTTATGTGGATCCTGAGAAACTTAACAGGAACCCATGGGGGAGGGGAAGGAAAAAAAAAAAAAAGAGGTTAGAGTGGGAGAGAGCCAAAGCATAAGAGACTGTTGAGAACTGAGAACAAACCGAGGGTTGATGGGGGGTGGGAGGGAGGAGAGGGTGGGTGATGGGTATTGAGGAGGGCACCTTTTGGGATGAGCACTGGGTGTTGTATGGAAACCTATTTGACAATAAATTTCATATATAAATAAAAAAAATAAAAATAAAAAAATAAAAAATTGTTTAAAAAAATAACATACTTTTTTGAATGCAGCATTAATAAATGGTGAAAAGAGAATGAGCTGGATGCTTGTATGTTGTATACACATGTGCACACGCACACATATATACACACACACACCACACACTGCCAAACAATTAGGAAGAAAATAGTAGAGTTACGCTCTGCATTTGTTTCCCCTTGCTGCTGTAACAAATTTCCATAAACTTATGCTTTTCCTTGCTTCAGGAGGTGATGATTCTTCTAACATGCTTTCCTCTCATTTTCATGACCTCTCTATTGCCATTGACTTCATCTTCAATTTCAGGTCATTTGACTACTCTTATGGTACATCCTGGTTATGTCTTTCGAAAAGTTGAAATCAGACCTCCCCTCTTTGAGTAAAACCACTTATTTGTCCAGTTTTCTCACACAGGGGACTTACTACACACACAATGAAGTTGAGGTTGTAAAATAATTTGTCAAACAGTATAGAATACAGAAGAGTATAGGAAGGAGACTGCTGGTTAATCAGAGAAGCTCAAATACAGATATTTCTTTCCTCTGCCCTCTAAACCTCCAATAAAATGGGGGACAAATGGAACAGGAAAGGCAGTGAACATGTTACACAGTTCTGGAACAGGGAGGGCCCCTGGCAGCAGGGTAACCGACTTCTGGGGCAGGAGCTGTGTCTCAGGTGCACAACGAGAGTAAATTCCTTCTGCAGAAACGTGTAAAATCTCAGAACTTGGAAATATCAGGTAACACAAAAAGTGGAAACGAAGACATATCTGATAGATTATCTGTTGTGTTTCACCAAATGACAATAGTATTAAGAAGCTGATGGCATGATCATGACCATAGTCATGATTCATGCAGGTAAGATGTGAAGAAATTATTAACTTCAAGAAAACCTAAAAGATGAACAAGAAGATACTACCTCTCTTGACTGTGAAAGATAGTTACATAGTTACAGTAATATAAAATAGATCATGTGATTAAATGAAAGCTTGTGCTCTTTTGCTGCAATTTCATTGAGAGTTTGGAGGGAAGGGAAATTAGGGTTCAAGCCTCCTCTCTTAAAATATGAAGCCAGTAGATAATGTCTAGTTGACCAATTAGAAATAGCAAGGAAAACATATTATTGGGAAATATGGGTGTTAAGATTGAAGTTATATGGAGTATTGAGGCCTTAAACTGTTGTTTTTCATAATCAGTTTTTAAAATAAGGTATATATGTGACTATGATAAAAAATAACATTTATTAAGATGAAAAACAGAAGTCTCACAGAGAAAGGTAGAGAAAGGTAGGAGGTTGGGTTAGATATGTAAAGTAAAGCCACTTACGGTTTATTTGCTGACATAGATGAAAGCACAGACGTGCCATTGAGATCGCTTGTGGCAGTTATTAACACTGCCCACCACAGGCTACCCTTCAGTAAGAGCTAGCTGAAGAAATTTATTTTGATTATATGCTGTCTCATGCATTAGGCCCACTATGTAACTGAGCCAACAGTTAGCAATAAAAGCCATGCCAAAGAACTAAAGCGAGTGGGCCAGCCTCATGCTAGGGAGCAATTGAGTGCCTGTCCCTAGGAACAGAAAACTCTCAAGGCGCCCACTGCAGCGAGAGAAAGGTGAGTGCGATGAGGAGAGTAAGAGGCTGGACTTCCTTTCTCATTCAGGGAATTGGTTCAACTCTGTGTAGCCCCACATCGATGAATTCCATAGGGGCAGGGATGTAGTTAATGTATCCTCTGGACTTAATTAGGTGCTTGGCAGGTTGTAGATTATCAATGAATGCTGCTTGAACTGAAGTAAATGCTGTGTTTTGTTGGGTTTTTTTATTCCCAGTTTTCTTTTCCCCCCTTGAAAGCTGGATGTGATCCAGAATCATTTTTGCTTAAGGACTTAACCCTAACGGATTTTCATTAGGATTTTTATCTAGCCATGAAAGCTATAGAGGAAACTGAGCCAATTATATGTACAATTTAAGTGGAAAAAAAAATGTTGGTGCCCAAATCCTCTAATTTAGCTATCTATGTTATGTAAATCACATACGTAATTGTGTACATGTTGTCAGAGACAAACATTCAGACAATATTGTTGCCCCTAAATGTCTTCCTTTTTAGATTCAATTAACAGAAATATCAACAATTCTCTCACAACCAATGGGTTCTATAATTATTTGTGTCCCTCTTTGTCATGCTTCTTTCTGATTCTCATTCTGTCTCTCCCACTGTCTCTCCAGTATACACGCATGCATGCACAAATACAAATTTAATGCTTAGGACCAGATCTTCTATTCAAATGGAGAGGAGAGGGAAGACTCTTATCAGTACTTTTCATTTTGAAATAAATTTATAAGTAATGGGTCACCTTTTGACCCATGCAGTTGTCTAGCCCAGTGACCACTAAAATATTCAACTGACAGAGAGTAGAAGCCTTGACCTATTTAGCAAGATCTCTCCAACAGCACTACCAATTTTGACATAGCTCTTAAAATAAAGTTAAGAAAAAAAGAAAAAAAAAAACTTCTGGTTTTAAATCTCTAGGGGATATCAACCATTGACCTACAGCTCCACAGGATTTTTTTTTTCCATTGCTAACAACCCCAACCACCTAGCTCTCCAGTGAATAATAATGACACTGTAGTCATCTGTGTTTTCTCTAGTGGTTTATTTGGAACAAGATCATTCTGTCACCTTCATGAGTTGAAGCTCTTGTAGAAATGATTGCAGTTCATTTTGTCCACCCACTAAATACTGAAATAACCTGCTGTCTTTGCAAAATGTGCATTCACTCCCCAAATCATATTTTATGCCAAGTTTTAGAGGAGACGGAAGCATGCCAGAATTCATTTAAAATCAAGTTCTCTTTTCTATTTCTAGTGCTAGTGCATGGTAGACAGCTGGAGTTTCGTTTAAGTTGATTTCTTCCTTGACACTGTTTCTTTTCATATATGAATTAGCTAGAATCATGCTTGAAGTGGAGTTAACTAATTCTGAACTAAAATGACAACAACAACAAAAATTAATTGTAAGTAAATAAAACCCTGTAAACATTGCAGTAATAATATGCTTGGTGTGACAGTAAACATGTTTTCCTACAGTTAGGAAATATTGATTTTATTAATGTTAGGAAACTGCACCTAATAAAACCTGGTCTAAAATTTTAAAAAAAGTTAGAAACAAATAAATCCTTATCTATATGAATGTGGCATAAATTGAGGTAGAAGACGAAAAATAAGAAGGCCCAAGTCAGCCAGAGAGCTTCAGATTATATTTAACATAAAGAGACGAATGCAAATGTTAGTGTAGCTCCTGTTGTGTATAAATTTAAAATATGCTTGAGAAAAAAGTGTTGCTGGGCATTTAGATGTACAGGTATCCTTTGTAGTCACTAATGTATTATTTGGCATAATTTAGTTTATCAAGTCCTAGACTTTGATCACTGAAGACATTTCTGATCTAAGTCCCTGAGTAGATTTGCTAAGGTTCTATTTGCTTTATAATCTCTGTTTATTTCACCTTTTCTCACCTATAAACCATCTTTGACACTTAGGTTGAATAAGCTATTTCCAATGTATCTATTTTTCTTTTTATTTATTTATTTTGAGAGAGAGTGAGAGAGAGAGTATGAACAAGCATGAGTGGGTGAGGCGCTAGAGAAAGAGAGGGAGAGAGAATCCCAAGCATGCTCTGACCTGTCAGTCCAGAGCCCCACACAGGGCTCTGTCTCACAAACCGTGAGATCATGACCTGAGCTGAGATCAAAAGTAGAATGCTTAACTGACTGAGCTACCCAGGCACCCCTCCAACATATCTACTTTAATTAATTTTTGTAAATGCTTTAGAAAGGGCAGAATGTTTCTTTCAATAGAAATGCTTAGAGTCCTTTTTATTGGTGATATAAAAGCTATGGATTTTTAATAATTTGTTTGCTGTATGATAGAGGTTGGAGTTTTCTAACTGTGACCTTGGAGCTGAGCATTCTCATGGTCTCTCTAGATCTCCCATAATGAATGAATTCCATAAAAATTATCAATTTTGTTGACTTTTTCCCATTTACTTCTCCCTCTTTTAAACATTAAGATGTTCCTCAGAGCTCTGAACCTGGCTGGCTAAAGGTTTTTTACCCAACAGCATATTCTTTATGGCAGCCATGGACACCACAGAACACCCTACCTTCCCTGCCTTACTCTTTAAGGTAAATAGAAGTACCTCCAGGATCCAGAATCGGTCAAGGACAATTCTAAATTGCAGGCTTCAGTATTTTGCAATGTATTTAACTCTATCACGTCTGTAATCCTGGTCTTTTTTTTTTTTTTTTTTTTATTGTATTGGGAATGTAGTCTATTCCATTTTAAGAGGCAACCTTTTTATGCCACTAAATTTTGAAAACCTTAACTAATGTGATGTAACATTCTTCACAACAGGTTTTACTCCACATCTCTCCTAAGAACATCTCACTACTGTCTTCTGAGGCCAGATTCAATTGAAAGATCAGGAAATCTTTATGTTTTTTTTTTGTTTTTTATCATTTTGCCATATATTTAAATTTATTTGTGTGTTTTATTGATATTTCTTTGCCTTTGATTCTGTGAACAGAAATTCATTATGGACATATCATGCATCATTGGTTATTAATTATGATAACTTGATACTACTCAGGAAATCAGTAGACATAGTCTCTTGATGGATCAGTGAAGTCCAACATGTATTTAGTTTAGTTTCACTTTGTAATTTTTACATTAATAATTTGTTAGTACCCTTTGGTGAGTTAGATATATATCCTCTATAATAAAGAGTAAACACAGTTGACATTTATTGGCCTTTTTCAGTGTGCCAGGCATTATGCTAAGCATTAAATGTAGTTTACTTTCACTTAATCTTCACAGAAGCTCTATGAAGTTGATGCTATTTTTATTCCCATTTTTACAAATGAGAAAACTGCAGCCCAAACAAATTGAAGGTAACAAGGCTACCATGAGGTGAGACCAGAAGTCAAGATAGGAAGTCTGACTTCAGAATTTCTGACCATTATTATATACTACCTCTTATATGAAGACAAACTGTTTTCTTAGTACAAATTTGATATGAACAATGTATCCTGCTCCCTAGTGCCAAATTAATGTTTCAAAACAGACATCTAAAACTCAGTGGAATTTTGGCCATCAGTTCCTATAATTTATTCATCTTTGGATTGAGATCCTATAGCAACTTGATCTTTCAGTTATGTAGATGTATATTTTGTAACTAGTTAATTTAGAGGACAGTCCCTGAAGTAACCTTGCTCAAGATATGATTTTTTTTTTTTTTTTACAAATGTTTTATTAAAGAAAGTGATGTATGGTCCAGGTGAGTTTCTGGTTATATGGTTATATCTGTCCTAAGGTTTGTGTTATGTGAGCAGTTAAAATCAATGTAGCTATGTAGTCTCATGGTGAAGATAAGGCCTTGATCACTCATTTATCTATGTAATGGAGCAGATACAAAGTTGTTTCTTAAGGAGAGTCATGCTTTCGTCTCCTTGTACTCCCTTGGAAGTGGAAATGGCCTTTCTTCTGACTGTTAACCATACTGGCTTCCTCAACTTTCATAAAAGGATGCAATCCTTCTCCTTCTTCAGATAACTATTAAAGTATATTGCTTAGTGCTTAAGTGAGATCATAGACCACTGGCACTCTTATCAAAATCTTATCTAATTCCCTGTCATTCAGTATTTATCAAAAGCTCTGTGGTATGAAGTAACATTTAGGGAGGATATCTTAAAGATTGTATGGTCTATTCATTCTTCTAAAGTGCTTTACAACCTATTCCTTTAGTTATGCATTCTAGGGAAAAAAAGATGTGTGTACATCTATCCAAATCACATCCTCCTAGTTGAATAAGTCTTCTGAATTCACACCTTTTTCTAAAAGAGGCATAAAGAAGATTATTGGGAAACAAGGAATGCTCTATTGCTCCATATGTGGCTCATTCCTTTGCATTAAAAATAAATACTTTTCCTTAAGTAATTCTATATTTATTTGAGTTGGTCTAAACTTTTTTTAACTTTAAAATAATTCTTCTTATTATTGTTTTAAGAGAGAGAGAGAGAACACATGTGAGCAGGGGAGAGGAGCAGAGGGAGGGAGGGAGGGAGAGACAGAGAGAGAGAGAGAATCTTAAGTAGGCTTCACATTCAGCACAGAGCCTGACACAGGCCTCAATCCCATGACTCTGGGATCATAACCCGAGCCAAAAGAGTTGAATGCTCGACTGAATGAGACACCCAGGGGCCCCTGAAAGAATTATTTTTAAAAAATGAAGCCATGGTAACTGAATACAGTCCTGTTTCAGTTATCTATTAGTGTGTAACCAACTATACCAAAACTACGTAGCTTAAAATATCTTACCCTTTCTCATGATTTTATGGGTCAGAAATTTGGACAGTGCATGGTAGGGGTGTTTCATCTCTCTCCACATGATGCTTGCCAAAAGAGCTTCTGTACTCACATGCCTGACACCTCAGTCAGTATGGTTAGGGCAGCTGGGTAGGAATAAATCAACTGGGGTCCTAACTGTGGGGACACAGTTTTCTCTGTTGGCCTTAGTTTTACTCCATGGAGTCTAGGAGTCTCCTTCTCTTTGTTCTCTCTGCATGTGGTCTCTCTAATGGGACAGCCCAGCCAGCTCCATCTATGGCAGTTTTGGGCTCCCCAAGGCACAGAAGTTGAAGCTGTCAGACCTACTTAATGCTTAGGCCCTAAAATGGCACAGGGTATTCTGCTGCATTTGTAATTAAAGCAAGTCACAGGCCCCGCTCTGTGTCATGGGCTATAGAAAGGCATGAATGCCAGAGAGTGCAAATAATTGTAGACCACCAATGATACTGATGACTAGAGTTCTATTAGGTTATAAAATAGTGATGCAACTAATAAGATTTATAATCACTAATAAACCCATTTGCCACATGTAAAAAGTGTAACAATTGATCATGAGATAAGAGGCCATTATTGACGAAAATTTGTGGAAGTAGATTTCTATGTTAAAGAAGTTGTTCTTAAGCCATTTTTGTATCTAGCTTACTCATAATAGCTCTATATTTAAGTCACAAAGAACCCACAAACTATGATTCATACCATTTCCACTAAAAATAAATAAATAACCCAAAAACCTCTGAAAAGTTGCCTGGATATACTCTTGAAAGTTCTGTAAGTTGGTTAGAGAAGAAAGAAAGAGAGAAGATGCTTTGTACTGGGCTATACTTAATTTCTAAAATAGATATTGTTGTGTGTCATTTTGTGTGTAATTTTAAAACCATAATCTCTGGTTATAAGGCATGGTATTTTCATAAGACTAAAGTAAAGACTGATGCTTACTTTGACAGACAATAGGCTGTAATAGTAGTAGTCGTAATAGTATTTTAAAGAGTAGTAGAGCCAAGAACTAACAGTGTATGGAGTGGTTATAAACCTACTGAACAATGTTTGATAGCGCCATTGAGGTATGAGCTTGGAAAATCCAAAATGTTGTGTCTAGATGGGAAAAAATTCCCTAGCAATGTGAAAGATGGAATGAAACCAGAGAAATCATTGAAAAGTATTTTTATATGCAATTTCCAAATTTTAAAATTAGTCATCTGGCTTAAGCATAATTTGCTTCATGAACGTAGCTATAGTCTTAGCCAGCTATAGATGACCACTTACTTTGCCATTTCTAGGGGTCCTTTGGAAGAAATATTGTAAATCTACTGAGTGAGTGGTAATGAACCTACACAACTCAATTCATTAATATTATGAACAAACTGCTATGGAAACAAAAAGGAAAAAGAGTGAGGTGGTAAATTCTTTATTGTTGCAATAATAAAAGGTAGACCAATGAAACTTATCAAAGTAGCAACATTTACTCTGAGCTTTGAAGCATAGTTAAAATCCTAGAGGGGTGCTGTTAGTGATTTTGGATGCCTCAACCGTCAACCTACTAGTCTACTTTGTTCTTCCTCCTCACTATTCCAAAAAGACCTCAGCTGTATTCCATAATAGGAAGAACTTGCAAAGGATAGTGGTCTTAGGCATCTGTGTTCTTTCCTCTACTACCCTGACACAGGCCTCAATCCCTGATGCCCTTTAGTGGAGTTAATACAACAGAAATCATGGTGGAAGGCCAGCATAGGATGACTTATCCAATCCTGAGGAAATCATCTTTGTCCTGACCCTGGGAAGTAGACAGGAAAATTCCCTGGATATCTAAAGCACTTCTGAGATGCATGGACATTCCATTTCAAGAGATTCTCAACTTTGAAGATTTCATAGCTTCCCTTGGGATACAGATCTAGTAGCTGTTGACCTTTTATGATCAGTTAACTTCTTCCATACAAATGAGATATATATTAAGAATCTGTTATGTGCTAAAAATTGAATTTTTACATTTGAAAGACCCAGTTCTTGGCCTAAGTAACTAATTTAATGGTAATGTTTAATAGAAGCATGAGACTAAATCCAGTCTTTTCATAAGTGGCGTGTATATGCCTTACACATATACCAAATTATAGTCAACTTTTTAATTTTCTATAATAGATTTGGCATATTTTTATTCATAAATCTTTCAAAGCTGAGGAGTAAAGATGAGTTGAATTCATACCTTCTTTCTTAATACTATTTGTTGATACATGTTTTGATACTATGATTATAGTCCACAGGCTTGCAGAGGATGGATTCCTTTGCAGTGACAATGCAAGGAGGTAAAATGGGCAATATGTGGATTTTGTGGCCTGGACTGGAGAGAGAAGAAGAAATATATGCAATGAATCTGTGTAGTGAAACACCATTTTCTGGCTCCTGGATTGACCTGTGCATTCATTTAGTAGCACCTATATAGAATAGTCATGGCCTCTACACCTTACCACTTCTTGTAAAGGATTCTGGAACAACAGCATATAAGTATTATGTATTTCAGTAGGAACTTTTTTTTCAATGCAATTCACAAGCAAATCAAAGTAGTTTCATGAGGGAGAAACATGTTTGGTTTGATGATCTTGGCTTCAAAGGTGAAATGTTATACCTATTCTGTTCTTTGGTTGAAAGATGTGAAAGAAGCTTGTGAACAAGGGAGAATGGTCTCATTGGATACAGGGTTCTCTCCTTGCTGTGCTGACACAGGGATGAAGGTATTAAGACTCCCTCCCTCATTTTAGCTATTATGTGCCCCCACCATCTGCCAGCTCAGTGCCTTCTCTGTGACCACAGAGATAGGCTACCACAATGGATGTATTTGTGGTGAGTAGACCTGGCATAATCATAATAATTGTTGAATTGACTGGGGCATTAATTACCTGGGTGAGTTAATGGTAAGTTTTCAGTTTTTATTTTGATAAAGTATTTGTGATTTTTGTACTTTTCAAAGCCAATAGAGCTATACATTAGGCTTTGGTATTTACAAGCCTTACTTCTTTTACTTTTCACAGTTTTATCAGGTTTCATTTCTTAAAGTTGAATTTAGTCTCACCCCACCCTACCCCAAATGCTGGATAATCACATAACTCCAACCATTTCCTCTTCCCTCCCCCACTCCTATATTGTTGACTTTGAGTGGGACTTTATATGGTTACTGCAGTTCCAAAGAGGCTGTGATAGGGTTGTTTGAAGAGAGAAAGAGGGTCACTGTGGCCAGGAATGAAGGAGAGAGGGAAAGACGAGAAGATAGAAGAGGGAGCTAAGAAGCAGATCACATAGGTACTTATAGATCCTGCCAAAGAGTTTGGATTGCATTTTAAGGTCTGTGGGAAGGTACTGGAGAGCTTTAAGTTTTAGAATATTGTCTGTCATGAATATATAGTAAGGTTGATTCTACATTTTTTTTCCATAAGTAGACTGAGGTTTATTCCTCCAAATAGAGAAAAGTTTTAACAACAGAGAGTATTGAAGATATGTAGATCAGGTGTCTGTCTGATGAGTATTGGTAAAGTTCACAGGGAATGGAAAATCAAGGAAAGAAGCAAGAAAGAGAGGAGGAGATGTTGCTCTGTGTATATTACAGAAGCTCAGCACTGACATAGATGGAGAAGGGAAACTAGCTGTCTTTATTTATTTTTGTTTGTGTTTTGAAAGTTCACTTATTGAGAGAGAGAGTGAGAGCAAGAGAGAGAGAAAGAGAATGAGCAGGGGAAGAGGCAGAGAGAGAGAGAGAGGAGAGAGAGAATCCCAAGCAGGCTCAGCATGGAGCTCAGGTCTCAATCCCACAACTGTGAGATCATGACCTGCGCCAAAATCAAGAGTCAAACCGTAACCATTTGAGCCACCCAGGTGCCCCATTTTCACAGTCTTTAAACACAATGATTAACAGGTCTAACTAAAGGGGGGAAATATGTATAATTACTAGACATAATGGACTGTGTGAGAGGCTTTGCGTGCATTCAGAAGGAGCCATGTTGATTCAAAATGTCTTTTCAGGGAACTGAAAGCTTCTGAGAGGCAGTGAGCATGACTTAGATTTCTTTAATTGCACATTGTACCTAGAACATAGACACTTAGTGAACATTGGGTGTGTGATGTCTCTCTCTCTCTCTCTCTCTCTCTCTCTCTCTCTCTCTCTATATATATATATATATATATATATATATATATATATATATATATAAAATACATAACGTAGTTTTAGACTATATTTGTCTGTCTTCTGCTCACCTATGATGTCACTGGAAGAATATATCAGATAAATCTAATTTATACTATGATTTGATTATTGTGTGGAACTGGTCTTCTTGTTCTTTAATCAAAAATGAATCATTGTATCCTACTCTTTACAAAATGTGATTGTGTTCTGAAGATTGATAGACCCAAGCAGATTTTGGACTGGGAGAATCAGTCTAGACTTCAGATAAAGCAATAACATGATGCTTTTTCTTCAAGGTTAGAACACCCAAGGGCAAGTAGGTCTGCTCCAGAATTTCCATTTAATAGATTTGTGTGTTAAAGCTGGCATTAAAATCGTTCCAAGTTGTTGGATACTTAAACACCCCAAGTATGTGTAATACAGTAATGAAAGAATAAGATTATATATGTAATTTAAATGCATTACCAAATACAGACATTTGCCTTTTTATTGCAGTGTTTTATAAGCTCAAATTTGAGCTAGTACAATATTCTGTATTTTTAAATGTTTAGATAATGCATTTGTCAAGAAAAAAACCAATAAATCAGTGTGCCATTTTCCAGAAATGTGAATATATATTTTCTAGTAAGAAAATACTGGTCAGGGGGTAAAAGACTAGGCTGATCTTATATTTACAAATACATAGTAGCTCAAGTACTGGTAGGTTTTGCTAACAACTGAGATTTCATTTTGAGGTTAAGCATAGAATTCAGCCAACTGCCACCAAGATACATTAAACTGAAGTGGAGAAATGACGGAAGATGTTATGTTTGTTCCTGGTTTTGACCTATATGCATTATTTTTTGTTTTTATTGCAGTAAACATTGAAGTGGCATTCCATTCAAATATAAATAAGCATAAACAAACCCCTATATACAGTCCCCTTATTGTCACAATGTGTTTGATGAGTCTTTCCTTGGGTCACCTTTTCTGGCATTGCTTTTTCCATTTCTACTCCATTATCAGCTACTTTCTAGAAAATAAAGTACTTAGACAATGGCTGTGATTCTTTTTTAAAAAAAAAATTTTTAATGTTCATTTATTTTTGAGAGAGAGAGACAGAGTGTGAGTGGGGAAGGGGCAGAGGGAGAGGGAAACAGAATCTGAAGCAGGCTCCAGGCTTTGAGCTGTCAGCGCAGAGCCTGATGCGGGGCTCGAACTCACGAACCACAAGATCATGACCTGAGCCGAAGTCAGACGCTTAACCCACTAAGCCACCCAGGCGCCCCAACAATGGCTATGATTCTTTAAAACACTTATAATTATATAGCCCCTTTAAACTCAAAATATAATTTACTAAAACTATACAGGCTACGTGGACCAGGAATTAAAAATGTTGATGTAAACTGGGAATGAACATTTTTGGTTTCAAACTGTGACAGATAGGAGAGAATGCATCTTGCTTACTACAAACCAAGTTTTTTCTTTTTTCTTTTTTAACGTTTTATTTATTTTTGAGACAGAGAGAGACAGAGCATGAACAGGGGAGGGTGAGAGAGAGAGGGAGACACAGAATCTGAAATAGGCTCCAGGCTCTGAGCTGTCAGCACAGAGCCCGATGAGGGGCTCGAACTCACGGACCGTGAGATCGTGACCTGAGCCGAAGTCGGACGCTTAACCGACTGAACCACCTAGGCACCCCAAATTTTTTCTTTTTTTAATCCAAAGTTATCAAAACCCTGCAATGTTGTATTCACTGTTTTTTATTAAATAGTTATCCAGCTAAGCGGTTGGGCTAAGAAACTGAGAGGTGAATGAATGCTAGAGACTACTACTCTCAAAGCTACCTGGACAGTTCACCAAGGAGTGCTCCAGGCATTCCTCTATGAGACTCCAAGTCCTGGAGTGCAGAATGTTGTCATATCCATCCCTGTGACCTCAGTGCCCAACCCAGTGACCCAAACACAGAGCGCTCAGTAAATGTTTGCCAGATGGTGTGTCAGTTCTAGATGATGCATAGAGCAGGACTCTTTCATGCACAGGCATCTGGAGGTTTCCATGAGTGCGATCAACAGCCCACCTTCCTGACCAGTCCATAACCTTATTGAAAGAGGGGTCACATCTACTCATCTTTTTTTTTTTAATCCTACACTCATTACGGTACATGGAAGTGATTTGTGAATGTATTTTAAAAATTAATGGAAATACTTCCGAAGACAGAAGCAGTATCTTTACATGAGTTTCATGTAATTCAGTCTTCTGAATTTCTGTAATTCAGTCTTCTGAAACTTCTGGAAAATATTAAAATCCAAAACATCCCTATTCCCCACACTTTTTTTATGTTCTGTACCGTAAGGGATAGAGACAAGCAAAAGAATGCACGTGTGTGACATTAACCTTGAATGGAATGGAACTTATTCACAGGACTTCAGAAACAGCGAATTCATCCGAAGATCTCTTGGGTAAACTTGAGATTGTTTCCTCCAACTCTCTGAGACACAACTTGTTTATTTACAGAACAAGGATGATATTCATTGAACATCTCCGGTAAAGTTAGTCTAACCTCAAGTAAGGTGATATATGTAATTACATGCAATGAACCACAAAGTGCTTTCTACTTTGCTAGGCTGACCAGTGTAAGTTCCCTCAACCTGTCCTTGGGGGCATGATTGTACAATGTTTCACTGCATTGAATTGATTTCCTAACCAATTGGAGCAGATAGGAATGTATACATATATATTTATGTATATTTATTGTACATATATTATTACTTATATACTATATATAATATATAGTATATAATATATACTATAATATATAATATAATATAGGCATGAATATGTATATATGTGTGTGTGTGTGTATACATGTATATATGTATAGATTTCATCATAAAAAATCTTGACAAGAGAATAGTGATGATGCAGTGTGGAGTACACTGTCCCGTGTGGGGTACTCATGACTCCCCAGACCTCAGCAATAGCTTCAAACCTTTTCTGATCACACCTACAACAAAAATATATTTTACATCATGATCCAACTTGCACATACACCCACAGACACAGACTAAAATGATACCTATTATGTGTGATGTATAGTGATCTTTTCTCTTGTATCCTATTAATTTTTAAAATGCTGTCCATGACCCACTTCACTGACTTTCTGGCCCACTCATGGGTTGCAAGCCACAATTTCAGCATCACTGCCATATAGGTCATCCATGCAGACTCCTTGTACATCCTGAAGAGGCCATTTTCTCCCACACCCTAGTGAACTTTAGACTATAAGTCTTCCTGAAATGTTTCCATACCCTGTGTGCTTCCTTCAAGCAGTCAGGCAGCCATACCTCTCACCACTGTATACCTCCGTGTCCCAGACACCCCCTCATGTCTGCCATAGCACTTTCCAGCTGGTGTCTCTCTCTCCCACTCCTTCCCTCTCTTGTCTGTCTCTTTCCTTCCTGCCTCACACACATGCCTTGTCCTGTTCCCCCTCCTCTTCTCTCCCTCCTACCTTCCCTCCTTTCCTCCTTTTCTCCTTTCTTTTCTTTCTAAATGATAAAAGATGCAATAGCCTTTGTAGAAAATTTGAAAATACAGAAGAATAAACAGAAAATAAAACCTAATTTTTAAAGAAGCCCCCCCAGAGATAACTACTAATGTTTATACATTTTCAGTTAATCTTTTTTAATATCCAAGTCTGCATACTTTAGGAAACAAAAAACTAGGATCGTATGGTGGAATTTTATAACCTGCTGGGAATAGACCTGATGTTGACCTGGACTGTGAATAGAGATTAGAAACAGAATTTTTTTTTTAAAGATAAAATAATAGTTTAATAGACTATTTAATAATAAAATCTAAATAATCAAATAATGGAGCCCTCTGTCAGTTTTTCAAAACATACACACAGAAAAGTAAACAAAATAGAAATATAAACACATTTTCAATTTTTTTGCCATTCAGTATATATCTGAGTGATAGATTCCAAATCAAGAAATGGAACATTATCATTGTCTGAGATACTCCTCTTTCACTGTTTCCCAAGTGGAAGCACAATCCTGACCTCTGTTTTGAGGAATATGCATACAGAGAGAGAATTATGAAGTGTATTCTCTTTTGTTTTTTCATTGTTTCCCTCAATATTTTTAAAATCCAAATGTTAGCATGTTGTTGCAATTTATTTCCACTGCAATAGCACTGCTTCATCACGCTATTGTTATTTTTTAATTTAGCCTAGAATAAAAGGATATGAGAAGAGAATTTGTCATTTTATGTATTATAAATATTCATCTTATGAAGAATTTCCTATATGTCTTTGTTGAATATTTGTAAACACCTCTGTTGTGTATCTTTCCAACTTTGTAAATTACTTTTCTTAGCTAAGCCAGTATGTATTTGGAGTTTGTTGTGATTTTGTGTATAAAATAAAAACACCCTCTTCACACTGAGGTATTGAGATAAACTAGTATTGAGTCACCTTTATTTCTGGATAAATTTAAATTTTAGGGAGACAAAGAAGTCGAAATTTTTGACAGAAAAATCCAAGACGGCCTATTTGTTGGGTTAACAAATACTCAGGGTAAATGGTATTTGAAGTGATTTCCATGAGGAGGAGAAATGTAAAGAACTTTTAGTAAAAGACAAAATGGATAAGTCAGAAATTATATGTAGCAGCCACATTTGAACTCTCCTGATGAATCACAGCAAATGTATTCTTTCCTATTCATATTTCTGAGGGCAGGAGAAGCTTTTGTTTGGAATGATTGTGTCTTAACATCACATTGTAGTTTTTCCAGGGATTAAGCCAGGATTTGAATAAATTGCTTTACTTCTTTACAACTACTAATTCAATCTCAAAGTGAAGTCCACAGAGCACCCACATCAGAATTTCCTCTAGGATCATACAAAGTGCGGGTTTTCCGTGCTCACCCCTGTCCCATTGAATCAGTTTTTAATGATGGACCCCAGGAATTTCCTCCTTAGGTTTTGATGCCTGGTAAGCTATGAGAATCAGTGCCCTGAAATTTATAAAACTCTTTAAAAAATCAGTGTACTAAACAGCTTTGTAGAGACCTTCCAGTGTGTATTAAATGTAAATTCTCCAGTGAAATAAATTCCTTTAAAAAGGCTTAATGGGGCTCCTGGTGGGTCAGTCAGTTAAGGGTCCTACTCTTGATTTCCAGTCAGGTCGTTATCTCACAGTTCCTGAGCTGGAGCCCCACATTGGTGCAGAGCCTGCTTGGCACTCTCTCTTTGCCCCTCCCCAGCTCATGCGTGCACCAGCATTGCATACACATGCACACTCTCTCTCCTTCTCTCTGTCAAAATAAAGAAATAAACTAAAAAAAATGGGAGGGGGGGGCTTGGGGCCCGAGTTCAAGCCCCACATCAGGCTCTGTGCTGATAGTGTAGAGCCTGCTTCAGATTCTCTGTCTCCCTCTCTCTGCCCCTCCCCTGCCTGCGTGCTCTCTCTCTTTCAAAAATAAAATGAACATTAAAAAAACAAAAAACAAAAAACAAAAAAAGGGCTTAACCTTAGGAATCTTTCGAAGTGAAAGTGACCTTAAAAATTATGTAATTTTGTCATGTCACTTTACAAATAAGGAAACTCAAAAGATGATGTGACTTTCTCAAAGCGCCAGAGGGAGTTTGTGGAAGAACTGAGTCCACTACTCTGAAAGAAGCTGTGATTCCAAGTCCAAAGCCCATTCCTTGCTTCCAGGCGGGAGTGTGCTTTACTATAGCTGCTGATTACTTACTTAGAGCCACTAATTCATCACAGCAAATGCCATTTTAATCCTTGCTTATTTACTTCCTAATGACAAATCCTGAATCTAATTTCTTTATAAAAACACATTTTGGTGTTTAAAGAGAGACACGCCTGATTTTAATGTAATTATGAAAGCTGCAGAGCCATGAAATCTTTGTTGAGTGCATACTGCTTGGGTTTGCATATAATTTGTGGTTCATAATTCTTAAGTTTGCCTGCTGGTCTACTCAGATAAGAGGAAGCAGCGAGAGCTCTGTATTAAAGGACTCTGAAAGGATCAACTGCCTAGATATCTCTGTTTACAGAAAAGGGAAAAAAATTCTCCTTGTTTAGTGAGGTGAAAAATAATCCAAATAGCTGAAAATAATCTCAAACACAGAATTCTTGAAAGCACTGACGGTCTTGTAGTAAGCAAAAACAATAATACAAATACAAAAAAGTACAGTGCATGTACTGTATGATATCACTTATATGTGGAATCTGAATAAGCTGAATTTGTAAGAACAGGGAATAAAATGGGGCAAGAGGGTGGGGGAATAGAAGAGATATTTAAGAGTTTAAAGTTTCAATGAGTAGATAAATAGTCCTGGAGATTTAATTCACAGTATTACAGACAATGTATTTATTATAGACATCAACAATGTATTTATTATAGACATCAAACTTGCTAAGAGACTAGATAAAAAATAAAAACAAAATGAAAACCTATTGTGCCAATGAACCATGCTGAATGTGTCTGGTGCTGAAGTTCTATTACATTCCAAAACTGTAGTTATCAAAAAGGGATGTGATAAATAGGTAAAGTGACTTTTACCTTATCTGAATGATTTCGGTTGGCATATTCCCAGAAGTCTAAAGAAGAGTTTGCTCTTCTTTTTAATTGCTGTAACTATCAGTCATTCTTTGGCTGGAAATTTAGCTCCAGTTTGAATTAGGACTGGTGATACCATTGCCCAACACTGGAAAGGCTGATTTGTTGGGCAGTAATGTACTCTCCATTAATTAATACCATAAGAAACCCATATTATCAAATCAGAGAGAAATTCAAGCATGTAGCTGATGATATCAGTTTTGCTTTATTCAGAGTGAGTGTTGGAGAAACGTTATATTGTGAGCCATTTTCATCAAAACAAAGGCAATCATAACTTATTATTTTTGATAATCACTGTGATCCTTTACTATTCCCCTCACTCTTCACTAACAGTTTTCTAACCACCTGTTTATTTATGGCATTAGGTTGTATGTTAGGTAGAATGATATTCAGGGAATCTCTGCTCTCAAAGTATTTTTAGATAAACTGATTAATGGAATAATATATCACATAGGGTAGTTTTTGTGTTCTTATTTTGTAACTAGGTAAGTGGTCTTTACCTACAGGAGGAAAACGGCTGCTCACAAGTGAATTTCATTACAGCAGTTGGAGAGAAGTATCTGGTCCAAGTGTGAACTAGATTCTTCTGTCTTATGGTTAGATGTTTTGCAATATCACTGTTCGCTGGAATCCCTGGAAATTTACAAAGAATTGGCTTTCTTTTATGAACTCGTAAACACTTTGGATGATGAGTTTGACATTGTGTTATTTGGGTATTTTATTCATTAGGAAAGGAGGTAAGAGGTACTTGAATTTAAGATAAAATCTAAGATAAAATAAATTTGGTTTTCAGTGAATATTAATAATGCTAAAGAGAAGTCTTCTTTTAAAATTTTTTTTAATGTTTATTTATTTTTGAGAGAGACAGAGTATGAGCACGGGAGGGGCAGAGAGCAGGGGAGGGAGACACAGGATTCAAAGCAGGCTCCAAGCTCTGAGCTGTCAGCCTTGACTGAGCCAGATGCGGGGCTCAAACTCACAAACTATGAGATCATGACCTGAGCTGAAGTCAGACACTTAACCACCTGGGCCACCCAGGCGCCCCGAGCTACGTCTTATTCTAAAGGGAGTAGAAATTTCTTGGAACTGGGTGCATGGAGAAGAACTGGATGATGCCCAAACTTACTGCTGGAAGGACTCCTTGAATAAAATGACTTGCTCGCAAGCACTTTGTCCTCTTTTCCTTCTTGCCTCCCTCTCTGCATTCCTCCCTCTCTTCCTCTCTCTTTGGAGAAGGGCTGTTGGGTTTATAAATTAATTTAACTTGTTTCTGGAAATGGAGCAAATTAAATTTTACATGCACAGTTGTACATGCACAATTTGATGCACTTGTTTCTAAAGTGTCCGTCTTCCTGTGATGGGAGGCTTAGGCTGCATTTGACCCTTTGTTGGCCCATCCCCTTCCTCTTGCTTTCACATTTCTCATGGCAGCCTGGCAGTTCGTTTCAACATGGGAGATTCCAAGCATTACATCTTTGGTGCCTCCCATATAAAATTATGACTTTATGACTCATAATGTTTCTCTGATGTTTTGGGGGATATGTGGGACAATTTTTTAAAAATTAAAATAAAAATAATTTAGCCCAATAACTGCTAAATGACCTAGGAATACAAGTGTAAAGGAGACATCAAGTATAGAAACAGTTTTTTGCTTAAGGAGTAGTCTATGTGGCCACCTTGGATGGTAATCTTTACTATCTTACTAATTAAGAAGAAAAAATCAGTCAGTTCCCACTATACATTGTGGGACAGTAGTCTTAGAAGCAGAAGGTTTGAACGCCTTCTGGAAAAGCATATTTTCCAACTTTTGCCTTGGGCATCCATCCCAAATTTGTATATTTATTTACAAATAAATGGCTAATCTCCCTATGGAATTATTTAAACTTGTACAATAGGAAGAATAAAAATCAGTAATCTAAAAGACTTATTAGAAGAAAATGCAGATTTGTAATATAATGAGGATACACCTATTTATAGACTGTTGGTTTTAAAACATCTCTGCTCTGGAGTTTCCACCTAAGGCTAAAAAAATAAAACATGTCTAAAATCTGAGGTCCTTATCTTTTTAAAGATGTTTAGTAACTCCTCTGCTTCTTGGTAGTTATCAAAAACATTAACCTTCCATTGCTCTGTTTTTAGAGCTTAGGCACCATCTACAACTTTCTTCTTAAAATCTTGTTGTGTAGTTTAATCCCTTACAGAATGTGTTAACTCTTTTCTGAATCATCCTTGACATGGCTCACAAAACCTATGTTCAAACATGTCCAGAAATGAAGTAATCACCAATACATCAAGTGACTGATTTCTGTATTAGTTGGTTCTCCATTTTGATCACAATCTATACAGTTCCAATCATTTTTAACCATTGAGGCAAAGGGCTTTATCCCTTTGCAAAACCCAACTTGGATAAAGTCCCAAGGAACATCCTAGTCATTATTTATTTGCTTTTCTTTCCATGGCAATTTCCAATTTTCATTTGCTTGTCTCTTTTTTTTAATTGCCTTGGACACTTCATATTGAAGTTGCTGGCCTGGCAGAAAGAAATATTAAAGCTGAGAGATTTTTGCCTGTCAATTTCAAGCAAAGTGGAAGACCATAGCAGTAATCTCATTTCCATTTGAAAAAAAAAAAGAAAAGAAAAGATCCTATTTTACTGAGGAATGACGACTTGTAAGACATCTTTACCTCTTGGCCACTTATCATTTTATTTAAATAAGAGTTATTAGCAGTGGTTTGTAGTCACATCTTTGAAAAAAAATGGCATACAAGAATTAGGTCTATAATACCTATAAAATACAATATATGTAATATGTATATATGAATTTGTATACGTATGAATTTCTGTAGCGACTCTGAAAACCTAAACCATAATGTTTATTTATTAATGTTAATTTATTAATGTTTATTTATTTTTGAGAGAGAAAATATGTGAATTATATGTGAAACATATTATTATATCAAACATTGCATTTCAGAAAGAAACTTAAAAAAAAAAGATGAGGGGCGCCTGGGTGGCGCAGTCGGTTAATCGTCCGACTTCAGCCAGGTCACGATCTCGCGGTCCGTGAGTTCGAGCCCCGCGTCAGGCTCTGGGCTGATAGCCCAGAGCCTGGAGCCTGTTTCTGATTCTGTGTCTCCCTCTCTCTCTGCCCCTCCCCCGTTCATGCTCTGTCTCTCTCTGTCCCAAAAATAAATAAACGTTGAAAAAAAAATTAAAAATAAAATAAATAAAAGATGAAAGAGCCTCTGGGAGTAGTAATATTTAACATGTATTGCTGAGGGCCTGTGCTAAACAATTACCTGTGTTCATTCATTTATTCTTCGTAACACCCTTGGAGGTAGTCAATCATAATCCCCATTTCACAGTTGGGGAAACTGAGGTGTAGAGAGGTTAACTGATTTTTCTAAGATCACATAGTAAGTGATGGAGTCAGAGTGTGAACACCAGTCACCTAACCCCAGTGTCCCTACTCTTCACGGAGAGCCAGTGTTAGTCACACTACCAGCATCAGAATGACCAAGGCAGGCATGCTTGGAGACAGTGCCAATTCCCAGAGTTCACCACCAACTATACTAAAGGAGAGCCTCTCAGACTGTGGCACTATGTTAACACAGCAACTATAATTTATGAGTAAGCCTGTCCAAAAGAAGAGGTTTCCTAAAACTTCCCTGAATGTGAGGTTAGCTCCAGTTATTTGTCCATACAAACCAGTCTGAACTACATCAGAATTTATTGCTGTTGGCAATAGCAAAATAAGGGAAGAAACCCTGACCCAAGTGGTCATGTTCTTCAGCAGCTTAAAGTGGTCTTTAGATGTAAAGAGTCATTCATTCGTCTTTCTGTAAAGGATGAGGGATCTGTGCAAATCCAGCCTTACTGCCTTGCCCATCCACCTTTCCCTCACATTTGTGAAATGAGTGGCCAGCTTGAGCATGTAGTCAGGCAGAACAAAGAACTCACAGGGATCAGACCCTGACCTTATTAGCACAGCATGAGCATCAAGCCTGGCATACTCCAGCCTGGGTGGTACCCAGCTGGACAACTTTCTGTCTTTCCTGTAGGAAAGAATTGGTAGATGCCAGTGCATCTGCTCTGACTCTGCTATCAAGCTATTCGAGCAGTAGGGTCTGTTGGCATGGTAAGAAAAATACATTTGTCTGGCACACAAGCCCCAAAAGAACTTTTTGCGTTGAAAGTAAAAAATGGAATTATAGTCAGAATGCTAATGCCCTTTCAGGCTTCTCATGCCAGCAGCCATGTTGTCAGTGAAATTTAAATGTGGGAAAAATGCTTTTATGGGTTGCCAGATTGTTTGGCAAATGACTTAGGTCTATTTAATCTATTTGTAATGCAGTGATTTTGGTAACTTTTTTTTACTATGAAAGATAAAAACTAAATGTTGATTTATCCATAGGTTTTATTCCCCATCAACAATGGTTTTCTTCGTCTTAGCTAACCTCTCTTCTTACATTTAAAAGGTATGAGTGTTTAACATACTTCTCTTCTAGTAAGTGATGGAGCTGCAATTCAATACAGGTTCTTTTTCATTTCATCTGGAGACATAAAGTGGCTGCTTCCTTGATAATAGTTCTGGAAATTTGCTTTTTCCCACTGAGTAGAAGATTTAACTCTTAAATGGAATTCAGGTTGAATAAATTCTGTGGATGTTATTCTGTATTTAGATCGTATCAAGTTTTAATATGAGTTTGGCCTCCCTGAGATTTCGTTTATATACAGTGCTATGGTTACATTTTATCCCTTTCAAAATCAGTCTGCATAGTAACAATGGTAAAGGGGCCCTGAGTGCCCATGGCCTGTCTTCCCTCCCCACACTGGCCTCTTTCCCTCTCCAGAGGAGAGTCCACTGTTCACAGTCAGTCCTCAGCACTGGGTCTGCCTTCCTAGCTTCCCCAGCCCTGGCAGCCAGTGTCCAGCCCTATTTCCTCCCACCCCACCAGTAAGTCCACTCCTGTCTTGAATAAAGATTTATTTTTAAAAAATCTGTTTCCCATGCTGTATCAGAAAGACTTGTATATCTTCATCTTTGGAGGAAGTCACTATTCAGACTCCTGAGGCTTAATAAAGCCTCCTTGCTTTTTTTTTTTTTTTTTTTCTTTTCTCCATGAGCACATCTCTCATTAACTCTATCATCTTTGTGGCTGGCCTCTGACCTCATCTCTGATTTCAGTTCCTCCAATTATAGAGCCGAACGTCAGATTCAGCTCTGCATTGGTATCTGATCAGAATAGAACAGAAAAGAGACAATTGCTTAAATACCAATTGAAGCCATCTTTTGATGGTTTCAACCTAGCCAAAAAATGTAGGCAGAGAAGCCCAGGTTTGTCACCTACTTAGTTATGGGATCTTGAAGCCTTACTTGCAATTATCCTCTATTATAGGAGGCCCTGGAAGACTTTGTGCCTTATAAAATTGAATCCTATGTAACCTCTTATGGAAATGTTATGTCACATGGGGTCATGGGTGAAATTGCCCCATGCTGTAGGAGGCCTGGGTGTGACTTTCCCTGTTTCCCAAATGCCAGTCAATAGGATTAATGTTTTCCACTAACTCAACAACTTGTGAAACCATAGTCAGCACCTCAGGATTGCTTTGATGTTTAGACATTCCACGTGGATGGAAGGAATATCATCACATTATATTTTAAAAATCATTTACGTTGCAGGCTATTCATAAAGAAACAAATATATTAGACCCACTTATAAAAGAGAAATGTATGCCATTAGTAATAGCGGTGTTGTTTCTGGTCCAGAAGCCTTTCCAAAGGAAACATCCTTTCCCTGATATCTCTTTTCTCTGGCTTTCCAGTGCTCCCCAGAAGACAGACAATGATTTTATCCTCTCATGGCCCATGTCTGTTACATGGCCAGCTGCCTGCTGCGAGCTTGCTGTTTCCCTGTGTGGAGCACGTAATGAGATGCTACGGGACTTCTGTTTCTGTAGCATCTGGTTTCTACATTTTCAGTTCCCTTTGTCTCCCTGTGTGTTTTAGAGACTTCATTCATCACACATCATACTCATTGTGAAATGGTTCTTATCTACCTCAGTGCACCGTTGTTTGAGATGTGGAACTTACTACTTTAACCTTGAAACACTGTTGTGATTCATTAGGCCTTTTGTCTCAATGACAGTCAAGACGCTCATAAAAATAAGAAAGTGTAGAGGACTTTAAAGAAATTTGTGAGCCTAATCAAGTGATAGTCCTGATAGAGATTTCATTGTGTGTTTCTCCTTTGAAATCTGTTCCATTTTTATGTGACGGGGCATGGAGAGAGAAAAAGAGGGCATGTGGATTCTGGGTGATTCAGAAGGATTCGTATCTTTATTTCTGCTCCTTCCCGAGGGTGGAGGGTGGGATAAGTGAGGGATAATATTCTACTGAGCAGTCCCTTTGCACCTTAACAGACACTTTCTCTTAGAATTTGACATGCTTGCTTCAGTTCTTTACCATCATTAACACAAGCAATAATGATGCTAGCTATAGCATTTTATAGCTCGCATAGTACTTTTCTTATTTGCAGCTTTCAGTTCAACTCAGTATCAGGTAAAGATTTCAATTTGGAAATCATGCAGCTGATGCTCAGAGAGGTCCAGTGATATTTCTAAAGCCACACAGTATGTATATCAGAGCCAGAGCAGGAACCCCAGCTGTTCTAACACCAAAGCCCTCGCTCTGTCCTCCACATGTTGCTGCTTCCGGGAGAAAAATATAAAAGAGGTTCCATTTATTGAGCACCTAGTGTGTGCAAGAAGACTTTAGATATATGAATTTACTTAATTCTTACCACAACCTTAAGGGGTAGATCATATTATCTTTATTTTAGCTAGAAAGTGAAAATTCAAGGGGAACCTGGGTGTCTCAGTTGGTTGAGCATCTGACTTCGGCTCAGGTCATGATCTCACGGTTCAGGAGTTAGAGTCAGGCTCTGTGCTGACAGCTCAGGGCGTGGAGCCTGCTTCAGATTCTGTGTCTCGCTCTCTCTCTGCTCCTCCCCTGCTCACACTCTGTCTCTCTCTCAAAAATAAATAAAGATTTTAAAAAACTTAAAAAAAAAAAAAAAGAAAGTGAAAATTCAGAGGGGTTTAACTACCTGACCCAGCTGGTACTGGGTCATAGATGGCATTTTTTCTCTTTCATTTCAGACTGTGCATCCTGCTACAGAAGAAATAAGAATCTGTTCTCCATTTTTTTTTCCCTTCCAGACACTACAGTTTAAAGGGGAAACAGGGCATTCTTCTTTCCATTTACATCACCAGGTGAATTTTCAGATGCAGAACAAGCTCTTCTATAGTACTTCTGGATAAATATTGTTTTAGTCCCCACAGGGGACTAGTGAAAGAGAAATTTACAAAGGAGAGCATCAGTGCCAGTCTCTTCACTCCTTGCTTTATCTCCAAGTTTCTCTATCATCCTGACTGTGGTTCTGTCTTCTGACCACCTCCTCTCAGCCCCTCAAAACCTACCTGTCACTGGGGAACCTGCCTTACCTTTTCTTGGAGCTTTTTCCAGTTCCCTTCAAGCTGTCCCTTCTTGGGTTCCCCTGGAACACATTTCACCCATCACACAGTAAACTCTTCAAATACAGCCAGCTTCTCAGATTGCTTTTACAACTTTCATTTTGTCAGGTTACTGGAAATGCAAATTATTTGATTTAGATATTGCCTCTCATGGATGTTTATTCTGTATTTTTTTCACTACCCAGCCCAATGTTAGGAATATAGATTTACGTTGTTTGGTTAGTTTTTACCAAGAAGTTAACCCAGACAAAATATTTTTTTTTAATTTTTTTAACATTTATTTATTTTTGAGACAGAGGGAGACAGAGCATGAACGGGAGAGGGGCAGAGAGAGGGAGACCCAGAATCTGAAACAGGCTCCAGGCTCTGAGCTGTCAGCACAGAGCCCGACGCGGGGCTCGAACTCACGGACCGCGAGATCGTGACCTGAGTTGAAGTCGGACGCTTAACCGACTGAGCCACCCAGGCGCCCCAACCCAGACAAAATATTGATTAGTTAAAACAACCTGATTTTTTCCTTATATAAATTTTGAGCCCGAATGTTCATTTTGGCTAGACACTAAATTGCTTGGGCTAAGTTAAGAATTCATTTTATTCTTGGTTAAAATAGTCCAGAAGAATAAAGGAATGGCCATTTGAGAGGATATTTTTATTTCTTTTTGAAGTTCCCTTGGGCTTGAAAACACAAGACAGAAAGGACAGGTGCCCCCACCCTCTGCGGCCGCACAACAATGCAGACAGGATTTGTAACCTTCCTCTTTAATTTTTCAAAAGAAAATTGGAAGTCTTTGAGTTTTCTTCTTCAGTTTGCCCTCGCCTTTGCTTCTCAGCTCTGAAAGGCATTGCAAGGGCCTCTGATCTTCATCCTCTCTCATCTTCCTGTGCCACGGTATCACCCTATCTTCATCGTTTCAAAGGGAAACTATAAATAGCTCCACTCTCCTAGGAGACCTTGACCACATTCTTGTGTCTAAGAACCACATTCCCATCATTGTAACACAGATATCTCAAGTCAAACTTGTACAAAAAACTAAAGGCAATGTAATTCTCTCATGTGTCACTGGTGTTTTTCATCTTTTGATTACAACATCAAAACTCACAAATTTTACCACGATGAAAATCAAGTTATCCAGTGTTCTCTCTCATCCTTCATTACTTCACTTCCATCCTTTTAAAGAAATATAAGTAGACAAGAAATTGTTTATTCATAAGGCTAGGTCAAGGCGAAGATCACCTGTGGTATTTTTTGGTCATATTTTATTTTATTTTATTTTATTTTATTTTTATTTATTTATTTATTTTAATATTTTTGAGACAGAGAGAGACAGAATGTGAGAGGGGGAGGGGCAGATAGAGAGGGAGACACAGAATCTGAACCAGGCTCCAGGCTCTGAGCTGTCAGCACAGAACCCGATTTGGGGCTCGAACTCACAGACTGTGTGAGATCATGACCTGAGCCGAAGTCAGACGCTCAAACTAACTGAGCCACCCAGGCACTCCTAATTGTCATATTCTGACCCTTATTATTCATCACAGTTTTCTCTACCCTCTAGGAGAAAAATGTCAGTAGTCTGGAACGTAGACCTTGTATTTTCAAGAAAGAATGAAGGTGCATACAGAACTTAGTCTATAAAGATTAGGTACACTTTTGTTAAAAATAGAAAACTATATTTTAACAGAGAATTGTATTTCAAGTCAGGAAATCTGGGTTATTGTTGATTATTTGGCACTTAAAATTTTTTTTAATGTTTCTTTAGTTTTGAGAGAGAGAGAAAGAAAGAGGGGAGAGGGAGGGAGGGAGGGAGAGAGAGAGAGAGAGAGAGAAAGACAAGTATGTGAGTGGGGCAGGGGCACAGAGGGAGGGAGACACAGAGTCCCAAGTAGGTTTCAGGCTCCAAGATGTCAGCACAGAGCCGTAGCTGGGCTCGAAGTCACAAACTGTGAGATCATGACCTGAGCCAAAGTCAGACACTTAACTGACTGAGCCACCCATGCGCCTGATTATTCAGCACTTATAAACTGCATGAACTTGATTATCTCACTGGCCTCTCTGGACTTTCATTTCCTGATTTGTAAATGAAAATCTAAATGTTCTAGGTCTGTTTCAGCTCTGAATTCACAGAATGTTTTTAAATACATTTTTCCCTCTTACAGGATTTTTGATCTAGTGCATCAGAAATTTTTACTGTTGAAATTGGCCCTTTAATATCTACTCTGTTACCACTGTATATGGTTATATGTTTGCCATCTTATTTTATGACTTTGCCTTGACCATCCTGATTCTATTTATTTATTTCCTGCTTTTTCTTGGATTGGTTGAGTGCTTTTATTTTCTCCAATTTCATTCTTTCCTTTATTAGTTTGAAAGTTGTATCTGTTATATATAAGGTGATTATTAAAATTCCACAGTTTATATTTAAAATGAAAATTTAATATCTTTATTTCCCCAAAATCAAATACTTAGAATAATTTAACAGCTACCGTTTCCCACTCTACATAACAATGTTATGCACTGTTCCGCGCTTAATACTATCTTGACATTTTACACCCTAAATTAGAGAACCATGTTCTGGAAGAACAGGTTTAAAGAAATCAGGACTTGTCATTGGTACCACATGTTTGATAAAGGACAACTGGGATGAGAAACAGAAATTAAACCACTGGATATGGCAGTCAGGATGTCACTGATTACTTTAGCATGAACCATTTTAGCAGAGTGTTGGGACCAGTCGTGGTTACCACTGGTGAAAGAATGAATGGAGTTTGAAAAAGTGAAGCTGACAAAGATCAAAAAGCACATACATGAAACAGGTGTTAAATAGCCAAATGACTACATCAAACATAGAGCCAGACTGAAAAAAAATCCGAATTGTCCAATAGTCAACCTAAAATTTGGGGGGGAGGAGTAGACTGTGTGTGAGAAAAGGTTGGCCTTAGTATGATTCCTGTTATTTGCTACTTTTATGACTCAGAACTGGTGGCTAACCTCTCTATTTCTCAGTTTTACCATCTATAAAATGGTCTACTACCTCAGAATAATTAAATAAAATGATAAATGTGAATATACCCTGAAACGTATGAAGTCCTGCTAATGTCTCCATTCTTCATGTTGTCATTGTTCTATTTCACTGGTGGTTACTCTGGTGAAAAGTCTAAATCCGTTGATGTTAAATATCACACATTAGTATTATGTCTATCGAAATCCTGTTTCAGTCACACTGTGCTCAATGTCCTATGTCCATCCTCAAACCACAACTTGAACAGATACCATTTCCAGTCATTTTTTTCCTATTTAAAAGGAAAAGCTCAGGCAGAGCCCAGACATTTTTAGGGCAGTGAACTAAAAATTTTTAGGGCAGTGTATGGTACTATAATGTGACAGTGGATACATGTCACTATAATTTTGTCCAAACCCAAACCCAGAATATATAACACCAAGAATGGACCCTAACATAAACTATGGACTTTGAGTGATAATGATATGTCAAGGTATGTTCATTAGTTGCAACAAATGTACTACTCTGGTGGGAGATGTTGACGATGAGGAAGGTTATGCATGAGGCTATGCAGAGAGTATAGGGGAACTCTCAATTTTCCACTCAATTTTACTATGAACCTAAAAATTCTCTAAAAAATATAAGGCTTATTAAAAAACAAAAACAAAAAATACTCAGTATTGCTGAGCCCAGAGCTTAGTTTAAAATGCGCTTGTCACATCCAATTTAATACTCAGATTCTTTCCTTATCATAATCCTGGCTATATTCCTAGGGACTGGTGGTGTAATAAGAAAAGGGGTTTGACCCACTCTTTTACCCTTTCTGTACCTCCTTTTTGTAGTTACTCTTCCCATGTCAAAAGTGGAAGGAGAGCTGGGAGACAAGGAGACGGCAGACAGCTTTATCTAATGGGAGATGAATTGTAATTCTTTCTTGGCTTCGCCAGCTAAGCCTGTCCTGTTGTCCACACCTTCTGTGTAACATATAGTCAAATGCTGGTTCTCTAATGTAGGATGTTCAGGGAGCCCTGCAGCGATCTCCTGCTGTTCAGTGACATGACATGGAAGTTTGCTCAGGGTCCTTTCCCTTCTAACATTCCTTCAGCTGCCTCCTTTCCCTGTTAGTATACCACTAGACTCGTGCACCTCATCCAGGAGACAGTCTTCTCACAAAGTGGGTTAATGGCAAGATGTCTCAAACGCAGCTACCTGCTTTGGTGTTTATTTATCCATGAGAAACTCACATAGCCTAGCCCTGTTAACCAGTGGGAAGTCAGACCTCCCTCCTGCCTGTCTACCCTGCCATTTCTCTCCAGGCCTTAGGAACCCCACACAAGTGCAGATCAGTACTCCCATTGCCTACACAGACACCCATCCAACCCACTCCAACTGGCATGTGGCTTTGTGAGTGACAGTTCCATCCCTTTGCAAGGAGTCTAGTTTGAGTCTTGTTGCCAATTTTAGGACAACAATAAGATTCCCACTGAAAAGCCTGTTATCTTTTAAAACAGAACATTTGATCACTGTAAGCATTTTGGATCGTGTTTTGTGAAGAAAAACAATCACCATCTTGACTAAAAGCTTTGAGCATGCCTGCATTTGAGTATTATGCCCCAGGTTTTGACAAAATTGAGCATAATCAAAATCCCACTGGGAAGAAGTATGTCAAAGAGATTAATTAAAAAGAAAGCAAAAATGGCATCTTTCTCTGTCTTTGTGTTAATCATTCTTAGAAAGCAAGCTCTTAAATAAAATGAGTGAAGATGCCTTTTACACAGCTTTGTGAGTTTTATTAGGTCTTAAAGAGTTCACAAGAGCGGTTAGTGTTTAGTGAAAGTGTCTTAACTTTCATGAGCAGAAACATACTATTGGTTGATATGTTAGGGTCTTACTGACAATGGAGTCAAAGGCTGCCAATAAAAGAGCTCTATGTGACTGTTCCTCTCTTCCAGGGAAGATGAATTGCCATGGTAACACTGCCAAGAAATAATAGGTCAAGTTTTATCCTCTGCCTCAGGCTTATTTTATTAGGTTTTACTTAGAAGTGGATGCCATTATAAAATGAAGGTTTGGGTATTTCAAAGCTAAACATCATGACAAGAAAATCTGATCAATAAACTAGTGTAAGAAGGATGGATAAAGGACAGTTGGTAGGAAGGACATCTAAATTGATTGAAGAACTATTTAGAGGCCAGTTTGTTAGTTCTGTCTTCTAAAATGTGGGCTTGACTTACAGATGATTGTGTAAGTGTGTGTAAATGAATTGAAAGGGACTGTTTGTACCAGATCAGTAGAGAAGAGTGGTTTGTAAATTTTTTTTTGACAGAAGATTAACTGCTGTTAAGAAAAAAGTTTTTACTTCATTCCAAAAATAAATATGTAGTAAGAAAACAAAATATTTAAGCTTCTTGTTTTGCTTACTATATTTATGAGACTATATGCAATGCTCCTTAATGCCTGTCTGTTCATGAAAATGAAAAAATAACCTAACCCTTGAGGGAAAGTACCATCAAACAAAAAAAAAATGATATGTGATTATCACCATTTTGTTGTTGCTTTTGTTTTGGAGGCTCATGTCTCAGAATACCTCATGACTTTGCATTTTTCTATAATAGCATGTCATTCGTTTAGGGGTAAAATACCAACATGAAGCAATATATAATTTTTGTCATTTCAAGCAACATTGTTCTTTCCTTCATATATGTATGTGTGTGCAAATATATAAAAGTCTACTTTTTAAAATCCCAGAGGTATATCAATTCACCTTTTTGTGAACAGATTTTTTTTTTAATTTTATTTGAGAGAAAGTGCAAGTGAGGAGAGGGGCAGAGGGAAAGAGAGAGAAAACCTTAAGCAGGCTTCATGCTCAGCGTGGATCCCACGACTTTAAGATCTTGACCTGAGCTGAAGTCAAGAGTCGGGCGCTCAACCCACTGAGTCACTCAGGCACCCCCAGAATTAGTTTTACATAAGTGGAATATAGTAATGCACTCTAGCATGGCATCCTTCATGAATTCAGGCAGCAAGACTGTGTTAGGCTTCTCAATAAGGCTACCTTTAATTTTCCGTATTTTGTCTTCTGTAAAGTAGTAAGTGGGTATGTGGGTAGCTGTGAAATTTATATTGCTTCTGCCCTGATCATGAGGATTCCAGACTGGAGTCAGTGACTCCAGCAGCAATCCTGTACTGCAAATTGGGTGGCTTAAAAAAATAGAAATGTACTGTCCCACAGTTCTGGAGACTAGAAGTCCCCTTAAGGTGATGACGAGGCTACGTTCTCTCTCAGGCTCTAGCAGAGAATTCATTTCATCCCTCTCTCCTTATTTCTGGTGGTTGCCAGCAACCCTTGGCTTCCTTGGCTTCTTGATGTATCACTACAGTCTCTGCCTCTGCCTTCATATGACCTTCTCTGTGTGCTCTGTGTCTCTGTTTCCTCTTCTTCAAAGGATACTAGTCGTAGGATTGAGGCCCACCCTACCCTGGAATGAACTCATATTAACTAGATTACACCTACAAAGACCCTATTTCCAAGTCAGATTCAAAAGTTCTGGGGATTAGGGCTTCAACATATCTTTTGGAGGGAACCCAATACACCCCATACAGTGGCTATGAATTGAGAGAACCTCACCACTGAGGAGGTGGTCTCATTTACAATTTTGAATCTCTAGTCTGTCTAGTTCTTTAGAAATGGTATTTTCATGATTTTACCTAATTTTTTGTAGCCATGTAGGGAATATGATATTCTGATTAATGAAATGCCTTTAATGTGTAGAATTTTAAAATCTATAAAAGTATGTCTCCAATAGGTAGAATAAATTTAACATAAACCAATCACTGTCCCTAACTGGTAATACGTGTTCATGAAATGTTTTTTGAATGAATGAACAAAAGAATCAATGGGTCAATCAATCTACACTGTTACTAAACTGTATTAAGCATCATTTAATCTTCATTTGATGCTTCCAAATAATTCCTACAAGAGATTACTACTTGCTTGGAGGCTTGCTGACTATTCCGTTTCATATCTTTGTGTCTGTTTTGAAATTTAGTGAAGTGTGTCTATATCTTAGGTTGCAGGATCCTCCTCTTTCATTTCTGCTGACAAAACCTCTTTAGTTGTCACAAGTCACGCATTATATCACACGTATAATATCACATACTATATCCTCTAGTTTAATTAAATTACTTTTGTTGATCAACTAACATCAATGTGTTCAATTGCGTTTCTTCACATGTAAAATTGCCTACTTTATCATGTATTCGGATTATCTATCCTTTAATATGTTTTTCCCTGTCTAGTCATTCAATAAATGTGTTTTAGTTGTGGTGATGTTATCTGAGTTATATTCCTTTACTAATGTTTACTTTATTTTCCTTTTAATCCAGTTCAGAGAGGAGTAACTGCCAAAACAAAAATCAAATTACAATAGAAAGCTATGTCCTTTATCTTAAAGCTGCATGTTATCTCTGCGTAAGCCCAAAGGGTTTGAGAATGCAATACATACAGTTATAAAAAAAAAAATAGAATATTTCACCAGAAAAAAATTTAAGGCAAAGACAGAGATCAAAATGCCAAAATTCAAACTGAAAATGTTCCTAGCTACTACTTATCAAGCTGCTAATGTTTTATATTTTACAGTTCTTTTCTTGACATGCACTCAAGTATTTGCTAATCAAATCTATCATTAAAGCCAAAAATTCCTCTTAAAAATGTGGATGAGAAATCACAATATTTAAGCCAACTAAAATCATTTTATTTTTCTTAAAAGAGAAGAAATGACAGCTAACCTTCATGGAAGACAGTTTTCAGTTTTAGTCATATTTTTATCCTTCACTTTCTCTGTAAGAGATTTCCAGTTGTGTTTTTCAATTATAGGAACTCTTCATTTATAGAAAATCAGCAGGTATCCCCAGTTATCAGAATCAACTGAGCAGAGGAACAATGCAAAACCAAGGTTGGGAGCCATTTTTCTGAACAAATTGAGAAGAAGTACCATTGTAGCCAGTTATCTTCTGAGACTGCTCACATTTAATTACATTAGTGGCACTTGACATTATAAAATGTTTCTTTCTTTCAAATATAACCTTCTATCATCATTAGTAAATGTCAAATGTAATGAAGTGTTTTTCTGACTTATTTTTCTTCCTGATACCATGGGAAAGAACATGCTAATGAGTTTGTAATTCTGAAGCTGTTTTCAGTGCTCAAAACCAATGAAGAACCAACTTGGTTGTCTGGTTTTTTAGCTTAGTTTTACTCTTTTTGTTGTTATCTTTGTATTTGGGAAGATTTCCTAATACACTTCCCCTATTTGGTGAAGTTTCTTATTCCGCCTAAGAGCATTTAGGTGACAACTACCTCTAATTAGATTGTGTTTCTGGGTTCAAATCAGAATGGAGTAGAAGGCCCTGACCCTTGCTGTGACTTGAGTGCTTTCTGAAAGTTTCTATTTTTTTTTTTTCTTGTAAGCTGGTTTTCTTATAAGCTGTTTCTGTCTACTTTTAAATTTTGGTAATGGCTATCCAACCGTGTGGTTCCCTGTAACATATCAATCATAATACAATAGGGCCTTGATTTCTGCTCTCTCAAAGATTAACAGCACAGAGACTGAAATGAATGTTTTATAATGCTAGAACTGGTTTCTTTACTGTCAAAATAAAATTAACATCTTAAGAAAAGAGAAGCCATCACTGGAAGAGGTCAAGAAGAAGGGGATGTCATAGTTTTCCAGCATACCATTATTCAGTGTCTGTGTTGAAGACATGCTTGACAGAAAGAGTCTGGGTCACCTTTTAGCAGTGCCTTGGGTGTATTGGCTGTTTTCTCCTAGTGAAAAATCAGGGGAAAGCTGTCTGTTATATAGAGAGGGCAGCAGGAATGGGGTCCCCAACCTATGAGAAGACTACTCAATGCTAGAAAGCTTTTTTTATTTTCAGAATTTTTGTCATTTTAATTTTTACACATTTTGTAACTTAAGAAAAAATTTTTTGAGTATAGTTGACACAATGTTAGTTTCAGGTATACAACACCCTAACCCTAACCCTAATCCTTGACTGAACAAGTCTTATGTGTGAGGCTGTGCTCACTACAAGTGGAGCTACATCTGTCATCATACAATAACATTACAGTACCAAGGACTAGAAAACCATTTAAAGTTACTTCACAATAAGAAAAAAAAAGTAATTTTATAAGTAACATATTCTAGAAAGTAGGAACCCAGGATGAAAGTAGATGTTTTAAATTAATTATGAGGAGTTTAGTTCCCCAAACAGCCAAAATATATTACACAATCTCTGATTATACCATGCTTTGTAAACATAGTCTTTGGGAATTTGGTTCTCTAACTTTCTTCTTTATTTCACAATTGGATATGATGTTAACTGAATTAAATCCAACATATATCTAAGAATATCACATAAGCTTAAGATTGGCTTCTTTCTGCCTGATAAATTTGTATATTTATCTCAATTGTATGCAGCTGATGATATTAATGTTTATCTTGGTTGTCTACATTTTCATATTTACGTAATATTAAGCAAAGTAAAATAAAACATTCACGTAACTTCCAGGGAACTTCTATTATGGAGGCATGCACCTATGTGGCATTATTATGCTTGGGATTCAACTCTTTTTAAAGATTAATTAGCTATTTATGTGCCTATATATAAATAATTTTTAAATTAGATTATTTAGCATTTTTCTTAATGATTTCTAATACTACTTAGCATATTAAAGATAGTAACTTTTGGTCTTCTGGTACTATGAAAATATATTTCCCACTTTATTTGATTATGTATCATTTTAATTTGATTTATACCTTTTTTTATATTCAAGGAATTGTCAAATTTTCATGCAGTAAAGTCTGTACTTAGCTTTTTGTTTTCAGCCAATGGTGACACGTTCTGAAAGATCTTTTCCACAGATTTTGCTCTATTTTTGCTATTTTAGGTACCATAATTTGTTTTCATCCTATCTTTGGAACTGTATTTCCCTAATACCATCTCATAAACATCTCCCTGGTCCTTGTTCTTGGTTTCATGAAAAGTCACATGCTTGGCTAATTCTCAATTTCTTCATATCCCCATGTTCTCCCGGAATCACTTGCTGATTTCCTTAGCCTTTTTTGATCACCCTTCTCTGAAATGGCAGGGGCCAAATAAAATATACCACACAGACTAGGAGAAAATTGTAAGCAGGGTCATGTTTCTTAGGGTTAGTCTATGGTGGGGTGTAAGCATCTAAACAGGAGAATACCTGTGGGTGAGGAATAGCATTTCCAACATGAGCCCATCCCAGTAGTGACACTCAGATGTTTGTTTCATTTTGATCACAAAGGATCCTATTCTTGTGTCATCCAACACATCAGCTTTCCCTACAAGGGCTATTAGGGCGACCTGGGTTATACTCCATGTGCAATGGAGACATTCCTGGGAGAAGAAGAGAAAGACGATCCAGACTGAAGTCAGAAGGAAGATAACATTTCTTTCCAAAGTGCCCAGCACCTAGAGTACTAGGAAAGAGAAATCAGAGCCCGGGAGATCGGACACCAGGGACTATGGTGTCATAAGCGATAGCCTAGATCTTGTGAAGACAAAGGGGCAAGAAACAGTTGAATTGAGGAATAATTTCTTGAGCTACACTAAACTATACATGACATATACAGGTGACTTCACTGATGTATCTGCCTGATTCCCAGGTTTCACCATAGCATGCCATCTCTTCTGCAGGCCCTGAACCCCTGTATTTGTAAGCTGCTACCTCCCTTCTTGGGCTAGCCTTGACTCCCCAGCCATCAAAAACAACAGCCAGTACATGGCATCTGTTGACTACTATTCGTATGCCAGGTTTTGTGTGAAGCACTTCACATATACCGTTTTACATGATCCTAACAAACATGCTAGACTTTAGAGAGGTTAAGTGGCTTGTCCACATTACCCTAGTTGTGTAACAGGAAGACAGAAACCCCAAATCTCTTGACTCAAACATCCACAGGAAGCATATATTTTTATTCTCATTTTACAGTTGAATAAGCTGAGATTAAACTGTATGCTTTTAAAAGCAGGGAATTTTCATAAAATTATTTTTCCCCCACAGTGGCCTCTGCTTAGATTATAAATACATAATGATGGAGCTAATGAACTCTTCTGGTTTTAAACTGTACAAAAAGCTACAGGGTTCTGATATGTATAATCTTTCTTTTTCTTTTATTTTCTATAGTGATCTTCTGTTTAATAGAGTGAACATATGTAGAAGGGGTATTTTGAGCTAGATCTCTACCAAAAAAATAATTCTTCATAATATTGTAGAGCTGCTATCTGGAAATCATTAGGGAAAACAAGACTAAAAAGATATATAGTTATACATTGCAAGCACAATTTAGACTCTCTATTATGACTGTTTTTGGAATAATTAATCACTTCCTAAAACCTTTATTGCCTTATTTTTTGAGAGATCATTATTGTTATTTTTTAGGACACAGCAGGCCAGGAAAGATACAGAACTATCACCACAGCCTATTATCGTGGAGCCATGGGCTTTATTTTGATGTATGACATCACAAATGAAGAATCCTTCAATGCGGTACAGGATTGGTAAGTAGGAGCAAATACTCCCATCACTAATGGTGTTTTCATTCAACTTTCTCTTCTTCCTCAAAGCACTGACCACACTGCAACGTAATATGTGTACTTATTGTATACTGTGATCTCCCTCATGCTTCATAAAGCAGACATGTACTAGCTATGCTAAGAGCTGTTGTTTAGGGATTGAGAAGAAGTCATTTTGGTGATTTTTCTACATTTTGTACCTTCCAGTGCTTTGCATCCTGTCATGCCTAGTTCCATGGAGACTTTTGATTTTTTTTTTAATATAAATAATGAATGGTTTGGAAGTTTACTGGTCTAATATAGGGATTAGGAAACTGAGAACCATAGGTCAAATCTGGCGCAATGCTTGTTTTGTAAATAGTTTTATTAAACATAGCCATGCTCATTTTCTTATTGCCTGTGATGGCTTTCACAGTGCAACAGCAGAGTTAATTAAGTTGTTGTAACAGAAACCATATGACCCACAAAGCCTGAAACCTCTTCTATCCGGCTGTTGACAGCAAAAGCTTGTTGACCCCTTGTCTAGATTTGTTAGTTTTCAGTTTTTCTTCAAGTTGAGAAGTTTTGAAGGACTGAGATAAATGCAGAGATAAAACCAAAGCATGTTCTGACCCATGGCTACACCATCTCTATGAAAACCCCTCTGTCCGTGGTGAGTATGGTTTGCAGTGGAGAGCGTGTGCCCTTGGGTGCAGCTTCCTTCAGCTTCTTCTACCAGCACCTTGGGAGGAGACATGGAAGAGCTGATGGTCACGGTCATGGATTCAAGCAGCAGGTCTGAGCAGAGTTGCTTTCTTGTGGAAAGAGCCAGAGTCTCGCTAGAGCTTTGTGTATTATTGGGAGGAAAATGGAGCTCCCGCTGCTGGTACCAGGACTGAACAGATACCATATTTTAACTGAAAATATGGCTTGTCTTCTGCAAGGAAGCATTAGCTGTACAAAAGTGAAATAAACTGGGGCACCTGGGTTGAGCATCTGACTCTTGATTTCAGCTCAGTTTGTGATCCCAGGGTCATGGGATTGTTCCCCATGTTGGGCTCTGTGCTAGTGTGGAGACTGCTTGGGTCTCTCTCTCTGTCTCTCTCTGTCTCTCTGTCTCTCTGTCTCTCTCTCTCTCTCTGTCCCTCTATCTCCCCCCACTCCCGCCTCTGCCCTTCTCCCCTGCTTGAGTGTGCACTCTCTCTATCTCAGAAATATTTTCTTAGAAGTGAAATAAACTATATTTTTTTCTGTTTTACATGATAGTATAATCCAAAGTGATTTTTTTTTAATTTTTTAAATGTTTTTATTTATTTTTGAGAGAGAGAGAGACAGAACATGAGTGGGGAAGGGACAGAGAGAGGGAGACACAGAATCTGAAGCAGGCTCCAGGCTCTGAGCTGTCACCACAGAGCCCGACACAGGGCTCGAACCCACAGACTGTGAGATCATGACCTGAGTCAAAGTTGGACGCCCAACTGACTGAGCCACCCAGGCACCCAAAAGTGATTTTTTTTACATGTGTATTAGCTCAATTAAGGTTGGATGCTATTAAAATCTTCAACTTACTTTAGATTATTGCTTTTACAGTTTAATTTTCATCCGAGAAAACACCGACATCTTTTCCATTTACACACATAAACACACACACACAATGCAAGAAATGATACGTTTACAATAGCATCGCAAAAAGGAAATATATAGCTATAAACTGAAAAGGGGAAGTTTGGGATTATATGAAAAAGTAATGATCCTCCACTGAGGCACATAAAAGAAGGCCTAAGTACTCTTCTTTTTAGTAGACTGAATATTGTAAAAATGCCAGTTCTTCTCAAATTAATTCTTAAATTAAAGGCAATCCCAATTAAATACCAGTAGGTTTGGTACAGAATGGAAGGAAATAGAGAGTACAAACATGACACAAATCTATATGGGGATTTAGTTTATGATGAAAGTACCATTTCAAATCAGTGATAGAAAGGCTGGTTCAATTAAGAGTGTGGCGATATCTAGTTAATTGTCACGCACAGCTCCAGCACACATACTGCTGTGCAAAATGGTCATTTTAACTTTGATTATTTCCTCCAGGAAATCTTGAGACCCAGTAGTCCCAGGCAGGAAGCGTTCCTGAATCACGTTTCAAACTTCAGGATCCCAAATGCTGTTTGCACCCTCAAGAATTGAGTTCATTAAAACCAAATGGCAATAAGGCCGGGAGCCCAAGCTCTCTATACTCCTGACTCTAGTATCAGAAATGATGTAGAGAAGTTCAGTGTCCATACGCCCTATTCCACACCTTCCCCCACTTACTCCAGTCAACCCAGCTTTTCCCCCACCAAGGCTTCCTCACCTGTCAACAGACTACCTGCGCTACATCAGTCTTCCTCTTCCTCAAACTCCTTATTTGACTCTTAACTCACTCTTCGTTTTTGAAGCTCTGTTTCCTTTTTTGGGGTGGGGGAGGGGAGGAGTATTTTCCAGATTCTTCTTGTCTCACTCTAGGACTGCTTCCCTTTCTACTTCCAAGATTTCCCTCACTCAGCCAAGGGTAAGTGTACCCCCATGGTTTGTTCAGTTGGGCTCATTTTTAGTTTCCTTGCCTATCTTACCCACTCACACATATCATTTATCACTTACACCAGATGGCTCCCAAGTTTACATTTCTGGCTCCAGTCTATCTTTTAAGCTGCTGTGTTGCATTTCCAGGTGCCCAAAATATTTCTTCACCTGGATATCCTGCTGGTGCCTCGGAATCAATGATCTCTGCCTGAAATTGCTCACCTGCCTGACATCATTATTTCTTCTCATTGAGACCACAACACTCTGTCACCCACGGTCCACCCTGAATCCAGTTCTAACTTCCAACCATCCTAATCTGGAACTTGATCTTGAATATTAATTTTTCCTGAATATCTTTTGATTCTGCTTCTGGCTTTCCATTCCTTCTGTGACCATCATTGCTTCTTCTGATTTTTTTTTTCCCTCTACTCTCATAGTAGCCTTTCTAACTGATCTTTCTCCCTTTAGATTTCTTCCTGTCCCAAGCTATCCTATCCCACTGCTGCTATCAGAGTCTTCCAAAGGAATAGGATCCTAAAGATCACTGGAAGACCCCTGCCCAAAATTCTTGACTTACCATCACCTACTTAATTAATTAAAGTTTCTTCAGCCTGACTTTCAGACACACCACATTTATGGATCCGCTGTGTCTTTACAGTCTCTTCTCACTATCCTAGAGTCCAACTGATCTATTCACTGTTTCTACAACACATCCTAAACTTTCCAACCTTTGTCGGTTTTTCCTTTGATGTCACACCTGCTTTGCATACCTTTTTCACAGCCTACTGCCTCTACACCATGTAGGTCTGTCAAAACCCTTGTCCATCCATAAACCAATCCTTACTTACTCATTTTTATTCATCCACAATTGTATGATCATTATTATTAGAATTTTCTTATCCATTCAACAAATATTTATTGAGTACCCACTCTTGACAATCTGCCAGACATTTTATTTATGCCATCATTTACTATCCCAGTTAATGGATAGTAAATTCAGATCCCCCGGTTCTCTGATATAGAAGTCTCAGCACTGTTTTTGATTTCTTTTACACATCACAGCTCATTGACCACCAAGTCTAATATTTTAACTTTCTGCATGCCTCTCAAATCTATTCTTATCTTATGTCCCTATTGCTACTGTCTTCATCTAGACTGTCATTAGCTCTCATCTACTTTAGGAACCTTCTATCTTGTCTTTTTACCATTAGGTCCTACTCACCCCACATTCTATATCATATGGCCATCAGACCTAGTGAACTTTAACATGTCTTAAAAATAAAATCTGTAGTAATGTTTTATTACCTATCATAGTGCTCCCTAGAGCCCATCTGAATTACTGTGAACCTTTGACAACATGAAGAAGCCCAGGGTCCACTCTGGACATACTAAGCCACATCTTCAGTGATAAATATATATTTATTTGGCCATATATATACATATATATATATATTTAATTTTTTAACGTTTATTTATTTTTGAGACAGAGAGAGACAGAGCATAAACGGGGGAGGGTCAGAGAGAGGGAGACACAGAATCTGAAACAGGCTCCAGGCTCTGAGCTGTCTGCACAGAGCCTGACGCGGGGCTTGAACTCACGGACCGCGAGATCATGACCTGAGCTGAAGTCGGCCGCTTAACCGACTGAGCCACCCAGGCGCCCCTGGCTATATATATTTTTGAAAGCTTCATGAATGATCCTGAAGCCACTTTCTGATTAAGGCCACTCATTCAAAATGAAATCCGAACATGGTAAACAGTGGAGCCTCCATTTATCTATTTCACTAAAATCATCTCCTGCCACTCTCCTCCTTTGGCTCTTTATTTCAATCAGAAAAATTTTCTCAATTCCTCTTCTTGGAATACCTTCTTTGTTATCTTTCCAACTCATTCACCTTTTAAGACCAGCTCAAATGTCAACTCTTCTGTGAAGCTTTTGAAGATACTGCTCCCCCCTTTCCTATCCACCCATTTTCCAAGCCCAAGGGACAGTACTACTCACACCCTAATCTCTGCATCCATAGCATCCTAATATTTTCTACAGATCACATAAGGAACCTAGCAGGCTCTTGTTATTTGATTATGTTTTTTCTTCTGTATTAAACTGTGAATTCATTAATCCTTTTTTCTCTAGTACTGAATACAGTATAATCTTATAAATTTTTTTCTGAATTTTTATTGTAGTGAAATATACATGGCAAAATTTACGACCCTAACCATTTTTTAAGTGTAAAGTTAGTGGCAATAAATACATTCTTAATGTTGTCGCAACCACCACTACCATGCATCTCCAAAACCGTTCATCTTGCAAAACTGAAACTCTATACCCTTTAAATAATAACTTCCTATTATTTTCTCTCCTCAGCCTCTGGCAACTACTGTTGCCAGAATTTGACTTTTCTAAGTACCTCATATAAGTAGAGTCATAGTAATCTATTACTGTACAAAAGTACAATTTATGTTTTGAATGGATAATCCAAAGAACTATAGAGAAGCAAGCATTTTCTTTGTTAATATTCCAAAAGAAGATAAAAAATTATTTCAGACTGCCGTAGTCTGCAATTAATGGTTCTATTCGTCCTCTCCCCCAAAAAAGGTTTAATATTGTTACGTATATTGCTGCTATGGCACTATTTATAGTCAACTTTTTATCATTCTGAAGTATCTACTTGTCTTAAGTGCTTAATAGATTCTAAATTATTTGCAGAGAAATACTATCTTATTTGTTTGTGTCCCCTATTTAACATAGTTAACATCACAAAATAGGTATTTTAAAAAGTATTCTTCATTGAAAAATTGACCCATCAAAAACCTTGGAAAATGTTTAAGGAATAAAAACAGAATTGTATAGTAAGGGAAAAAAAAAAAAAAACCTGTGTAGGAAAAAAAATCCACTTCAGCATTTCAAGCTTTCTTTGCATACAGGCCATGACTAAGCAACAATGGGGAAAGGAGGGAGCTTAGTAATATTCATTGGTGACTTTCTACAATAGGAAATAAAGTATTCTCAAAAAAGAAAAAAAAAGCAAGCACAAAAGAACATATTCTCTAAAAAACTGGTCTCCAAGTGCTTATCTTATGGGTGCAAAAACAAACAAACAAACAAAAAAACCCAAAAACAGAAAACATTTATAGCAAAAAATAAGAAATTAAATGAAAGTGATTTGCAGCTGAAGTTTCTAATACTTTCTCGTAACAAAATGCTCTTCAGTTGCACCAAAAGGAAAAAACAATAGTTGTTTGCTGTGATCTCTGTAAAATTCTTAAACCAACTATAGGGAAATTTAGATTAAGTGTTAAATTTTTTTATAATTTCATTACACACAAATTCTAATCTGTTAAAAAGGTAGGTATAGAGACTTAGAGAAAATAGCAATAAGTTAGCAGCGATCTAACTTATTGGAGGAAATGGCAGCGATCTCTTTTTTGAAAACACATTAGACTATGCTTTCAGTTTTCCAGTGGAGTTTTATTAGAGGAATTAAATAAAAATATCCTTTTTAACTTGGCCAAATTCCAAAGTTCTACAAAATTAATATAAAACAAAACTCACTGTGAGCTTATGTATATATAAGTTTATATAGAGTGTACAAGTATTCAAAAAGACTGTGAGGAAGGACACATAAAAGACATATACAGTATGGTTAATGAAACAGAATTAGTCACACTCAAGAATCAGGAGAGGATAATTGTTTTAGCCCTCATTCCCTGGAATTAGGGTGGAAAAAGCTTTCATGTTAATATTTTCTTACAAAGTATACAGTCTCAGGGCAGCCGGAGAGAGGAGTCCAAGTTCCACATACATGGATGAATCATTTTAGTAGAAGAGGGAAGCTTCGGTGTGGGAGGCAAGAGACTATGGTATTGGCCACAGGTGAGCTGCTCTGGGTTATGCCTTTCTTGTATTGATAACACAGGCGATCGTCCAAGAGAGCTCTTGCAGAAGTGTTTAGCAAGAGCAATGACACAAGTGGCCAAGAGTCACCTCAAACAGGTGAAGCAAGATCTGAAAGAGCACATAAAAGGTGTCTGACAGAGAATTTACAAAGCTTATGGAAATCACAAAGATAAAATTGTTACTATATTTAAGATGAAATTTTGTTCTGAAATTCCTGGAAATCAAGGTGAAAATCAAAGCTGGGGGGAAAAAAAGTAAACACAGTGTGTTATATAGCTCTCATTATAGGAGGGCGGGGAATACCATACTAATCCCCCAGGACAAAGAAAATTTTCTTTGAAATAAATTCTGATGGAAATGTCTTTTATATGGAGGCACATTGGATTTATGTCAACAATGGCTTTTTACAACTAGTACTAAAAAGACCTCACAAAACTCCTTTTTTATAGTGCCCTCAAAACACAGAAGGCAAACATTAGAGCATATCAGTGAAGGCCCTCTAAGAAGCTAGGCAAATACTACAATCTGAACACATAGATTTCTTGGAGTCTCTAACAATCCAAGAATTGAATGGTAACCTCTCAAGTGAATACTTGGATTCTATGCTATCTAGACTGTCTTCCCTCAATATCATTTTTCTGTCTTATACCTTAGGTAGAAGAGAGTGTGAGGTTATGCACTCTGAAGAGGGCCTCAGATAATTATACTGCATCCAATATTTTGGATTACAGATACTGACCTTTTATTATTATAAGTGTTAAGTCTTTCTAGTTTTTGGACTTCTTTTGGTCTCTTGAACTTCTCATACCTCTGGGGTTCTCCTCCTCTGGGCCTTTGAACATGTTCTACTTTCTATAAGAAATCACATCCTTCCAACCACCACGCAGATCAAGCCAATTTCCTCTCATCCTTCAAATTTCAGCTTGTTCATAATTTTCTCTGATGCTTTCTCAAATACCAGATTCTTTTAGCTGCTTCTGCAGTATACTTTCAAAACACTATCACATGTATGTCTTATAATATATTCTAAGTGTTTATTTAGTTCTCTGTTTTCCTGCTGAATTCTATGTTCCTTAAAGACAAGTACTTTGCTTATCTTCTTTACCTTTTCATCCCAGGGCCTACCCCAGGGCCTGGCACTGAGTGGCTGGTTAAGAAATACTTATTGAATGAGTGAGTGAAACCTGCATGGAAAATGTACACCTTATGGGGCTATCTGAATTAATTGGAGAGGCACCTGGGTGGCTCAGTTGGTTAAGCATCCAACTTCGGCTCAGGTCATGATCTCATGGTCCATGAGTTCAAGCCCCGCGTCGGGCTCTGTGCTGACAGCTCGGAACCTGGAGCCTGCTTTGGATTCTGTGTCTCCCTCTCTCTCTCTGCCCCTCCCCTGTTCATCTCTGTCTCTGTCTCAAAAATAAATAAACATTAAAAAAAATTGAATTGATTGGAGTATTTTGTAAAAAGATGTGATAAAGTAAGGTGGCTGTAAACAACCCTCTTGGGAACTGCAGTGAGGCTTGCACTGGTTCTTTGGATTTGTCCACATGGTGAAAATATGTCTAAATCATGGTCAGTAAGTAGACTAACTGACCAGATCCCCATTTGCTTAAACTTGCAGTTTGTTAGGGAGAACACTGTGTGCAATTGCAAAGTCAAAGGTAGGAATTTAGTGGCTCCATTGCTGTAAAAAAAAAAAAAAAAAAAAAAAAAAAGATCTTACCTCTTTTTATTAAAAAGAATTTTTATAAATATTTAAATAAATATGTTTATATTTATATTATATTTATATTTATATAATAAATATATAAATTTAAATTTAAATATTTAAATAAATATTTTAAAAATATTTATTTTTTAAATAAATAATTTATTAGAGAAACAGGTACCAAATAGATTCAGATAGTTCTAGAAACCCAAAATCACCACTGCAAATTTCACTGCCTTTGAAATGTTTCTCAGGTGAGTGAGTGGTAGCCCACAAGTTCCCTGGGTCTCAGTTGGAGCATGGCCCTGGGTGTATGGAATTTGGATCTCTTGCCATGGCTCTTCCTAAACGTCCAGCAGCTAAGACTCAAATATCTATGCCAACTGCAGTGCCTTTCAACTTGACTTAAAATCTTCTCATTCCTGACTTTAAATGCATTTCTGTTCTAAGTATGGCATGGCCACAGGCTGCTGTATTTCCTGTAGGAGAATGTCACTGGCTTATCTCCTCCAACTTTATTTATTTACATTCGGCTTTTTATGACACAATGAGGAACTCTAAATATAATTTTTTTAAGGCAGGAAATCTGGTGAGCAGATTGATATTTTTTAAAAAACCACCAGAGTGAGGATAAAAGTCTAACACCGTCTTCCCACCAGTTTTAAATAATTCATTTCTATGACGTTCAGGGTACCATTGCAGATGTGCTAGAACCAGAATGAAATTTCACCTTCAAATATTCTCTTCCTCTGCAATTTTCCTTGTTTTTTTTTTAATCCAAAAATATATAATGGTCTTAAACGAAGGTGCTATCATATTAAATATGAATTTTAGCTTTATAGTAACAGCAAAGATAAGCCTTTGTTCAGGGCTTCTTAATCCTGTTCAAGGGTCCTATCAACTATAGAATCAGTTCTGTCACAGCTCAAAGGGGGCAGTTTTGGGATTAGAGCACAGACATCTGAGCCCAAGGCTCCCCACCACTGCACAGTGGGCATCAAGGAGTCTTTCCTCTCCCTGGATCTTACTGGCTCAGTCTCTCAGTGCTGCTCTGAACCAGCCTTAAAACATTTTTCTTGTACGGATAACGCAACTCAAGCTCAAGTTTACATTTAGAGAATAGATAGCTCCTAATCCACAGCTCCTTCCAAAAACAAACAAACAACAAACAAACAAAAATACTGAAATAAACAGTCTATTCTCTCAACTGTCTCTTCCATTTCCTGTTTGGTTTATCAGGCCAAAAACGTTGGGGTTAATCTTAACTCTTTATTTTCTGACAGCCGACACCCAGTGCTTCAATAACTGCTGTTATATCTTGGCTCTAATTTCAAAATACTGTCTACTCTTGTTGTCCAAGGTTGTTATGCTCTATGAAATCACCAAAAATGTTCATTTAGCGACTACTGAATTGTTGCTGCCTAGGGAAAGTTCAGGGTTAGGTTGCTGTGAGCCTCAGGCCACACTTTTGCCTGCTGGTCAATACGCACTTGGTTTTAGGTGTGTTTCCACTTAAAGACACTTTTTTACTTAATATGTATTCTTGATTCATGAGCTTTGAACTCATGGCCAACATCAACAAAGTCATACCTGAATGGAGCTTATCTGATGCATGTTTTCCTGCACAGGCATATACAAGCCCCTTGGTACTTATGAACACCAGCTAGCCCTTCAGCTTTATGCTTGGAGCTCACTTAAAACAGCAAAATCACCAATAAAAAGCACAAAATGTGAAAAGTACGGTGCTAAATATATTGTGGAAAAGCATTATTTACTGGAGAAGCCGAAACAAGGCAAAGCATGGCCTTTTACAATCTCTGCTGGGAATATGTGGGAATCAGACCACTCAGATTTTTCATCACTTTGCCTTTGTCTGCAAGTGTCTGTGAAAGCGCCATGAGTATTTATTTTGGGATTACAAATACATTTCAGTAGGTAGGCAAATTTGCAAATACAGAATCCAAATTTGCAAATACAGAATCCATGAATAATGAGAACCAACTGTATACCCAGAATCCCCCTACCCCACCATTTCCGCTGTGTGTTCGCATGCTAGGGCTGCCATAGCCAGGTCCACGGACTGGTTAGCTAAATAACAGAAATTTATTGTCTCACAGTTCTGGGTCTCTAAGTCCCAGATCAGAGTATTGGGAGGTCTTATACTGGTGCTGTGAGAGTGAGTATTGTGAGAGTGAATCTGTTCCGGACCCTTCTCCTAGTTTCTAGTAGCCTCAGGCATACTATAATTGTAGATGGCCATCTACTCCCTGTGTTTTCATATCATCTCTCCTTTGTATGTGTCTCCCTCTGTGCCCAAAGTTGTCCTTTCTATAAAGATACAGTAATATTGGATCAAGTCCCACCTTAATGACCTCATCTCAACTTGATCATCTGCAAACTCCTCATTCTAAATACGGCCACATTCACAGGTTCTTAGGATTAGAACTTCGACATTTTTGGAGGGATACAATTCAAGCCATAACACATTGACACCACGTTGTTTATGCCACCATCCTCTCCTCTCTGGATTGTCGCTATAGCCTAACTGGTCACCCTTCTTCTGCCACTGTCCCAGCCCCCAGAATCTTCCCAGAACATAGAGGGAGCTTTACAAACTGTAAATCAGATCATGTCACTCTTCCCATCTCTCCTGGATTAAAGCCAAAGCCCTTATAGAGCCTATGATATCTGGTGCAACTGACTTACCACCTCTCTGACCTCTTGCAGCCTGGTCTAGCCACAACAGCCTCCTTGCTATGCCTAGAACAAGCCAGACATTATTCTTCCCCGGAGCATTTGCTCCTGCTTTTCTTACTGCCTGGCAGTCTCTTTCCCAGATGTCCTTCTGGTTCTCCCCTCACCTCCTTTGGCTTCACTATAATATCACCTTCTCAGCAAGGCCTTTTCCTCCCCCACTCTATTTCATATTGCAACCCTTTTTTATTTTATAATCTACTTATTTATCATGTCTGTCTCCCCAGCAAGAATGCAAATTCCAAAGAACAGCAATCTCTGTCCTTTTTATGCATTATTATGTCATGTGTCTAGAACAGTCTCTGGCACATGCTAGGTATTCAGGTGATATTTGTTGAGTGAATGAATGCATGCATAACAGAAAGACAAGTATATAGGACTAGGTCTTATTCATTTTCTGTCTTTGTAGTACAGCACAGTCCCAGGCACTTATCAGTTATGTGTCCAACAGAAAACTGATGACAAGGGTCAGAATAGTAACAGACAGTTAAGATGAAAATAAATCAATACTTTCAATTTGAATCTAGTTAAGGAGGTAATGCCTATTTTACCAAAATTTTTTCTTTATTATAAAATTCCCCCAGCTTTTCAGTAATATGGAGAGGATATATGTGAGTAGAATTAATAAAGAGAAATTAAAAGTTTTAGTATGTATGTTGGGCAAAGTGGCTTGAAGTTAATTTGTTAGTGTCTGTAATACATTCTGACCCTATGATGGTTTGGTTTTGGTGTGTTTATTTGTTTGTTTGTATCTCTCTTTTTGGAGGGGAGAACTTATTTGGGGAGTGAGTTAGCACAACAAATGCGTAGCACATCTTTCAGGACACCTAAAAAGAATGAGAAATGTCATCTAACCCGATGGGAAATATTTGCTCATCAGTTCAAACTTTTTCTTACTGTTTCTGTTTCCAATTAACCACTGTCTGCCTCTGGGTTTTCTTGCTTCTTTGTTGGTTTTTTCCACTCACTCATTTGCTACACTTGGTCCTGGCTTGTCTCAATGAATTCCCCAGGCTGGCAACTGAGATAAAACTTAGCTGCATGAAGAATACAGACACGCTACAAAATGTAAAGCTTTGAATTAAAGATCTTCATTAAGATCTTTCATTTGACCCAATATCTCTCCAGACCTATAAGGCAAATATGGGCTCCTCGTCTGGTCAAAAAGAATCTTTTTTTTTTTTTTTTTTTTCTGGTGACCTAGGAAATGAGAAAAGTCTTGAAGACTGGAGCCTAGCCCATAAGACTTTGTGTTTTGATACCCACCTAACCTCAACTGTACTCAGAGGTGGCAATTACTATTCTGTAAATATTAATGCTAACCTAAAGGCTGGAAGCTAAATTCTAGTTGCCGCAGCCTTACCCCAGTCAGCCTATATAGGGAATATAAAGATTAAATAAAAGACTTGGGCTCTTGGATAAAAGGTACTATATAAACATGATTGCTATTTGTTCTGCTTCTCTTGCACTTTGAAAATATACTTCCTGGCAGCTACTTTTGTGCAGTTTTGTGTGACTCTACTTATTGCAAATGCCAGTATTTTCTCATAGGATTTTCTTGGTTTCCACCTATTTTAATAAACCTTCTTTTCTTTGAAATTAGTTGCCTGCCTTTGGGGAATAGATTGGTCTTGAAGGACAATAATTATACCTGTCACGTATCACCTGAGGGAAGGCGATTGTGGTAAGAGCCTATTTTCCAGGTGTAGATGTTCATCTTGGTGTCTGGGTGGTATTGCTGATTATTATTTTTTAAAAACAAGTCTGTGGGACTGTTGGTGATTGGATTTAGAAAACAGATTTCTAGGCTTTAAAAAGGAACAGTTATTGGGACTCCTGGGTGGCTCAGTCGGTTAAGTGTCCAACTTCAGCTCAGGTCACGATCTCACTGACCGTGAGTTGGAGCCCCGCGTCGGGCTCTGGGCTGATGGCTCAGAGCCTGGAGCCTGCTTCCGGTTTTGTGTCTCCCTCTCTCTCTGCCCCTCCCCCGTTCATGCTCTGTCTCTCTCTGTCTCAAAAATAAATAAACGTTAAAAAAAATTAAAAAAAAAATAAAAAGGAACAGTTATACCTGTGGCTTTCTTGAACCTTACTAGTGTTTTCAGGTCTGTCATGAATATGGCCTCCAAATCTGCTTTCTAATCTCAGTGAATATGTTTAGTATTTCCTGATACCTATTACTTATCCTCATTTTCTAATTTCCCAATGAGCAAATACATGTGCACTCAGAATTGTGAAATGAATGGAAAGGCCAAGTCTACTATGTCTAAATTGATACAACTCCAGTCTAATCTGTACTTATTTCTAAATAGTTGACATTGTTTGCCTAGTGTAGGACTCCTTACTCTAGTGGGAGGGTTCTGGAGCCTCATTTGCTTATTTACCATTGGGCAGGGCTTGGTCATTTATCTTTGCAACTCCGTTCATTAATATAATTATCTTAATTATTAGTTGTAAACCAACCTCCTACATACCCACTCCTTGAAAACAAAAAAAGGAAGGAAGGAAAGAAGGAAGGAAGGAAGGAAGGAAGGAAGGAAGGAAGGAAGGAAGGAAAGAAGGAAGGAAGGAAGGAAAGAGGGAAGGAAGGGAGGAAAAGAAAGAAAAAGGAAGGAAGTAAGAGGGAAAAAAGACATAAAGAAATATTCAAGGAAACTATTCAGAAAATTAGAAAAATAACACAGTATTAATCATGGGAGGATTATATTTTATCACCAGAAGTTGGGTCATGGTGTATAATGTCTGATTCCATTAAATTTAGGCAGAGCCCATACTAAGTGTTGTCAATACCTTTCCTTTTCTGTACTATCAATTTCCAAAGCAAGAGCAAGAATCATGGTGTAACTAAAAGGACGTATAAACAGCCCAACCATATATCACAGCCTTCATGCCATCAATCTCATATTCTTTGCTTATATAATAACCCTTAGGATGGTTCTCACTTAAAGTCTGTTATATCCTATAACCTAATTTTAATTTAAAATATCAAATGAATTTGGCTGTTTCTACAGTTTTCCTTCCCATAGCATATTGAAAGCAACAGAAGGCAGATGAGAGGAGAAATGTCAAAAGGCCAAGGTGGTTCCTAAGTGGTTTCCAGGCTTTTTTTTTTTTTTTTTAACAAAATACTCACAGCAATTAAAAGTTTTTGAGTAGTCAGCCTGACATATGTCTACCCAGAGTTAGCCACACTCAAGATTAAGGGCATAGTCCTCCACAAAATTGGCCTCACTTCAGTTTGGGGGTCCCCAGGGCTATTCTGAGCAGCTGGCTACAAATTCAGGGTTTCCCATGACTACTGTTAGGTTTGAGGAGTCACTAAAATGACTGAGGAGTCAGGAAAGAGATATTTTAGAGCACTACTTAAAATTAGAGCACTACTGTGGAAGACCACTTCTTGGAAAACTGCCCTGAGCAGCCTTGCCAAGGAGCCCTGCAGGGCTGACTAACCTGGGTACACCGTCACCAGATGGTCTCCCCGGGCCCTCCCATGATTCTTATTTGCATCTCACTTTCCCTTTGGCATCCTTTTTTTTTTCTCTTGCCCTCATTGGCTTTCCAAATTTTGCTATATCCAAATCAGTTTCATTCCCACTGAAGATAAGGCCAACATGACCGGATTTTGTGGAAATAGCCCTCATCAGAACGCCCACGTCAAAATGTCAAAGCATTCTTTTTATGAGCAAATAGAACAACAAATATTTTTACCTCCTACTCCATCCCTAACCCCATTTCTTATCAAACCCCTTCTCTCAACCTCACACCTTTGCTGAATTCCACTGGACTTGATCCTAAACATGACATTTTTGATAGATTTGTTACCTGCCATTCAAAGAGTTAGGTATAGTAAAAAGTAGCTGTGCCCACTCCACAACCCAGCACTTCCTAATTGCATATCAAATATTTAAGGAATATGAAAAAAATCAGTGCTCTCCCATAATTGAGATTATTTCCTTTCTGTTTTTGATACACTGTGAACTTTGTATATTACTATGGTAATTTATGCAAATCTTTGCCTTCAGAGTTTATATTCTGGAGATGAGTCCTTTCTGAATTGCTGGCACACAGAATTTTATATCCTATGACCTTATCATATATACTGAAAAGTACCAAAGGGGACTTAATTTATGTAGCTTGATAAAACAGCTTATTTTAAGAGAAATTTCCTTAAGCCAGGAGGAAAAGTTGCCTTTTTTTCTTTCTTTCTTTTTTTTTTTTTTTTAATTCCCTCAATTTAAAACCAACAGAGACAGAGATCTCGGGAGGAAACAAGAAAGGCAGTAGGAAGGGGCAGGATTATTGGTTAAGTCTCCATTTTCAGAAGGGCAAGAGGTGCCAAGCTGAGGACTCAGGCTGGTGAGGAGAGCTGTGAGAGCTTCACAGACCCTTAATGAAAGCCCCTTGCCTCAAAGTTAGACAAATTCAACAAACCAAAATACTGTATAACCTTGGAACTTTCACAGTGCTTAAAATTCCTCGGGCTTACTTGACTATATTTAAAAGAGGTAAAGGATTCCTAACTTACAAGATGGCTGTGAGGAGTAGAGGAGAAGATCTAATGTACCTGGCATGTTGTAGACACTAAGGGACTTTATGTTGCCCTCAATCTGTATCAAACAGTAGTTTCCGGTCCAGATTGACACTAGAATCACTTGGACATCTTTTCAAGGTATATTGTCCTATGCAGTAATTCAATTAGAATTTCGGCCATTGTTACCCCAGCCTCAGGATTTTTTAAAAAAGTCTCCCCAAGGGATTGGAGTATGAACTTACATTGAAAGATGAGAGCTTTTCCCAAGACAATTGTGTCATCACATATTATTGGAATTGGACACACATGTATTAATAATAACATTCTGGGGAAATACACAAATGTATCTTATATAACTTCTTAACCCTTGTGTTTTTAAATTTTGCAGAATGATTTTAAAATTTTTTTAATGTTTATTTTTGAAAGAGAGGGAGAGCGTGCACGCACATAAGTGAGGGAGAGGCAGAGAAAGAGGGAGACACAGAATCTGAAGCAGGTTCCAGCCTTGTCAGCACAGAGCATGAGCCAGGCCTTGAACTCGTAAACCGTGACATCATGACCTGAGCTGAAGTTAACACTTAACCTACTGAGCCACTGAGGCACCCCTTGCAGAATGATTTTTAATGCTCCTACCTCTAAAACCAATCCATTAAAAATGACAACTCTATCCCACATATTTCCAGTTTCGGCTAGATCTTAATGCTACATTGTTTGCTAGGCTTTTTTTTTTTTTTCCTCAGAAATTCTGTGATTCAGGTCGAAGCACAGCACTGAGTCTAAATATGGATCAGTAATTCAAACCAAAGAAGGATTCAGACCACAAGTCCTGGTCCTCTGAGGACCTACAGCCGAGCCAGCTGTGTTCTGAGGGAGGGGCTCTTTCTAGAGTTCCTCCCAGTGTGAGAAACATAAGCTTGAACCCATGGGTCAAATCAAGGATTTTCCCCTGGAAGGGGTCAAGAGATGCAGTGACAAGTAGTAAGCACTTCCTATATAAGAATTTATCATCAGTGCAGCTGCTGCAAAGGTGCCCAGGATTCACTGACTGTTTTCATTAATGGCCGAAGGACAGGAATGGAAGGGGCTTCAGTAGGCCTGTGATAAACACTTCATCAAATGTGTGTTAGTCACATGTTTTAGCAGCCCTGTGTGGCATTTCCAGTGAACTCAGTCTGGGAGCAGCAGCAGCACCTGGTTGCTGATTTGGCAAGAGGTGACAAGTACATATTAACTCTTTTCAGGTTTTCATCTTTCTCTTTGATGAGATGATTACTCAGAGAAGAGGTGAGGCCAGACTCTGAACTTCTAAGCAAGCCGAACAGGGATACAGTCAGGCTTGTGGCTTCCTAAACACTATGTATATATAATATATGTGAATATATATCAACATTATATATAATATTTATTTTTGAGAAAGAGCATGAGCAGTTGGAGAGGCAGAGGAAGAGAGAGAGAGAGAGGAGAGAGAGAGAGAGAGAGAGAAGAGAAGAGAAGAGAAGAGAAGAGAAGAGAAGAGAGAGGAGAGGAGAGGAGAGGGGAGGGGCAGACAGCCGCGGGGCGGGGAGGGGAGAGAATCCCAAGCAGGCTCCAGGCTCTGTATGGAGCTTGACACAGGGCTTGATCTCACGACCATGAGATCATGACCTGAACCAAAATCAAGAGTCAGACACTTAACCGACTGAGCCACCCAGATACCTGTGAACATTATATATATATATATATATATATATATATATATATATATACACACATTTAAAAACTTAGATCTGAAGCCCACAGTATGCTGAATATAGCATACAAGATTCATTGCAACCAATGAGGATTGTTTTTTGTTTGTTTCTCTTTTGTTTGCAATTAGGGGTTTTTGCATGGCAGTCACTTCAATGCCTCACAAACTTTGGGGTCTTTCAGGGGAAATAAGACATGTAGCTAGTTCTCTGGTCACCAGGCCACTATTATGGAATCAACCTTAACCCTAGAGTTGACTTCTCAGTCAGTCTCTTAGCTCTTCCCTTCCCTTTGTGCTCTCCAAGTGGCCAGGGTGTTTATGCTAGACACCCTACAATTTCCAAAGGCCCCATTCTGCTCTTCCAAACCTAGATGAGGTGTAACAACCACGTGTACCTATCTTCACTCCAGCCACACCAGACCACGGATCATTACTCAAATGTGCGGTGCCCTTGCTACTTCTACTGTTCCATCAGAATCAGGGTCTCTACTGTAGATCTCTATAGTCCTCTTCTTCCTCCAAAAGTCAACTCACATACATCCTACTCCTCGATAATGCAGATAATGTCTTAACTGAGGCCAGCCAGGAGTTAGGTGTTTGTTAAATGTTGGTTATCTTTCCTTCCTCCAGACTTCTTGGTCCAGAATCAGTTACTTCCCAGGGGCTTCCCCTGCAATGCCTTTTATATATTTTATAAGCACTTATTTCATCCTGCCTTGTGTTATCATTATTTACCTCTTCGTTTACACTACTATGCTATAAAGTCCTTGAGTTTTGAGAATGAATTAGATCTATCTGTCTATTACCCAAGGATGTCTCAAAGAACCTTATACTTAGTAGACATTCAACCAATATACAATTGATGAATGAATGAATGAATGAATGAATGAATGGGAAAACAAATGCCCATCCTTTGCTTACATAACTCCCTCTTCTACAGGGTTTTCTCCCTCCCTAAACACATTTTGTTAGCTAATTTCTTTCATACTTTCCAGGGACTAATCAGATTAAAACAATTCACAGAATATGTAAATTGATAATTGATTTGCTAGGGTAGATGGGAACACTTGCACTTGACACGGAGAATTTTATATTTCCAAATTGGCCTCCAATTTATAAAGGATTTATGATGAATATAGATAGGGGAGACTTTTTCTTACCCTCTGAGGCTAGGAAAACAAACAAACAAAACACAACCTCTCATTCTCCAGCAAGTTGCTTTGCTTCCTGTAAAGAGTCTGTCAGGGGATAAACACATGGAGCCAGAATCATTTTGTGGCATTTTCAGGCTGCTTACCGCCCACCCTTTCTCATCACCTTTGCAAGGAGCTCAGCTATATGTGGGACCTACGGAAAACAGAGACATGACAAAGGACAGATGGGTTATATGCTGAATATTTTAACTGGGTATCAGGAAGCAGCCAACTTTCTGAGAGCTAGTGATTGCGCATATATGCACATACACGAAGCTGTCCTTATGACATTTCAAAAGAACTCCGTCTTGTAGCCTGAGCTTAACATTAAGGACTTTGATTTATGACTTCTCATTAGCAGCCACTACACATCATTGTGATTCAGTACCATCTTGCATAATAATTAACTCATCCATACGGTACGTGTTTGACAGCGAGGATGGAAAGCAATATTTGTTTCACGCCACTTCTGCAGCTGCAGAGGGAATTCACACAATTTTTCTGGAATCAAGAGTCTCATGTATATCTTTTCTTGGTGGGGGAGGGAGGCTTCCTTTGATTCTTATTTAAGCTTTGCCGCAGTAATGCACAGGAGGCTAAAGCAGAAATAGATACTGCTTCTTTAACAATGAGTCCATCTGGCTTAGCCAACAAATTATGTTCTCTTCCTAACCTTTAATTTCTCATTGACCTACAAATGGGTTTAAATCTGCCTGGGTCTCTTGGCAAGAAGGTCAGAAGTCACTCTCATCTAAGGGCTCGGGTTTCCAGACCCTTCTATTGGACTTAGCTGTTGAGAGAGTCTCCCCTCTTCTGCCAAATCATCTTGATCATCTCCATGTTAATCTCACCATGCTCAGTCTTCGGTGTCACTGGAGTCTCAAATAGGAAGGTGTTTCACAAAGTCAGTTTTCAAATCCAATGTGATTATAGATTCTGAAAAGATTCCAAAGCTGTAACACTCTACATATATAAAGATATTTATATTTTAATTATCGTTGATAATTATTTCACGAGCCCTTGTTTCTTTTTTTTTTTTAATTTTTTTTCAACGTTTTTTATTTATTTTTGGGACAGAGAGAGACAGAGCATGAACAGGGGAGGGGCAGAGAGAGAGGGAGACACAGAATCGGAAACAGGCTCCAGGCTCCGAGCCATCAGCCCAGAGCCTGACGCGGGGCTCTAACTCACGGACCGCGAGATCGTGACCCGGCTGAAGTCGGACGCTTAACCGACTGCGCCACCCAGGCGCCCCTCGAGTCCTTGTTTCTGTATCAGAAAACTGCTTGATTGGTTCCTTGAGCTTGTTAATTTGCCCCTTAGGCGACACATACAAAAGCTGGCAAGGGGGCAGTGGAAAGGAAAACTAAAGCAGTGGACTTGACATTTGTGATTGTTCTGACAGAAATACCAAGCCATCTCACTCACATTAAGCCATACTGCGAGAGGGTACAGCTCTCACTGATCCCTCACCTACGATCAAAATCTCCATTTTTTTCTAACATTCTTTAAAAAAAAATTTTTTTTTTAACATTTATTTATTTTTGAGAGATAGTGTGCTAGTGGGGTAAGGGCAGAGAGAGAGGAGACACAGAATCCAAAACAGGCTCCAGGCTCTGAACTGTCAGCACAGAGCCCAATGCGGGGCTCGAACCCATGATAAGATCATGCCCGGACCTGAAGTTGGATGGTTAGACGTTTGACTGGCTGAGCCACCCAGGCACACCTTCTAATTTGCTTCTGACCAAATCTGTTTTGAATGAGATTTTAAGGCAACAAGAGACATGTATTATGCTGACATGTAAAGGATCTGTACTGGAACTTTCAGTAGGGTTGCACAATTAGCAAATAAAAGTATAAACTGTCCACCTGAATTTGAATTCAGGTAAATAATGAATACTTTTTAAGTAAAGTATTACCATGCTATATTTGGGACATATTTATATTCAGAAATTATTTATTGTTTATCTGAACACATCTAACCGGGCACCCTGTATTTTATCCAGCTAGCCTGTTCTTTAGAAATATGTAGACAACCCGGGGCGCCTGGGTGGCGCAGTCGGTTAAGCGTCCGACTTCAGCCAGGTCACGATCTCGCGGTCCGTGAGTTCGAGCCCCGCGTCGGGCTCTGGGCTGATGGCTCAGAGCCTGGAGCCTGTTTCCGATTCTGTGTCTCCCTCTCTCTCTGCCCCTCGCCCGTTCATGCTCTGTCTCTCTCTGTCCCAAAAATAAATAAATGTTGAAAAAAAAATTAAAAAAAAAAATATGTAGACAACCTGAATATAGTGCAAAAAAATTTAAAACACTGACATTCTAACACATCTCCATTAAACTTCCCTTTCCCTGCTTCCTGCCATCTGCTTCTACCATTTTTCTAGAGGTCACAGCTGGTAACCAAAAGCTTGCTGTTATTCAGTCAAAATATTTATTATTTCTGGCAAAAGAGTATGAACGTCTGAAGGCTGAGGTGGGAAACTTTCATAGAGAAAACAGCATAATGTGGGTTCACTGGTACCCTTTACATGGTACCCACCCCATTCTACTGATATGTTGTTTTTGTGAATAACATATAAAATATCATATATATATGTGATCACCTTGTTGTTTAAATATCCCTTTTGCTATCAATAGAATTATGAAATTCTTTAGTGTGGAACGACATAAAGTAAATCACTATAAATTTAACAATATTCAGCTCCGAGTAATTTAGTTTGTAAATACTCACTAAACATTTATTTTAAATTACAGCAAGCGTTTTGGGGCGCCTGGGATGGCTAAGATCTCACAGTCTGTGAGATTAAGACCCACATCGGGCCCTGCGCTGACGCAGAGCCTGCTTGGGGTTCTCTCTGCCCCTACCCTACTTGCACATGTTCTCTCTCTGTCTCTCTCAATATAAATAAATAAACATTTTTTAAAAATTACAGCAAGCGTTACTCTCAAGATCTTAAAAAACTCCCTAGCGCTTAAATGGTTCCAACTGAGATTTGATATCGTCTATGTCCAGTCCGCCTTTCTATTAAATAAACTCTTTAATTCTTTCAGGCCTTTAAACAATACATTTAGAGTCATCTGTGACGAAAACAAAAAGAGCTTTTACTGTCACTGCATGTGTCCATCATATAACACCATATGATGTTAGAAAGGTAGAGAACTTTACCCCTATGCTGGCCCTCACACTTGTTAATAGAAAGATTAGGAAATTCTTTAAAAGGCATAGGCTATTCCACATTATCTGGAAGGAATTTCAAGTAAAATTATCTATCAATCCAGAGAGAATGCTAGAAAAATACTAAGAACAATAAAGATAATTAATTCTTTAGTCATTATCATCTATGCATTTTTTGTCATTGTGTTTATCCTTGACATTATAATTACCTGCTTTTGTGTCTTTTCTCTCCCCTAAACTGGTAATTCCTGTGAGGTAATAAGAACCCCGCCTCATTTTTTTAGTGTTGCCGTTGTTTGGCAGTGCCTGGTTCATAGTATAAAGAGTAGCTATTTCAAAAAGTCTGGGAACTGTCGCTCTAAGATAGAATGTAATTGAACTGAGAGTGTTAAGTACAACTACTCAACATTCTCATGGGAGGAATCATACCTCTTTGTTGGCTTGCCTGTAGCCCCAACTTGGCATTTCCCAAAGATCTGTAAGTCCTGTGTGTGTGGATGAGTGTGTGTATCTTTCAAAACTTAATTGTACATAGATAAAGAAATATATATGTATATATGTATGCATGTGTATGTAGATATCCATTTAGAAAGAATTCACCAGAAAGTGTAGGGAATCTTTATGAGGTGGAGATGGCTAACTCTCCATCAGATTTATGCTGCAGGTAGCATAGTTACTGGGGCATAGGTGCAGTGATGTACTGCGTTTCCCAGTTCTCTTATACCTCGGTGGGCCATGTGATTTGTTCTCACCAGCAGAATGCCAGCTAAGGTAGTGTGTGCTACTTTTCTTTTCTGCATCCTTATTTTCCTTTTTGAGTGGGCTTGATGAAGAATCTTAGAGACCAGGGTCAAGGCGGTACAGCCAGAAAATGGAAGGTGCCTGGGTTTCTAGACATCACTCCTGAAAAGACAGCTTCCCCTGACCTCCTCAATCAGCCACATTCATTTTGGACATTATGTGTACAAGGCATAAATTTCTATCATGTTTGTGCCATAGGTTTATTTGCTTCAGAAAGTAGCCTCCCTCCTAACTAATATCATTTATTGGTAGAATTTTATTTAGCACCTATTCCCTTTTTTTCTGTTCTGTCCATGCTAGAAGCGGTTGTTCAGACTATTACTTTTTATAGTTTGCCTTCCCCATCTTTCCTTCATAGTGCTTCGAAAAGTCCCAGTACTGAGAAATTGACTCTTAAAAAATTTTTTTCCAAATGAATGGTTCAGTGTGAATTTTCTTTTCACTTTCGAAACATTTATCTAGCACTCATTCAGTAGAGCATGCATCCTGTGAGGGCTTGGGAATGAAAAGATAATTAGCTGATGAGTTATCAAAAGAAACAAACATATAAAGGATAAATTCCAATGGAACAGAATAAAAAATAGAGTCTCATGAAGTCTTTAGGAGTAGTCACTTGGAGCCATGCTGTCTCTGCTTGGAGTAGAAGCATTCAGAGAGCAAGGTGACCTTGAGCTAGTCTTGGAGGATGAATATAAGGTCTGCCAAAGGATATGAGTCACTGTTTACATCTTTTAACCATTTATACAATGAACAGAGGATGTTACTCTTTATAAAACGATATTGGTTTGTCTTATTGAAACTGATCATATTCATCAGGAATAACTGTACGTTGTTTATTTGGAGGCTTTTGGTGAACAAAGTTTTCAGTTGCTAGTTTTACCATTAATAATTTATTCTTTTGCTCAGTCCTCATGAGCTCATTTACAATTTTTTTAAGCTTGAGGATTTGTTTTTAATGAAATTCTTTTGTCCATCTGGAATTTATGGTTGTGTATGACAACAAATTATTTCATCCATGATTAATCTATGTTTGTTAATCATTACTTATTTGTCCATTATTTTATTTCACATAGTAATTTAGTACACATATAGACTTGGCTCCATTCCAAGGACCTCTATTCTGTTCTGTCATTCTAGTCTTGTATTTTGAACTTGTATCCTGTAATTTTAACACCTGGCGCTTTATAATATATTGTTATTTATGAGTGGCCAGTTCCTCAATGTTAGTCTTCCCTTTCACTGATCCAGCTTTATATAATGTTCACTCTGGCAAGGGACTGGTTTCCGAAGGCTGGAAGTTTAAAAACCCATAAAATGAATGAGAAGAAATTGGGAAAGTTAGGGGAAAAAGGAAATAATAAGTTATATATTTGGTACTTTCTACTTCTTGTTATTGTGAGTGTTTCAAGGAAAGAGATCTTGTTCTTCTTTGTAACTCAATTTTAAGGCCTTGGAGAATGGATGTGTGATGTATGTGTTGAAATGAATCATTACTTGGTCTTGGCTTGTTTCTTTGCAGGCCACGTACTCTATTCAAAGATCAGCTGATGAAGACTTGCATTCAACAGCTGTTTGTAATAGACACAGAAATTCTAGGAAATATTTATTAGAAAAAGTTGAAACTCTGAAGTTAAAAGGGCTTTGAAAAAGAAGAAGAAACTAGGTCTCTGACTCTCCAAAGCAATTAACTGGTTTCTATTAATATATATGGAAATTATTTCCTCAGCCAGTAGAGTCTTTTAATTACATTGCAAAACTTTTACTTTTTACCTTTGTAGCTCATCGTGATCCATACCTTCTTTGAAAAACAAGATTTAAAACTAGATTAGGTTTGAAAGAGGTGCTGTATTTATTAAAATGAAAAGTTATGCGGCGCCCGGGTGGCTCAGTCAGTTAAGCATCCGACTTTGGCTCAGGTCATGGCTCACCGCTTGTGAGTTCGAGCCCCGCAGCTCTGTGGCTGGAAGCTCAGAGCCTGGAGCCTGTTTCGGATTCTGTGTGTGTGTGTGTCTCTCTCTCTGTCCCACACCCGCTCACCCTCTGTCTCTGTCTCTCTCAAGAGTGAATAAACATTAAAAAAATTTTTTTTAAGTTATGCCATCATATATAGATATTGACCATTGCTCAGTTTGGTCTAGATCATAGTTGACACAGAAAGCCACAGGCAGAATTGAAGAGGGCCTGTTTGTTCACAGCGTATCTCCAGTACTCGAGCAGTGCCTGAAGACACATAGTGGGCGCTCAGTAAACATTTGTTGAGGGATTGAAGTGGTATCAAGCATGAGTCACAGCCAGCAAAGCAGCTCACTGAAGGAATAATCATTGATCTAAGTCAGAGATTTGGAGACACGTTTCGGAAGCAGAACACAAGACAGATTAAAGCAAGAGGCTTGGACAGAAGCCATGCATGGTGATAAGTCTGAGAGAGGGAGACCAACCTCCTGGCTTTAGTGATTGTGGATGACGAGTTTGTTAGACTTGCTTGGCCTTATGTTTGCGAAATACTTAACTGTTTTTCAGAACATGGAATTAAACTTGCCATTTTAGTGTTTTTAAATAAAGTTCTTAATTAATGATTTAAACGTGGGTCAGAATTGCTGCTGTTGATTTGCCTTCATCTGAAGCCTCTCAAACATTGTCTTTTCAGCTATACCTCAAAATAAAATAGCAAAATTAGGAGCAAAAATATGCAAAAATAAATATGAAATCAGCTTTCAGACTCAAGTGTGCTTACTGTGAGTACTTTCTGACTCAGGGAAATGTTAAACAGATGTAGAACTCCACACTTTTCTTAAACTAGTAATAAAATTATTCCAGACATTAGAAAAAAAAAGAAGAAGTTTCTTTTACTCAAACTATGGCATGTAAGTGAAATTCCGGATAACTACATAATGAAATCACTTCTGGAACTTGCTTAGTAACTGCCAGTTTCCTAAACTCTGTAAATATGCAGTATGCAGGACCAAATCTGTCAGCTCAGCGGTATCCCCTACCAGAAGATATACCAGAAGTAACAGCTCAGTTCACAAAATACTTCTGCTATAACTTAATAATAGAACTGTATCTCATTGCTGGGGAAAGACCAAAATATCAGCCCCTAATAAGCTGTAAGGGATTTAGGAATTCAGCCAACCCTGAAAACTCCCAACAGGACAGTGTCCCAAAAGAATATCCTTGTAAGGAGAAGTTCAGGCAACCATCAATTTGTTCTCTGTACTTACAGGTCTGATTCTGTGTTTCGTTTGTTTGTTTATTCATTTATTTTGTTGTTTTAGATTCCACATATGGGTGAAATCATATGGTGTCTATATTTCTCAGTCTGAATTATTTCACTTAGCATAATACCTTTTAGGTCTACCCATGCGGTCACAAATGGCAAGATCTCTCTCTTTTTTTTCTTTTTTTAATGACTGCATAACATTCAAGTGTGTGTGTGTGTGTGTGTGTGTGTGTGTGTGTGTGTGTATCACATCTTTATGATTTCTTTGGGTAGAATAGGTCACGGGGGTGCTTGGGTGGCTCAGTTGGTTAAGTGTCTGACTTGATTTCAGCTCAGGTCAGCTGACAGTGCAGAGCCTGCTTGGGATTCTCTCCCTCCCTCTCTCTCAGCCCCTTCCCTGCTTGTGCTCTCTCTCTTTGAAAAAAAATAAATAAACTTAAAAAAAAGAATAGTTCAGGTAGCACAGTGTAGAAAACTCATTGAATCAACTGCAAAAAAGATTTTTTCAAAGGGAATGATGTATATTCCGAGTGGAACGTTTGCGTATGTTCATCTTAAACTGTTCATGTTTAAGGTTTTGTGATATACCAGCATTTCCAGTCAATGAGAATTCTCAGCACTTATCTCTTTTGTGTGACTCCAAGTGGTAATTGATTCCTGATGGACTTCGTCCAGCTGTTAAGTGAAGTAGCAAACAAGACAGAGGTATTAGAGCTTTGGGGGAAGTATAGAGCTCTGAAATTCCTTCATATTACTTTGCTCAGTTTTATTACTTTTCAGCTACTACCTAAAATGCATATTTATTCATCAGTTTAAAATACAGTGTGTTACTTGAATAATATAATCATATACCAGCTTGCCAAAATATTATACTATGGAAATTTACTCCCAATCTGAAAATAGTTGTCGACAACTTAACTACATGTAAGGAATTAGGCTAAATGCTTTATTGCAGAAGCCATTATTTCAGGATTGCAGGCAGGGTCAGTTTTAACCTGGACCTTCAAGAGTGGAAAGGAATCATTTAAAAAAAATTACATTCCTAGTGCAAAAGCGGTTAATAGGATGTTTTGAGCCTGTTTAAACACCCTCCAAGATTCATAAATATTCATTGAATCAATTAGTTATTTGAAGCTTGATGTTCTGCTGCTGAACGAAAATAATTATCTGCTAAGGTGGGTGTCCTGTCTGGAGCCTGCATTTATTTTGAAATGTGTGAAGGAAGCCAGTGGAGATTATCATTTTGATCTTTATGTAGAGGCATCTTTTAACTGAACTATAGACTTAACTTTTTCTTACCTAAAAGATATAAGAATTTTATAAAATGGGGGCAGAAATCTCACATGCCTTTTTTCTGATTCCTGAATCATCATAGATTTTAAGCAGTCATTTCTTAAAAATAACTTTTAAGAAATGCCTAGTAAATTCTTATCAATTTATAATGGGATAAATCCTCAACTACCCAGAATCTCCAGTTTCCCTGAAACTGTTCAGATCCAGAAATAATTCTATACCATCAACTATCCCCCTTATCTCCAGTAGGCTTTTAAGGCAAGAAGGGACTCCTGAGCGTCTGGAAAAGTCAGCATTAAGGAGAGATGGAGCCAACTAAAGAGATGCTCAGACATTGGATCAGTATCTGGTCTGCCCAGGATGAGAAGGGGAAGGCTGGGAGGGGAAGGAGCACCCTTGCTCACTGGTCCTTTTCATAAAAGGCACAAAGGCAAGAAGCATGGGAGAAGTGATAAGAGGCAAGAATTGAAGAACTGGAACAAAGGGAAAGGAAGATAAACAATTCTGTTGTGTTGGTGGTGTCAGGGATAAAATGGGCGTCACGGGGCTGATGGACAGCTGTGTGTGACTGGACAGGGAGGGAGGGAAGACCCCTTGGGAACCCTTGGCTTCCCACCTGTCCAAAATTTGGTGAATGTTTGAATGTATGAATATTTCAGCATTGAAAGGTTTTATTTTCTTTGTTGAGGATAGAGGAAGAAGCATGACTTTCCATCGGTGGTAGAGAAAATTTGTCAGGTGCTAGATTTCAACTTGGGGAGGGGTGAAGGAGGCCTGGAGGTTGGGGTTGGAGTTGGGGATAGGTAGAGGTGGGACAGGTCAATTCTTTGGTTCCAAGAGAGGAGCAAAATATACACAATATTTTGTGGACACTTTCCATCATAAGATTTCAGTTCTGGCACTTATAGGGTTAATGGTCATCCTTGTGTTATATGGAGTGAGCTGTGCAATTACTCCCTGTCTCCCTGGTTGAAACTTCCACTTTCAAGCACAGTTATTATACTGTCCATGTTATTAACAAAGGTCCCGTGGAAACTCACTAAATAATTTATGTAAGCAGAGCAATTTAACGATTGTGATCCAGATACCATTGTCAGAGGGGCAAGCTATTGTGAGTCTCAGTCTTATGTCTTACTATGATTTCTAGTTCAACCTTTTCCAACTCAGGTACCTTACACATAGTAGATGTGAAAAAAAATGCTTGCCCAAATGAAAAGAGGTGAGGGTCGCTGTGACCCACAGCATGAGTATGTGTATAGCCCAGAGCCAAGTTAGTAAGGAAGACACTAAGGAGAGGTAATATTTGTCTTTGGGGGTGGGGGACAACACACACTGCCCAACACACCCGCAATGGTAATTACCCCAGCCAAGAGTAAACCAGACAAATATTCATACAACTGTACTAGCCATGAAGAGTGACAACAGCAAAGAGGAACCAGAAATGTTTATTTCATGTTCAATATGTTAACTGTGTGTTCCTTCTTGAAAGACACAAAACTGAAGCACAAAAAACAGAATAACAAATTTCACTATCTAGTATTTGTTACGCTGAGCACTGCCTGTGACCCTCTCCATCCTCCGTCCCCCAGCATTCATCCAGAAATCTTGTGGGTTTTCTTGGCCTTTTTTTTTCCTTTTTCCTTTTCTTCTTCTTTTTTCTTTTCTTCCCCCTCCCCCCCCCCCTTTTTTTTTTACTCCTGCACAAATCAATAAAACGTTTTATGCCAGCCCAAGTTAAATTGCAAGCAACATAGGCAAGGAAACCAAAAAAAGGTGAGAAAAAAAATCAGATTGGCTTTAATATGCTGAATTTAAGACATGAAGTTGCAGCTGACAGCTGACACATTAACAACTGGAAATCATTCTCTGATTGCTTGCTTACACAACCCCAAAAGAAGGCGGCCACACAAGGCTGTGACAAAGAGGGCTGTATTCCTAAGGAGGATAACAGAAGGACACAGACAGATAATTTCCAGAAGAAACTGCTACTTTCTGACTTCTTATTCTAGGGCAATGCCTTTTGATGTCCTGATTTAATGTGGTTGTAAGCCTGAACTAATCTGATGTAATAAAAGCTTAATTGGCTATTTCCAATTAACATTTTCCTTTAATCTGACTATTTGTTTTCATCTGACATAGATTGCTGTTCCTCAGGGCAGAATATACTTTGTGTATTGTGGTTTGCAAATTGTGAAGTCATTTGTGTTTGTGTTCGATTTGTGTTTGGGGTACAGTTATAAACTGTAAGTTACTCCTTATAATTGCGTATCTGAATGTCTGTCTCCCTGGGCTACTGCAAGAGACTGCTGCAGGCTGGACAGCACAAGAGGTCAGGATTGGGAGCCGGCAGGGCAGGGCAGGAGTCCTTGATGGCCTCTGGATGATTGAAGCATCCAGGGAGGGGAATGCCTCCTGACAGGGTCTGTGATGCCGGGAGGAAGGAACCTGCTGCTCCTTGGTGATGCTGTTGTCCAGCCACAAGGCAGCAGGGAGACTCCCGTCCCCCAAAATTCCCACTGAGCGGCATTTTGGAACCCAAAGAACTGCTAAGTGTGGGGACTGCTGAACACTCTGCAGTAATTTGCACACTTGCACATCATCGTTGACATTATACTCTCACTTTTGCATTTCAACGAAATTCTAGCATACAAATGTATAAACTAAAAGAATATGATGTTCTGAAGCAGATGAAGTATTAAAATTCAGGCAAGTATTATTTAATAAAGTAATTTTTTTATTTATTGTGACTATTGGTACATTATGACATATTTCTAGCCACCTTTCTTTTTTGCTCTTTTTTTTTGGGGGGAAATAGTTCAGTCTTATAGATAAGTTGCAAATATAAAAAACAGTACAAAGAACACCTATATAACTTTTACGCAGAATTAATTACTTGTCAACATTTTACATAGTTATCTATGTGACTTGCGGGCACTCTTTCTCTATGACTCTTCCTCTCCATATAGATTATATACATATTATTATTTTTTTTTCTGAAGGAATTGATGGTAAGGCACAAACATCATAGCTCTTTACCCCAGACTTTAGTATATGTTTCCTGAGAATGTGGATATTCTCAAGCCTTTTTTTTTTTTAAATTTTTTCTCAATGTTTATTTTTGAGAGACAGAGAGTGAGCAGGGGAGAGGCAGACACAGAATCCAAAGCAGGCTCCAGTATCCAAGCTGTCAGCACAGAGAGCACAGAGCCCAGTGCGGGGCTTGAACTCAAAAACTGCGAGATCATGACCTGGGCCAAGGTCGGACGCTTAACCAGCGGCGCCACCCAGGCGCCTGTGGATATTCTCTTACCTAGCAATAGTAGATTATTTTCAATGTTGATAGAATCCTCTAATCTACCTTTTATATCTCAGTTTTATCAACTGATCCACTAATGTGCTTTATAACATTGCCCCCTTCCTTATAGCATCTAGTCTATGGTCCGGCATGGCATTTAGTTGGCATGTTTATTTAGCCTCTTTTGACGTGGAGTATTTCCGCGGCCTTTTTTCATCTTTTCTAACATTGATACTTCAGAAATGTAGAATATCACCTCCCACACACACCTTTTAAGGTAGAACATTTCCCATTGGGATTTGTCTGATAGTTATTTGTGGTCAGCATCAGGTCATGCATTCTCAGTAGGAATATTGCATGGGTGATATTGTGTCTTTCTCTGTGTATCACATCTGGAGGTGCACAAAGTCCATCTGTCCCTCATTGATGATGTTAGCTTTAATCATCCAGTCAAGTGGTTTCTGATTTTTCCACTAGGTAATTACTGTTTAATTTTCTCTCCTATAACTAATAAGCAGTCTGTGGGGAGACACTTTAAAACCATGCTAATAGCTAGTTCCTCATCAAGATTTCCCTCTAGTCTTAGCATCCATTGGTGACTCTTGCCTAATCCAATTTTTAATAAAATGGTGACAACATTATGATTTTCCAATTTCAGCACTCCCTCCACATCTGCCAGCAGCCCTTGACATTCCACTTTAAGCTACTTTAAACAAAGGTCTTCCGTTTATTTATTTGCTTACCTTTTTATCATTAGCACAGACCTGTAAGTTTCTTTTTTTTTAATTTTATGTATTTATGTATGTATGTATGTATGTATGTATGTATTTTGAGAAAGAGAGAGAGTAGGGGAGGAGCAGAGAGAGAAGGAGAGAGAGGATCCCAAGCAGGTTCTGCACTGTCAGCACAGAGCCTGATGAGGGGCTCAAACTTACGAACCATGAGATAGATCATGACCTGAGCCAAGATCAAGTTGAATGTTTAACCAACTGAGCCACCCAGGTGCCCCAGTAAATTTCTAATTTTGGTTATTACTTGAAATACAATTGTAATTGAATGGTTTACTGCCTACAGTAAGCCAGGCCCTGTAATCCATTCTGGGGACACAACTGTGAACCAAACAGATAGATATATATGCAGACATGTTTTTTCTGTACTTATGTACAGATGTCTGAAGACAGCTATAAGCTAGAAGAGCATTTTTATCAACCACCTGTGTTGAGAACTATCCTATGAAGTGAGGGTATAGGCTAGATCTCTACCCTCAGGGAGTTTACAGTGAAAAGGGGGAAGAAGTCAACCAGAAAGTAAAGTTTGGATAAGTAAGTGGTCAAAAGAATTGCAGGTTTCAAGAAGTGCCATGAGAGAAAGAGAAAACAGGAGTTAAGATAGAAGATGATTACCGAGGGACCATGGAGGCCAGCCATTATTAAAAGAAATCTGGGATGATGGCTTCTTCATGATCTCTCATGAATGTTTGAGTGGTGCTTCCCTGGGTGGATGTTCAGTGAAGTTTTTTTTTCTTTTTTTTTTTGGTACTTTTCCGTGACCCTCCAGCTTGTTTGCAGCAGCCTCCTGAGTAGGAACAGAGCAAATCCTTGCTGTTGCCTGTTTCATGGGTCCAGCCTGTACATTTGATCTTTATAAACTAGTGACGACATGCCAATAACTTGTACATCAGGACACAAATGATAAAACAGCCATGCCAAGACAGATTATATTAAATACTGCATCCTTCAAATAGTCAACAGATACTTAATAATGCACTGTGTGCCCAGACATGGGAAACAATGGCGGACAAGATAGACATTTTGTCTGGGCTCCCCTTCTCACTGGGGTATGAATTTCAGTGAAGGAGACAAACACATAGGTAGGCAAGGCAGCTGACAAACATAAGCACAGTAGTAAGTACAGGATCTTAAGGGAGGTTAGACAAGGATTCTAACCCAGACACGGTGGGGGTGAGGCGGGTGGACGGAAAAGGGTTTCTAGAGGAAGGGACGCTGATACTTTTTAAAGAATGGTGCACGTCATCCAGAGACTAAAGCTTTTTCCTGCATCCAGGGGGCGGAAACAGCATGTGCATCATCACAAAACAACATCCCCACTACGTCCCCAGTGTGTGGCACATAGTTGACACTCAGTGGGAGCAATTTTGCAAAGAGCAAGTGGGGACAAGCATAAGGGATATTTCATCCTCAGAGGACAAGAGAACCTTGATAACATTCAACATAAAATTATTCATAGTATTTATCGTATAAGATTCCACTTTCTGTACTATCAACTTTACAGCCACACTATACCTTTAATTACATATTGAAGAGGACAGTCGGAAAGTTTTATTAGAGTCTGTTGGTGTTAAAATATTTTTGCTGATGCCTTTAAATAGATGACTTGTAGAACATATTATTAACACCTAGAAGAACTGGCTTCCCTCACTCATTTAATTTTTCCAATTAACTGAAAGCCAGGTTGACTTGGCTTTGGTTCAGTCTTGTGGTCAAAATTTAGCATCATGGTACTGATTAATTAGTGATGAGTCATTTACCTTATAAGAGCAGAAGGTACATGATGGCAAATTTAGAGGATGAAAATTAGGCCACAGAGGAGCAATGCACATGAATCTGCTCTTTGTTATTAGAAATGTCACTACCAGAGTGGAACTTGCAGAGGCAGAAAAGGGAATCCAAGTCAAGCGTTTTTTCCTTTTCTGTCTCTCTGACCTAGATAAGAGACCTTATCCTGTCCTGACTCCCAGCCCCTCCAATCCTTACTGGAGACCCTCCCACATTTTCATTCGCTCAAATGTGATGAGTGTGTGAGCCAGTGAATGGCAGCATAATGAACAAGATAAATGTGCAATGAATTTATGAGTCAATAGGATTTTGGTGCCTATTTGTATAAAAAATTTAGCCCGTTACTTTTGTCTGCCATGACCGTATGGAAAAGTCATGAAAGTTTTGGAAATATAAGCTCATGGTATAACATAGAGATTGAGAGTATGAGTTCTGAAACTGGGTTCAGTTTTCAGAGCCACTACTTAAAACTTTGCATCAGATTCCTCACTGTAGAATGAGAATTTAAGGAGTACCGATACCACTTGTTGTTGTGAGTATTAAATGAATTAATGTATGTAAAGCACTTGTGGTGATTCACTCCAAGGATGCTCTCTAAGCCTGCTTTAAGTATTATGATTCTCAAGAATGGGATCACCAAAAACCTAGACTAAATTGAATGTTTCTCCCTGTTAAGATGTGAGCGATTATTAATAACGAAGCAATTTGCCTGTTATCTGGTGTTTAGGACCTAGGTAGGATATCTTATGTAATCAGTTAATATTTGCTGATAAAAACAAGAAATATCTATTATTGAGGAAGTATTTTTGAGAGCCCACCATGGACCCATGTGTGTGGTAGATGCTTGGTGCACTTAAAAACAACTTGATTTCTGCCCTCGGGGAGCTTCCAGTCTAATTAATGGATACATGGCATGGACACGTGTCCGAAAACATCAGGGCAGCAAGTCAAACAATTACCACCATAGGCATTGGAGGCTGTCAGTTAGATAGGCTCCCAGTTAGATGGGAGTATTGCTTACACATCTTAACTTTCCAAAGACAGTATTCATGCATTAAAAAAGCAGTTTAGGGGTGCCTGGGTGATTCAGTCAGTTAAATGTCCAACTCTTGATTTCAGCTCAAGTCATGATCTCACGGTTCATGGGTTTGAGCCCTGCATCAGGCTCTGTGCTGACAGTGCAGAGCTTGCTTGGGATTCAGTCTCCCTCTCTCTCTCTGCCCCTCCCCTGCTCACATACTCTGTCCCTCTTTCAAAATAAGTACACTTAAAAAAATGTTTTTATAACAACAAATTATATGAGCTTATCTCTCTTACCACCCCTATTTCTGTCTTTTTCTCTCTTTTTTCTGTCTTTGTCTTACACACACACACACACACACACACACACACACACACACACACAGCAAGAATACATTTGTAAGGACATATACCAAACTGCTATCTGTGGACATGTCTGACAAAGGGATTGGGGCTAGGAATGGAGGCTACTTAGCACTTTTAAAAAATTCCTTATCCCTGAAAACACTCAATTTATCTTACATTAATGACTTTTAACCTGATAATTATATATAATTACATTATATTATATAATTGTATTGTTCTCTCAATATAACTGAAAATTATGCATTAATTAATGTACGCATTTGCAATACCCATAAATACTTTTGAATTTCATTTTGAAGTAATAAATACATTAAACCCATATGTTATTTGCTCTAAAAAGAAATAAGTTAACTTCAGGATCTTGTTGATGTAAGAATTTAGACTGTTTCCAAGGTAACCAACCAGATCTCTAGAAACCTTAGCCAAGCTTATACCTCTTTCTTCATTTTGAGGGCTTGGCTTTTTTCATTTTCTTGTGGAAACCTTGAACTTATACACATGCACACACACACACACACACACACACACACAACACCACAAACACACCTGACTATACTTACTTTCCATCAAGGACAAAAGGTACAACAAAACTCAATATATGATTATTGATCTTGAATCCATTTAATTCAGTTATTTTATTATATTTTTGTCTTTATACTGTAAACTGTAAATGATGACAACCAAATGTTCTGTGATCATTTATAGACAAATGGTACTAATTTTGTATGAATTCCCAGGTAACTGCTCTTCAGTTTGTGATCTTTCTTCTTGTTTTGTTCTTCTTCAGCATAACCACCAAAAACCAAGAATATGCCAATAATGTTTAATAAAATAATATTATTTTGTTGGTTAATTCTCTATGCCAGCATCATCCAAGAAAAATAGAATGTTAACCACAGATGTAACTTTTAATTCCCTCGTAGCCACATTTAAGTAACAAAAAGAAATGGGTAAAATTAATTTTTGAAAGTACTTAAATTTTTTTTTAATGTTTATTCATTTTTGAGAGACAGAGTGCGAGCAGGGGAGGGGCAGAGAGAGAGAAAGAGAGAGAGACACATAATCTGAAGCAGGATCCAGGCTCAGCCCAATGAGGAGCTCAAACCCACATACTCAGAGATCATGACCTGAGCTGAAGTCAGACCTTTAACCGACTAAGCCACCCGGCACCCCTTAAAAGTACTTTTTAGCCAAATGTATCTAAAATGTTACTATTTCAATCTATAATCAACATAAAAGATTATTGATGAGATATTTTTCATTTCTTATCCTCTTTTCTAGTGTGTTGTGTATACCATATGTACAGGACATCTCAATTTGCAGTAGCCACAGTGCAATGGCAGAGACCTCCATGATGGTTGTCACTTCCTTAAAACTGTTATTATATCAGCATGCCTGGGTGTCTCATGTGGTTAAGCATTTGACTTTTGATCCCAGCTCATGTCTTTATATTGGGGTCATGAGTTCAAGCCCCATGTTGGCTCTGTGCTGCGCATGAAGCCTACTTAAAAAAAACAATAAAAACTTCTAATTTTACCCCTGGGATATTTAAAGACGTATTTTGCAGGATTTTCTTTCTTTCTTGAAATTTAGTTCATAAACAACATGTCCAATTGCCTTCTGTAATGGAAAATATTTTATTTCCACTTTTCATGAGTATTTACCCTTTGGTGAGTTTTCCCTACCAATAGCTAGCCTTCTGGGGAGATCACAATATAAATATTTCTTCCTTAGTATCTGTTAAAAGGCCATTTTCAGAAAAATGTAAAGTCATTTCTCTCATACAGATATAAAATGAATACATGTTGCAAAACCTATTTTATTGATATAGTATGATGGAAACAGGTAGATGTTATAACTGCTTCAAAGAAAAAGTCAAAAATAAAATGTATATGCAGTACAGCCATGTTGAGATGAGTTGCAAATGGGGACAAAACTTTTTTTTTTTTTCCAAAAGAGGGAAGAAGTCAATTAAATCACTACCAGGTAGGACAGAACTTACACATTTATCAGTTATTTACAACTTACAAAGAGTTTTAAAACAGCTCAAAGATGGTGAATACATCTAGAATCTGATAACCCAAAATGGTATGCTATAGATGATGCAGTTATCCATGAAAACACAAAAGGTGTTTTATGTATTGAAGTAATAAATCTTATTTTACTTTTATTGATTATATTTTGTTGAGATATGGATATAACATATTATGAATATACAGAATATATCTCTAATGACTGGAACCTGTCAGCATTTATTAAACTTTGTGTCTGTTTACACACCTACTATTAAAATAGTATTTTATTGAATTATTATTATTATTATTTTGAGTTTATTTTGAGAGAGAGAGAGAGAGAGAGAGGAGAGAATCAGTGAGGGAGGGGTAGACAGAGATGGGGACAGAGGATCTGAAGCGGGCTCTGTGCTGACAGCAGAGAGCCCAATGCAGGGCTCGAGCTCACAAAACTGTGAGATCATGACCTGAGCTGAAGTTGGACGCTTAACCTGCTGAGTCACCCAGGTGCCCCTTGAATTATTTTTATTTGAAGTTCTAAGTGCCTTAAAACTGGTATATCTACCTATGATTTTCCATTGTAATGGGAAACTAGGATAATTTTTAAAAATTAAACGTATTAATTTACCTCATTTTGTCTTTAGACTTACTATTTGCTTCTAAAATTTTTTTCATTTTAGATGATAAAAAGTTGCTATTTTAAATTAGTTGAGATTAGCTTCATCTGTGGAACATCTTGAGTAAAGGGGGGCAGTGGATAACCAGGAGAAAGATATAAAAATCATAAACCCAGAGAACCCACATTATAAAATATTATAACTAAAACGTATCTCTATTGGATCTGATAATCCATTCAAAGCCACCTAAGCATCAAGTCCCAGCTCTGCCCCCAAATTATACAGTAACGTTAGGAAAGTCAGAGAGATTATACTTCATTTTGCTCATTGATAAAACAAGGAATGGCATTAGATGTTTGCTAAACCTCTTTCCACCAATACAATTCTTTGCAAGATAGATCTCCAAAAGTGTATTTTCACCTGGACCCCCCACCTGCACCCCATAGACACTGAAACAGAGGGAAAGATCAGAAGGTCCGACCGAGAAACCAGTCTTCCTGCCCTCCTAGTGATGTCACCCAACACATATTATAAGAATTTGCAGGTTCTCACAAAGGAACAGATGACCAACCTTCTTACACATTCCAGGGACTTACCACTCTCTTTCCACTCCCACCAAAGAGGAAGTTGCCACCTCCCTGGTTTGCCACACCAGGCAATTTGTTTTCCCCACAACTCAGAAAAGAAGAGCACAGCGATTTAGAGAAGAAAGGCATTTGGTTTTCTTTAGCAAAGGCACTACAGATATGCTAGTACAGAGAGAAATGGCTGGTGGCACCCTAATAGGACACCTGGAAGTCCCTTATAGGAGCAGGTGGCAGTAGTGGAAGAGCAAGGAATTGCAAGTCAAGACTGTCATGATCAGCGCCCAGCTCCACTGTTGACTCTTACTTATCCTTGTGAAGCCTCTCTCTGGTTGCCCCAAAGGGGTCATGTGCCTCTGATGGGGTGAGATTTTATCCTTAATTATTTCCTTTAAAAGTAAGATAAAAACCAGTGGGGTAACATTAAAATAAACCAGATTTGGGGGGGGGCATATATCAAGCTTTAGAATTTCATTGCAGAATTCAACCCATAATTCTTTTCTGTAAGGCTACAGAAACAGGGTCAAACTTCAGAGAGGAGAACAATTGCCTTTCATTCTCCCTCAACCTGAGGACAAAGAATCTCCCCTCCATGTAAGTTTAAAAGGACTCACACCCTGAAGATGTTTCTGACCCTAGTTTCCATCCATGTGGCCGTGATCTGGGCCCATAGGTTGTAATGCAGGACAATATGCTCAGCTGCACCCTGGCATTTAGAAAGCAGCTGCTCTGTGTGGGTGGAGGCTTGTGCTGGAGGCAAGGAACCAAGCAGGGTCCTTGTGCACTTCCTGGCCTGTGTGGGAGACGACTCTGCAGGCGGTACCCCCCAGGACTTGTTTTCTCCATAGTGCTAGTTCTCACTCACTGAGAGACATCACTGCCAGCCCAGGAGACTTTTTTTTTTTTTCCAGAGTATTAATTGTTCACTGCTTTTTTCCCATGCCTACAAAAGGGTCTGGTATACATGAAGCCATTTTCCATTAAAGAGATTATTAAAGCGGTACCTAGAATATTCTTTACCATTCAGTGTGTTAAAGAGTTGCTTGTATTAGGAAGATCCTCAGAGGTAAAGGAGCATAAACTTCCAGTTATAAATGAGTGTATAACTTGGTTTGTCCATGTTGGTAGTACTGGTTTCATCCTACTATTCCCCTGTTTTCTTGTTGTTGTTTTTTTTAAGTTTATTTATTTCTTTATTTTGAGAGAGAAGACAGAGCAAGCAGGAGAGGGGCAGAGCGAGAGGGAGAGAGAACATCCCAAGCAGGCTCCGTGCCATCAGTGTGGAGCCCCGCCCAGGGCTTGAACCCACAGACTGCAAGATCATGACCTGAGCCAAAACCAAGAGTCAGACACTTAACCAACCGAGCCACCCAGGTGCCCCTAGTCACCTTGGTTTCAAGAAACTCTGCCACCAATTACCTGGGACATTTGTACTATCTTTCTCCCATTTCTGGAATAAATGTCTTATATTTGGGGCTATTAGTTTGGAGGCATTCAAGGTAAAATATTTCCATGGGATGATTTTATCAACCACTTTTCTTTTCAGTAATATTCCTTTCTTGTATGTATTATGATCTTTATCCTAACACAAAGAAGCATTAAGAAGAATATTGGCCTTAGGGGTCCATTTTTGCCATGCATATCATAGTTCTTATTTTCAAGCACTTCCTTTTTTGAAAAAAAAAACATATTTTTGATACATTTTGAAATTCAATTGACTTTTTTTTTAAAACTGCCAACAAAACCAACTAAAAAGATGGAACACTTTTGGAAAAAGGAGAAGTAGGAGAAGGAAGAGGAAGAGAGAATCTGATTTAAAAACTAAGGATCGTGCACTGTTTGGAAAAAGTAAGGTTGATGACAAATAGACTGCTGACATTGTAGCTTCAGTAGGCCAGGCCCTTCTGCTCCTAAGGTGCCGACAGGCCCAGAGTCCAGCCTGCCTTTGGAGGCCTCGACCTATTAAACTCTCCCTGGCGTGGCTTTTTCCATTTTCACCTTGCTCAGCTCACATTCTCCTCTGACTTGCTTTCCCGTAGATCAGAGAAGATGTGATTATGTAATAGGTCCCTACCACTAGGCTCATCTTTCTTTCCTTTTTTTAAATTGTGTCGCTTCTTTACAAAGATAGTACTTACTCATTCTGGAAAATGTTGGTAATGTGCCACATCGAAAGAAGAAAGCACAGGTACTTGTAATCTCACCACCATCAATATTTCTTAAAGAAACTTTTATGCTTCTCTTTATATACAGATACATAATTTGACTTGAGTGTCATACTACTTGACACGTTATTTTGTAACCGTATATTTTGATTTAAACATGTATTGTGGAGTTACTTCCATATCACTCTAGGCCTGCATCATCCTTTTGATAGCCATAAACAGTTCCACTGTGTGGGCACATCCTCTAACATTTACCTAATTGGCCATTGATTGATGAACATGATATCAAAAGATAGGACTGAAATAAAGTCCTAAAATAAAACCGTAGGTCCCAGGCGAGAGTCCAGACACAAAGCTGCCTTGTAGTATCAGATACAAATATGAGACGATTAATGCTCAATCCAAGTCAGCAAATGACCAACTGAAGAGGTGGAAATCCAGAGATTCTGGCATTTCTGGAAGAAAGAGTAGATGATCATAAATATTATAGTGAGACTGCAACGTGAATCAGGTGTTACTGGTAGGGTTCAGAGTCTAGAAAGTAGGCATAGCTCAGCTCCGAGCCTGCAGACTTAGTTAAGGGCTTGGTGCAGAGGTCCAAATGCAGTAAGACATAGCTGTTAGGAAACACACACTAACACAGGCTCAGATGTACCTGCTGATAGACTGAAGGCCATGGCAGCCAGGAGACACAGGCAGGAGCTGATTCCAAACATCAGGTGAGGGGCCCAGACATAGTGGGGTCTGAGGAAGAGGTAGGGAATAGACTTCAGGCAACTGAGGACCACATCTCTGAATCTGAAGCATGAATGTAGGCCCCCAAAACCATACAGTGTGAGAAGCGACCTAGGACAGGGGCAATCACACCTCTGCCCTAGAAATTCCTCACCCTCAGGGAGGTGAGGGTGAGTAATGTGCTCTGGCTGTCAGCGAAAGGTGGGGTCTCCTGGTGCTGCTAACTTATGAGAGAGCAGAATTATCTGTGGTGTGTCTTCACTGATCTCACAATAGGCCAACACTTTTGTAAAGGGGGTATGCAGTTTTACAGTGAACTGGAGGGGTTCAGGCTGCCAGACCTCAGAAGTGAGGCCAAAATAATTCACTTGATAATGCTCAGCTCTGAAAGGTGGGCTGAGATGTTGCCAGGCAGTCTAGCTTTGTTCCATTATATAGTTTTGGCAGGCACCCAGCCAGCAGATCCTTAGCTTTATTCTAGACATTTGTTTCATTCATTCATTTCTTCAATAAATATTTACTGAGCACCTGTTATGTGTCAGACACTCAGCTATGTGCTGCAAACAGATAAATAAAACACAGCCCTTGCTCATTTCAAATAAGAGAAATTATACTGTGGCACGACTGCTAGAAAAAGAGTCTGTAAAGACATTTGGGTTAAAAAGAGAAACTTTTCTTTTTGCAAAGCAAGACTAACATCGTTTTACCAATCCGTAGGAGACTTAGGGGTGGGCAGATAAGCATTTTGCTAATAATTCATTTAGTGCTTCTTATGTATTCATTGTATTCAAGGCCCTAAGCTAGACCAGGGTCATATTTGTATTCAGCAAATATTTACTAATCACCTACCACATGCCAGGCATTGTTCCAGGCCTGGGGATACTATAGGGAACAAGAGAGACATTGAAACTTAGAGCCTGGTAGTAAGGAGAAAAATAAACTAGTGATAAGGGCTATAAAGAAAATTAAATTATAACGAGGCAGTAGTATGCCTGAGAAGCTGCTTTAGATTCAGTGGTCATGGACGGTTTCTTTGAGGAACTGACATTGAAGGTGAACTCTCAATGGCAGGAAGGAGCCAGCCCCTGGGACAAAGGATTCAAGCACACATTTAGGGCAAGGCCTCCACGTGAGCCTGTGTGAACAGCAAGAAGAGGCCGTGGCTAGAGTGGAAGGGCAAGGCACAGGGCAGGAGGGGAGAGGGCAGCGTGGAGGCAGAGACCTGTCGGGAGTATGCTGACTTTGAACCCTACAGGGCATCCAGTGGGGAGCTGCAGTCGTAGCGGGTGACTCAGAACCAAAGCAGAAAGACGGGAGTTCAGCCGTGACTTTTTGTGTAATAATCACATTGGCACCACGGACAAGAGTTTCCATTCGACTTTGTCTGAACCTCATTTCATAAATGCATTCGCTGTGTTTCTATTCAGTAGGGTAGACCGGCTAGTCGTTCAGTGAGCAAAAAACTGTTGAGTACCTGCAGTGTGCCTGCCACAGACAGGCCTAGCTGCAGAGGTGGATGATAAATAAATAACAAAATCAAATCAAAACAAAAAACAAATCACTAATACAGTATCAGATGGTGATATGAGCTCTGAAGAAAATAGAGCTGAGTTAAGGGATGTGGCCCAGGAGCTTTTAGATCCCGTGTCTGAGGAGTGACAGTTGAGCAGGAATGTGACTGACAGGAGCAGAGGGAACAGCAAACGGAAGCAGCACAACTACTTACGAGCTTGCTGCCTCGCAGAGCGGCAAGAAGGCCAGTGTGGCTGGAGCACTGACAGCAAGGGTGGGAGAGTCAGAGGTAACAAGGATCAGAGGGCACCTCAAGCTGTGGCTCTTCTGTGTGTGACGGAAAGCCCAGGTGGTGTCATAATACTTGCATTTTGGAAAGATCACTCTCGCTGTGTGTGAGTGTGGGAATCCATGAAAGGAAACCCAGGAACCATTAAGAGGCTGTGACCACAGTCTGTGTAAGATGTGATATTCATGGGGCCCATGGGTGGCTCAGTCGGTTAAGCATCCGACTGCAGCTCAGGTCATGATCTCACGGTTCGTGGGTTCAAGCTCAGCGTTGGCTCTCTGCTGACAACTGGGAGCCTGGAGCCTGTTTCAGATTCTGTATCTCCCCCTCTCTACTCCTCCCCTGCTTGTGCTTTGTCTCTCTCTGTCTCTCAAAAATAAATAAATGTTAAAAAAAAAAAAACTTTTTTAATGTGATACTCGTGGGCCAATGCAGTGGCACTGCAGACTGCCGGTGAGAATGTTCAGATTCAAAATAGATACTGGAAGGAAGCAAGGCAGGGCTTGATGATGAGAGAACAAGAAGAATGATGGATCCTGGATTTGGGTCCTGCATCCTGGCCAGCTGATGGCAGCAGTAACTGTGGGGAAGATGGAGTGTCAGCGTTGGTGGGCAGTGGGATTCAGGGTGAGGGTTGAGGCAGCAGGTAGATCTTGGATACCTCATATATTCAGTTGGATATCTAAGCAGAGATGAGGATTGGCAGTTAGATACTTGAGTGTATGTATCAGGAAGGAGGTCAGGGTTAGAGATATAATATAGAGGCATTAGCATCCAAATTTCAAAGAACACGCCCCTTGGTGCTTCCTTGCTAGCAAGGACTGGGGAAGCGGTGCTGAACGCATGCCATCCTTTTCCTTGGGCTCTGTCTTTAGATGACATTGGGAAAGCACATCTGCTTGAAAATCTAAAGAGAATCCAGACAACCCGATCTTTAACAAAAGAACAAAAAAAGCATTTTCAGAAAAGAAGCATTTTCAGAGTTTGGCTTGATTTGAGGAAGCTTCTGGAATTCTGAGTTAATCTTTCGGTGCATAATTTTATTAGATTTGGGCCTTTTTATTTCTTGCCACTTTTATGAGCCTGCTCTTCAGCTGCGTCCTCATGTATAACTTCTGCCAAGAAGTGAAATAGTTTATGCATGCTTCTTTAAAAGAAATGTAACCATCTGCAAGATTTTTTGAGATGTGAATTTACATTTAATATCCTCCACCAAGGAATATTAATAATATACAGTATTTTGATCAGATTATTTCTGATAAAATATGAAGCTCTGAAGGGTGTTAATGAAAAACAGCAGCTAGATCACATGAAAAATGGCCTTATACCTTAAAATCACATTCTGTGAAAATAAATTTAGGTATATCTAGTTTAGAAAAAGTATAATGTACAGACAATGATGCTGCTCTCCATTCCGTAATGATAATCATAATTATCTTTTCTGGGTTGTTTCTATGTAATTTAATTATTCACTTCAATACAGAATACTATTATTGAAGCATAAAGATGGTAATTATTAATATGTTCTGCCCTGAGGTGAGAGTAGGATGTTTAATTAATGAACCACCCTCCTCTTACCTTATGGATGACTCATTGATAAGATGTGTGCAGTATAGCAAACTGTTAGGTATTCTGTCTTGCTAATGGATTATTCGAATCATTTTCTCAAGCAGAGTGGAAAGAAGTCACTGTCTATAACCCAGAAATGATATTGGCAAGGAAGCTGAGTCATCAGTGGAACAGCTTGGAATAGTGCTCGTTCTGGACGACTGACAAAATACAAAGAGGAAATATAGTTCTTCAGGGCTTTGATGTGAGGCTGAATCCAGTTCATGTTTTCCTGGAAATGGCTTACTTCTTTCCATGAGATGTTTCTTACATTTTAGGATTTCTAAAAGATAATGTTCCTTGCAACTATTATAAGAAAAATTCTTCAATGAATGGCATTTTATTTATTATAGTCTGCCTTCTTTAAAGAGCATGGATTTCCAGATCTTCAGCAGGAAGAAGTAAAATTTTAAAAGCTATTGCAAATTTTACCATACTCACAGTTCAGCTCAAATGTGGTCTATAATTAATATTAATTATAGTTAATCATCATAATTCTTTTTTTACCTTAAACATGTCATTTTATACCTTCTTAGTATTTATATAAAATTCATAAGAAGCAGTTAAAGATAAAACCAAATAGTTTAAGAATAGATTGGAGAATAGATTGCCTCTGTGGCTCAGCCGGTTGAGTATCTGACTCTTGGTTTTGGCTCAGGTTGTCATCTCTGGGTTTTGTGAGTTTGAGCGCCACATCAGGCTCTGCACTGGCAGTGAGGAGCCTGCTTGGAATTCTTTGTCTCCTCTCTCTGACCCTCTCCCACTCACTCTGTCTCTGTCTCTGCTTCTGTCTCTCTCAAAATATATAAAGCTAAAAAAAAGAATAGATTGGAATAGACTGAAACACATATGTTCACACACAAAAGCATACATGTCACAGAATAATTAATAAATCTACATTTTTAATTAAAGAATGATTCAAAATTACTTAATGAATACTCAAAGCATTTTATAAGAGAGTACATGCTCCACTGTACATGTAGCCTGACCCACAGAGACATGAAAATGCCTCACTATCATATGATCCGACCATAAAAAGGCCAAACTTCAATTTCGGTATCAACTGTTCCTGTTCTGACAATATCAGTTAGATATCATGCATATGTCTTCATAAGGACTAAAATCATGATGAGTAAGCTACTAAAAAATAATAACTCCACAATTGCTTATTGGAAAAAAGGATAATGCTAGATGTTGGATAAGGAAGATGAAATGTACATATATATTTAATAATATACATAAACACAGATATACATATGTAATAGGTTCTTCTTTAAAGGAGACTCCACTTTGTCAAGGGAGAAATAAATACTGAACTAAATATCAGTGATTTAAATGAGACAAAAAAATTCAAAACTCTTAGTTTGATGAAAGAATCCATTAGAATCACAGGCTTGTTGTATCTTACTATACTTACTATATGTAAGAAGGAGAGAAAAACTCAGAAAGCTCCTCTTCTTGGTTGTTTAAAGAATTTGCAAGTATTTATGCCTTTAAATATTATCTCACAATAAATTGATTGGCAGGGCAAACAATTAGATATTCAAAGTTTTAGAATCTTAAGATTAGAATTCTTGAGCCATAGCAGACATTTCTAGAGGCCAGCTGTGCTCATTAACCCTTTTATTTTCCAAATAATGCTTGCAAGGACAGGTTTTCAAGTAGCAGAGATCAGAAAAAAATGGTGATGGTTAGTTACACAAGTCTGTTCAGTGGACCAGAGATTAAGATTAATATTCTTGGGAATATTGTGAAGTTCAAAATTATTTTTTATGAGCCAAAATATTTTCTGAGTATCTGTGACTGCAGAGGAAGTGGAAATATCCACCCCCCCTCCTTTTTCTGGAAGATGTTAATAGAAGAGCCAGCATCTGAAGGCTAAGTACTGTAATCTTGTTTGTTAGCACTATGAGAAAAGAGAAGGTTTGAGAAACTCAAACTTATAATGTGGAAATAGGAAGGAGCAATAATGGAATACAGCTTGAGTAGAGCAGAAGTATGATCCATTGTTGCGCTGGTGAAGCCAGACGGACAGTGCCTCTTGGTGGTCATAACCTCATATGGTATCCTCACGCTCACTCTAGGCTTGGCCATATGAAACACTGTTGGGTAATGGAACATTAGTAAGCATGATACAAGCAGAGTCTTGATAAGTGTAGCCTTGAAGGCCAGGGTCAGGAGAATTCACTATACACGGTTAACAATAGGGAAGTAGGGAGGGTTTTTAAGCAAAGGACTGACAGGATCAAAATAGTGCTTCAAGAATGTGAACTTGATTATAGAATGCAAAATAGAGTCACATGAAGAAGGGTGGTTGGAGATCAAGGTAGGGAGGATGGTTGGGAGGTCATATTATTTAACTCCTTCTCCCTTAGAATAGAAGAGCAAACAACACTAGAGATCGTCTGTTTATTGAGAAGGCACCACAAGAAGGGACTAAAGTACAACAGTGATGCAGTAGCTCTCTCCAACCACTAGGGATGGGTGTGAACAGCTCTAGCCAAGTCTCTAGAAAATATTCTTTCCATGGAGATAAGTCCTTTCATGATCATGAAAACAAAACAGACGAAAGGGCAAGCTCATGTTTTTTTGTCTTCTGGTTTTATCGTTTACTCATTGCCTTGGACTCTAGACATTTCTAACTAGTCTGGATGGCTCATTTTCAACACAATGATCTAAATCTTTGGATTCTCATGATTTCTAGAATTCATAGATCAAAAATCCTAAATTGCTCAAATATTATGTAAGGTAGGAGCATCATAGTTCCATTGAATCATAGTTCCATTCTATAAAAAGACAGAATACAGAAGAAAAACATTTTTAAGTGAAACAGAGAGATCATGATGCATTCATAGTGCCGTGGAGCCAAGGGTGAGAATATCAAGTTCCAGGTGGGAAGCAGGGATGGCCAACAAAAGCAGGCATTTAATAAATGCATACATCATTTGATCAATCCCGACCTGGAATTTTACATAAGATATTCTCCCAAGAGAGCAGCAGACTCATACTATGTACTTGGGAGAGTAGTCATAAATATTTCAGATGAAGTCCTAAGAAGGACAGGAAAACAGTGGAATAAGCCAACTTGGCTCAGCTTTAATAGTATTTTGTAAAGCAATAAAAGTGAAGAGGTGAAGGCAAGGTGAGCCTTGGGCCAAGGGACTAACCAGCTACAGGTTTGGCTCAGAAGAGAGTACATACTATTCTAATTAGTATCCAAAAGTTACAGCAAATAGGGGTTTGTATAAAGGAAGATGCGTGAGAAAGTCTCCTCCATTAGTAGAAGCATCTCCTTGGGAACTCACATAAGGATTCTTTGAAATGAACTTGAAATTGGATTAGAGTCCTCGTCCCTCAAAGGACTGCAGCTGCCTGTTCTAGAGTTCAGTAAGCAAGGATTCACCACAGAGTGGGCCAGAAATATTTGTTGTGTATACTGAAGGATAAGCTTTGAAAGCATCACTGTGTAGAAGTCAGATGGGTGCCCCTTTTGGATAATTCATGAGGAGCGAGAAGAGAAGCCCCAAGGAGTATATTTCAACATTTCCACTATTCAAAGTTTGTGTAGAAATTTATACTGGGTACACCTGGTTAGGACCAGGACTGATTCCTGGGGGGAAAGAGGACAGCTGTCAATGACTGTCATTCTTCCAAATCAGGTGAGCAACACCAAGGTTACTGAAGAGGCAGTGGCTGGTTACGTTTATGGGCTGATCCATTGATTTCCCCCCATTCCTTGGTCCTCCCACAACCTCCTCCTCTAGCAATCCCCAGGACCAATTTATTCCAACCATCTGCTTTTCTCGGCTTCTGCGCCCAGGCTGCAAGTGCTAGTAGAGGAAATTAGATACCTATGCCAACTGGCAGCAGGACAACCTCAGCTGGGCCCTCATACTACTCAGCAGTCCTTTCATGCATCCTAACCACCTTCCATTTCTGGCGCCCCAGACAGCTGCTCCCAACCCTCGCCATTTTCCCCAAGCCTCTCCTCATTCTCAGCTATGAACCTTGCTCCTATCTCGGGAGGAAGTCACCTCTGTACCCCTAGTCCCTAGAATAGCACCCCAAACATGGTAGGGGTACAGTAAATCAGTGAGTGGATAATTCATTCATTAGTGAATTTATCAGTTTCTCTTCCTTCCTGACCTGGGATCTGGACCTACCCTTGCTTTCTTCACACTGACCGTAGAGGGAGAATTCTCTTTCTGCCTTTTCAAGGCCAGACCCCTCCTGCCAAGGCTCTTGATTTCATCTGCCCACCTCCCCCCCACGCCCCCCGGGTCCCAGGGTCAGGTTCTATCATTTATGTCCTACCTTGTGTATCTTTTCCACACTGTTCTCTGCAGCCCACATACATACTTAGGTCTCTGACTGTCTGTCCAGTCCAATCCAGCTAGAATGTGCTGGGCATCTGTAACACACGAGGTACTACTCTCAGTACTGGAGAGATATCAGTGGGAGGAAAACAAAAAAACTTAGGCCCCACAATAGAGAGGAGGAAGATAACATCCTAATGAGAAAAACAAATAAATTAAAAATAGATGTGTACAAATGCCTTGGGAAAAAAATAAGCAGGAAAAGGGGCAGTACTAGGGAGGGACTGGGACACTCTTAAATAGAGCAGTCCAAGACTTGAAGGGAGTAAAGGAGTAAGCCATGGGGGAAATGTGCCTGGAAAGCAGAGGGAATGGCCAGTGTGAAGGTCCTGTGGCAGGGTGGGAGTGTTCTTAGTGCAATAAGGAACAACATGGATGGCTGTGGCTGGAGCAGAGTGGAGAGGGGCCTGTAGGAGGATGTAAAACCAGGGCGACCAGGTCCTGTGGGCCTTGCAGCTCGGTGTAAAGCAGTATTTTGGGTTTTTGGTGTATGTGCTGCTGAAGCAAGCACAAGCAGGGCTTCAGTTTTGACTCCAAGTGAATTGGGAAGGTCTTTGGAAGGTTTGAGCAGAGGAATGACATGATTTGACATATTTAAGAGGATTGCACTGGCTGCTGTGTTGTGAATTAAGGGGGCAAAGGAGGGAAGAGGAATCATGGCTGCGAAGTGGTTGCTGTCATCCAGGGAAGAGGCAATACCACCACTGGATCCTTCCATTTGCCACCACATTAGTCAAATGGGCAGGTTCCCTCAGGACTGCAACTCTCTCGGTCTTCGTGTAGTCCCATCTGTTTAATGCCCCCACCGCTCTTCTGAAAATACTCTTGGCTAGCATCACAAATGACCTGAATACCAATGCCAAACCCTGGAGCTTCTGTGAAGCGTCTGGGGCTCCTTACAAAACTTCAGGGCTAAAACAAGCCCAACTGTGTCCTGACCTATTAAAAGTAAGGCTGAGTTACAAGCCGCCACCTGGCCAGTTCAGTGGAATCATGACAGCCATCCAGGCCTGAGTTTCCCTTTCCCATTGTTGTAGAACACTGTCTGCTAACTGAAATTCTACAAAGTCTGACTGGGAATGAAAAAGAGTGAATGTGGCTGGAAATAAAATGACCCCTCTAAGGTGGTGGACTTCTCACCCCACATATAGGTGCCATGTGGAAAGGTAACTCAGAACTGCCAGGCCTTCTAATTTTTTAAAGTTTATTTATTTATTTGGGGGGGGAGGGGAAGGTCAAAGAGAGAGAGAGAGAGAGAAAGAGAGAGAGAAAATCCTAAGCAGGCTCTGCACTGTCAGCACAGAGCCCCACGCAAGGCTTGAACCCATGAACTGTGAGATCATGACCTGAGTGGAAACCAAGCATCAGATGCTTACCCAGTTGAGTCACCCAGGCACTTCAGGCCTTCTAACTTTGGAAAAGAATCTCGAAATCTGAAGTTTTATGTCAGTGTTTCTATTTTTATTTTATTTTTTAAAATATTTTTAACATTGGGGCGCCTGGGTGGCTCAGTCGGTTGAGCGTCTGACTTCAGCTCAGGTCACGGTCCTGCAGCTAGTTCGTGAGTTCAAGCTCCGCGTCGAGCTCTGTGCTAACAAACAGCTCAGAGCCTGGAGCCTGCTTCAGATTCTGTGTGTGCGTCTCTCTCTCCCCCTCCTCTGCTCATGCTCTGCCTCTCTCTCTCTCTCAAAAATGAATAAATGTTAAAAATATATTTTTTAATATTTTTAACATTTATTTATTTTTGAGACACAGAGCATGAGCAGGGGAGGGGCAGAAAGAGAGGGAGACACAGAACCCAAAGCAGGCTCCAGGCTCTGAGCTGTCAGCACAGAGCTCTACGTGGGGCCCGAACTCACAAACTGAGATCATGACCTGAGCTGAAGTTGGACGCTTAACCAACTGAGCTTCCCAGGAGCCCCTCCATTTTTAAATGTTGGTAACTTACTTAAATTTTTAAAGACATTCCATGGTAGCAAACAAAAAATATCTGGGAATCCTGTGCAGCTATCAGGGCACCAGTTTTCAAATCTTATAGGAATGCCTCAGCGTGGTGACAAAGCAACCAGGCCTGGCACTCTTTAAGTGCTGAGCACGTGCCAGTTGAAAGTGTTACTCATTGTTTCCCCAGTTGTCATCCTTAAACTCCTACACGCGGCTATAGTTTGGGGCCTTCCCTTATTCAAATCTTGTTTTCTCTTTGAGTTCCTGGCACCGCTTTGCCTGCCTGACAACCTCACATCTTGCATCGCACACTGACCGTGTTTCCACTCGTTGCTCCCTGGCTGTCACGGCACCCCTTTTCTGTTCTGCTCACCCTGCCTCCCACGAGACATAGCAGATTTTTTCCTGGTTCTCTCTGCAGCAGCTCACTCCCTCAGCCATCCTTTAGGTCTGCTGTACTTTTCAGGAACAGATGGGTGCATAGATTCAAATCCCTATTCTCTCGCTTTTGAGCTACATAAGCTTAAGGATACCATTATGGATAAGGTTACCATAAGGATACCTCATTATGCTTCCATTCTGTAATCCACAGGCTGAGAAGTGTCCATCTCACTGGGTTTTGGGGGAGTGCACCTGGTAATTTCTATTTAAAAAACACAGCACACAACAGTGTGCTTTATCACAAGTAACTAAAACAACACACAAATTTTCTCTCCCTTTCTTTCCCCACCCACCCCATCTTTCTTCTCTCATACTCCTTTGGTGAAGTCTCCTCTCCTTCCCACACCATAGATACTGGCATTGCCCCCAGAGTTCTGCCTTTGTGTTCTCATCTCAGCCTATACTCATCAGGAGTGGTCCTTTATACTTCTTAGACTTCAAAGCATAGTTGTTTGCCAGTGACTTCCAAATACAACAAGGCTAGCTTTAGCTGCTTTGTTAAGCTTTAAGCCCATTTTTCTGGTGATTTTGTTACACTTTGGTGGCCCTGCACTTACCTCAAGTTCAACATAGGTGAAATTAAGCCTACTATTTTCTTCCTAATCTTCTCTCTTATTCACACTACTCCTCCCTTTTCTCCTGAGTATTACTTAAGGTAGTAACGCTAGCTGCTAGAAGAGAAAAACCATAAAATCATAATGGCTTACCACAATAAAACTTGATTGCTTACTCTTAGTCTGTTGGATATTATTGTCCACTGCCATCCTCCAGGGGTGGGGTGCTGGAGAAATTCTGCCCCAAGAATATTTTAGAGCCAGACTGCCCTCCTGTGGTATGGCTTCTTCAACACCTTACCTGGAAGTTTACTGCAGGTAGAGAAGAGAGAGAATGCATGGGTGTCGAAGTGTTATGTATATCACTTCTGCCCACGTGCCATTGGGCAAACCTCAGATACATGAGCCGAAAGGTCTGGGAAATGGAAGTTAGCTGTGTGCCTAAGAAGGGGAGAAATAAAAATATTGGACGTTGCTAGGATTCTCAGCCATACTGCCCAGTCTTAAAAGATAGAAACCTGAGAACAGCCTCCATTTCATGTGTTGATAAGTTCTTCTATCTCAAAAAAGTCTCACATTTTCTTCTCTTTGCAATCTTTACCTTTGTCACTTTTCACTGATATTTTTGATTCAACTCCTCATTCTTCCTTGGCTTGCTACTGCCTGTTTCAGCATAAGGGTCCATCTTGCCCAAGCTGGCTCTAAGTTACCTTCTCAGGCCTCCTCTATAATCCTTTTTGCAACTCACTCTATGCCCTGCACCCATATCCCTTGCTTCTTCCTTCAGTTAGCTGCCAGGACTCTTCATCAATGCAGGGAGAATTCCCTTGTTCTACAGTACCCAGCCCTGCCTTCACCATTTTCTTTGAGCATCAAGACCCATCTCAAATCATATTTCTTCTTAGAAGCCTTCTCAGATCCTTCAGTCAGAATTAATCTGTGTCTCTGTCTGCAGCAATTCATGTAACACTATAGCATTTTGGCACATTTAATTATAACTATTTTTATGTGTCTCTGTCTCCCATACTACTGGGAATTTCTTGAGGGAGAAGGACTATGTTTTTTGTATAATTCTGTTAGCCAGATTTGCAATCCTTAAATCTGGTTCAAAGCTGCCACATTGTTGGTGCTCAGTTGATACTTGACGAATAAATGAATCTTTTTGTAATTACATCATAATTCAAATTAGAACTCTATATTTAGAAAAATCCAGGCCATCATTTTTCTGCACCTCAGAGTTCTATTATTTATGCTTTATAGGAACTAATAGCTGTCTGAATCACATGGGATTTAGGAGGAAAAAATGCTAAAAGCAGCATCCTTCAGTAGCCAAGTTAGCAGATTTTGTTCTGAAGATTGTATAGAATCTTGCAATAGGTTCTTGGCTACATTTCAATGAGAGGTAGGGCTTTCCAGGATTTTTTCTGGGATCTGGTTATCTCTTCCACTTCTACTTATTTAGATTCATTCCCAATAAAAAACAAGGAATGCAGACATGGAAAACTGTGAATCTCAATTAATCCACTGCTACCTGAGTTTGAAGTCCCGGTAAAGGCTAGAGTGGGCTTTGAGATTGTCTAGTAATTCCATGCTTCCTTGCTTTTCTTGTCCTGCTTATCACTAATAGTTATAAATTGTTCATTATGAAGTGAGACATGCCAAGAGCACTCACTTGCCCACCCAGTTCTCTGCTTCTCATACCCAACCTGAATGTCAAGGTAGTGAATTAAAATTATTTATACCCATGGCCTCATCTATCATGTCAGTAGGAATGACTCTCAAATGTATGTCCTGAGTTTAGACTTCTCTTCCAAGTTCCCTAAATCTGATGGACTCTGGATACTTCCACTTAGATGACCCACGAGAATCTCTGATTCAGCATGTCAAAAACTGAATTTATCACTCTCACTTCCAAGTCTACTGCAGCCCCTGTCTTCCCTTGATCAGTTAATAATACCATCATCCTCTGTGTCAGATAGGATAGAGAACTCAGGGCCATCTTTGAAGGCTCATGCATTCCATTACCAATCATTTATTAAGCCACCTTCATTCTGTCTCTGCTAAAGATTATGGTAAGATATCCTCCACTCTTTCTGTTTTTCCATTATAGGCAGAATAGAGCTGAACACTTATAATTTCAATCTTATAAAGGAGAGTTCAGTCCAGTCCTAACAAAGCAGAGTCACAAAGACTAACTGACCTCATCCAGGTTCTCACTCTGGCTCTTGACTTTGACTGTCTTGACCATCAGGTCCAAGTATTTGTATACAAAACCTGGAAATTGCTCTTTAACTCAGGATTTGATGAAGTCAGCAGTTACAAAGAATGAACTTGTTGATTTTTTGAGAATGCACCCATGACAGAGAGTTGGAAAGATAAGTCTATGACTCAAAAAAGGGTATTTTAGAGGAGCAAGAACTGAACCACTAGTAGATTGTTTAGGTGTGCTGGGCCATCCAGTTTCCCCATTACTACAATGTGTTTGGGAGAATTTAAGGGAATGGAATGTCTGGGAAACACTAAATAGGTACTTAGCCACATTTCTTCAGGTGCATAGTACCAATAAGTCATATGGAAAATAACCTGAACCTACCCCAGAGTTGGAATCAGATAGAGAGACCTCTGGTGGCACTTTGCAGAGCGGAATGGAGATACTGTGGGAAAAAAAAATGGGGGGGGGGCTGTAACACTATGGACCCCAGCCCTCTGGTGCAAAAACCATCTCACATAAGTGGTCATGAAACTCAGAAAGATATTTCCTGCTCACCTTAGGTTGAAGAGCATCAGAAGGGCAGAGAAATAGAGGTCAATGTTATGGGTATACTATTGGCAGCCAGTTGGGGGCAGCAGAGCAACAGTGGTTGATAGCAAAATGATGGTAAGTTCTGGGACTCCAAAAAGATGGGACAGCAAAGCTGAATGTAGCAGCTCTGGTTAAATGAGACAGGCCCCTGTCCTAAAGGGAGAATTAATTTCTAAAATGATCAATTTAGATGAGGCTTCCAAATTTGGTTTCCTGAGAATCAAAGCATTGATAATTGGAAGAGCCCTGAAAAATAATGTATTTGTACTCACTGCTATAAAAGACTGGGGCTTAATAGTTTATGTATTTAAGTATAATAAATCATTTATAATACTCCCAGGGTACCAATATCTCTCCAAGCCCTCCTTTCTAAGGAAATAATGTAATCTTGTCTGGATTGTTTTTTTTTTTTTTTTTAACTTACATGTAGTCTGTCTCCAAACCATTTAAATCTGGGTCCCTAGTAACTAGGGTCCTTAGTAACTAGGTTTTGCTCTTTGCTTATACACTTGTTCAGAGTATTACGTTTATGAATTGAGTGCTTGCCAATTGATTTTTAATGAAATCTTTGCTTCCTTCCAATATATTCAGCAGAATGCAGACAGTGGCTGGGGGGTGCTACAGCTCTCTGTCTTCCTAGCCAGAATGAACCTGAGTGTGTTTCAGATCGTTTTGGAACTCAGGTTGGGGCTGGTAATACTCAGTGTTCTAGAATCTCTTAGGGGCTTAGGTGGACCTTTTAAAACCCTCTTTTGAAAGACAGAATTCCTCGTTGTTTAATGACTGGGCTGAAAATGGGTACACCATTGCAAAGACATGTGACTCACATGATATATCTAGTATTTTATTATTAATCACTTAGGTCATAGTCTTCTCAGTTCTCCCAAGCAGGGTCCTTAATTGGAACTATTTTATGTGCATGGGAGAGAGATTAACTTACTACATAGTGTGGACACTTTTAAGGCATTAGGACTCAATTCTGAGTTGACAAAGTGGGGAGTAGAATGGCTCACTGGATCATTCTTAAGCCTCTCTTTTGTCCCTATCATCACCCTTTTCAGTCTTTCAGTGACTCCTTGAATCTAAAAATTAGGTTTAAATCCTTTAGCATATAGAGCCATCTATAATCTACACAGAACCTGCAGCCGTATCTCTTATCTCCCTTTAGCCTGGTCTTTGGGCTTATCTCCAGTCTGTCCTGGGCTAAACCAGAATGCACTTTTCCAATTTCCACCTCTGTCCCTGAGTCCCATCTCTGTATGTCTCTGTTCACTCATTTTTCAAAGCCCAGGTCAATCGTTACCTTCTACATGGAACCTCTCCAAGATGCTCATTTCTGGCTAATTGCTCCCAGATTCTACTTGTTAAATTTTGTGGCACTTATTACTGTCTGCTTTTCATCTGAAACCCCTTTGGCCTGAAAGCTCGCTAAGGGAAGAAGACCGAATCCTCTTTTGCCCCTCATCCCCATGATTAAAAGATAATGTCAACAAAGCTTTGGTGAAAGAATCAATGAATGAATGAATGGGAAGACAGTGAGCCTTGCTACCTGGTTGCTGGTATACTGCAGGGTTAAATGTCAGCTGGTTAAACAAGCTGGGCTTGGAAGAGGAGAGCATTCTGGGAGTGAGTGAGCCTCCTCTCTCTGCATGCACGCATGTGACAGGAAATGGCATGATACCTTCAACTCCCAACAAAAATTTACATGGCCCTGCTTCCTGTAATAGCCCCTATCCAAATCTCCCATCTTAGATTGTCCCCAGGTTTCTCAGTGCACATTTTAACATCTTGAATGCTGTACTTAAGTAATGACTCCAAATGTGAACATTCATCATGTCCACTGTTATTATAGGTACAGTGGTTAGCCTTTGACCGTCACTGTCAAAGCACGTATTTACTCTTGTGCTTAAACATACATGTTCCTTTGTAGTGACTGCTCATCCACCCAAACATGAAAAATCGGCACTTTTCCTGCTCCAAAATTATCTCAACAATAACAGTTTTTAAAACTTTGCATTTCCCAAGTACATTGTATTCGAGAATGCTAAAAGTACTATTGGAACATAAGTCACACAAAGGGATGAATCAGTGAGCACTTCACTAGGAACATCAGCTTTAAACCCAGAAAGCATTCATAGCCTTCAGCATCTGAACAAAAAATAGAAGGATAAGAATTATTAAGAGCCCAGCTCTAGGACCACATTTGCCTTTCACATTTAAAATGTGAAGGTTTTTTCTTTGTAATAGCTCAATTGTATTATGTCCTATCATGTTATTTACTTACATTGCTTTGGTGCTTTCCTGGTAGGAGACTACCACACAATCCCTCTTGACTTCTGTAACACTACACATTCATAGCTGTTCCTTTTGGCATCAGATAATTTTTGTCATCAATATAGTGATAACATTGTCAGGATATATATTCCTACACTTACTCCATCTTGTCTTTGTTGGAAACTAATTTAGTAAGAGCCTAACACACATGCATATATGTTTATAAAGCATAAGTGGCCCCCAAATCATCTTTATGACAGAGATAACAATTTTTAAGAAATTGCCATATGATATGCTCACCAAGAGAACTTTTTTCTCAGATAATGGCTAAAAAAAATCTTTACCGGGGCACCTGGGTGGCTCAGTTGGTTAAGCGTCCGACTTTGGCTCAGGTCATGATCTCACGGTCCGTGAGTTCAAGCCCCGCGTCGGGCTCTGTGCTGACAGCTCAGAGCCTGGAGCCTGCTTTGGATTCTGTGTCTCCCTCTCTCTCTGACTCTCCCCTGTTCATGTTCTGTCTCTCTCTGTCTCAAAAATAAATAAACATTAAAAAAAGATTTTTTTTAAATCTTTACCTCAAGCTCAACAGAGAAAAAAGTGTATTATTTTGACAGTGACAAAATTCAAATTGACACTTCAATCATTAAGAATTATGAATATCTGAAGTATAAGAATAAAGACAACATGTGGAAACCATTTAGAGCAAAAACATTTTCTCCAGTGCCTGGTATACCAAAAATAAATCTGTATTTTCTTCCAAAGAAGCACAATCTTTTTATTAGGATATATTCCAGATAAGTAATTTGTGTTTTTACTGAAGCTGATATGAGAGTCCAAAAAAAAAAAAAAAAACCCAAAACCCCATTATTTTCCAAGTAGTTCTTCCACAAAGTACTAAGGAGAAAAGGGGCAAAGTGTTTTCTATATGGCACTTGGTTTAGATGAAATGCCTTTAAAGTCTGGAACTTTGAGAAGTTAGTGTTTTTGACTTAAATTTTGAATGAGTTCAACCTTTTCTTGATAAACAGCATTTTTTTGTATCACTTTATTTTGTTTTATTTATTTATTTATTTATTTATTTATTTATTTATATGGGGGGGGGGTTCCATGCTGATAGATGCAGCTTTAGTTCATTATTCCTGCTGTATTATATTTCATCGTATGGAATATTAATTTATCCATTCTACTTGTAGGCAATTAATTTTTCTCTTTTATTTTTTAAATTAATTAATTAGTTAATTTGCACCCAAGTTAATTGGTATATAGTGCTATAATGATTCCAGGAATAGATTCCAGTGATTCATCCCCTATGTATAACACCCAGTGCTCATCCCAGCAAGTGTCCTCCCAATACCCCTTACCCATTTAGCCCATCTCCCCCACCCACAACCCTTCCAGCAACCCTCAGTTTGTTCTGTGTATTTAAGAGTCTCATATGTTTTGTCCCCCTCCATGTTTTTGTATTATTTTTGCTTCCCTTCCCTTATGTTCACCTGTTTTGTATCTTAAATTCCTCATGAGTGAACTCCTATGATATTTGTCTTTCTCTGACTAATTTCACTTAGCATAATATTTTCTATTTCCACCCACGTAGTTGCATATGGCAAGATTTCATTCTTTTTCATTGCCGAGTAATACTCCATTTTGTGTGTGTGTGTGTGTGTGTGTGTGTGTGTGTGTATGTGTGTGTGTGTGTGTGTGTGTATACCTATACATATATACCACATCTTCTTTACCCATTCATTCATCGATGGACATTTGAACTATTGTCGATAACTATAAACATTGCTATAAACTGCTATAAACATTGGGGTGCATGTGCCCCTTTGAAACAGCACACCTGTAGCTCTAGGATAAATACCTAGTAGTGTAATTGCTGGGTCACAGAGTAGTTCTATTTTTAATTTTTGGACGAACCTCTGTATTATTTTCCAGAGTAGCTGCACCAGTTTGCATTTCCACCAACAGTGCAAAAGAGATCCTCTTTCTCTGCATCCTCGCCAACATCTGACTGGTGTGAAGTGGTGTCTCATTGTGGTTTTGATTTGTATTTCCCAGATGATGAGTGATGTGGAGTATCTTTTCATGTGTCTGTTCGCCACCAGGATGTCTTCCTTGGAGAAGTGTCTATTCATGTCTTTTGCCCATTTCGTCACTGGATTGTTTGTTTTTTGGGTGTTGAGTTTAATAAGTTCTTTATAGATTTTGGATACTAACCCTTTATCTGGTATGTCATTTGCAGGTATCTTCTCCCATTATGTAGGTTGCCTTTCAGTGTTCTGATTGTTTCCTTCGCTGTGCAGAAGCTTTTTATTTTGATGAGGTCCCAGTAGTTCATTTTTGCTTTTGTTTCCCTTGCCTCTGGAGACTTGTTGAGTAAGGAGTTGCTGCGGCCGAGGTCAAAGAGGTTTTTGCCTGCTTTCTCCTCTAGATTTTGATGGCTTCCTGTCTTACGTTTAGGTCTTTCATCCATTGTGAGTTTATTTTTTTTTCAACGTTTATTTATTTTTTTGGGACAGAGAGAGACAGAGCATGAACGGGGAAGGGGCAGAGAGAGAGGGAGACACAGAACCGGAAACAGGCTCCAGGCTCTGAGCCATCAGCCCAGAGCCTGACGCGGGGCTCGAACTCACGGACCGCGAGATCGTGACCTGGCTGAAGTCGGACGCTTAACCGACTGCGCCACCCAGGCGCCCCCATTGTGAGTTTATTTTTATGTATGGTGTAAGAAAGTGGTCCAGGTTCATTCTTCTGCATGTCACTGTCCAGTTTTCCCAGCACCACTTGCTGAAGAGACTGTCTTTATTCCATTGGATATTCTTTCCTGCTTTGTCAAAGATTATTTGGCCATACGTTTGTGTGTCCATTTCTGGATTCTCTATTCTGTTCCATTGATCTGAGTGTCTGTTCTTGTGCCAGTACCATACTGTCTTGATGATTACAGCTTTGTAGTATAGCTTGAAGTCAGGGATTGTGATGCCTCCAGCTTTGGTTTTCTTTTTCAAGATTGCTTTGGCTAGTCGGGGTCCTTTCTGGTTCCATACAAGTTTTAGGATTATTTGTTCTAGCTCTGTGAAGAATGCTCGTGTTACTTTGATAGGGATCATGTTGAATATGTAGATTGCTTTGCATAGTATTGACATTTTAACAATATTTGTTCTTCCTATCCAGGAGCATGGAATCTTTTTCCATTTCTTTGTGTCTTCTTCCATTTCTTTCATAAGCTTTCTATAGTTTTCAGTGTATAGATTTTTCACTTCTTTGGTTAACTTTATCCCTAGGTATTTTATGGTTTTTGGTGCAATTGTAAATGGGATCGATTCCTTGATTTCTCTTTCTGTCGCTTCATTATTGTTGTATAGGAATGCAACCTGATTTTATATCCTCAACTTTGCTAAATTCATGGGTCAATTCTAGCAGTTTTTTGATGGGATCTTTTGGGTTTTCCATATAGAGTAACATGTCATCTGTGAAGAGTGAAGGTTTGACTTCCTCCTTGCCAATATGGATGTCTGTTCTTCCTTTGTGTTGTCTGATTGCTGAGGCTAGGACTTCCAATACTATGTTGAATAACAGTGGGAAGAGTGAACATCCCTGTCGTGTTCCTGACCTTAGGGGAAAGCTCTGTTTTCCCCGATTGACGATGATATTAGTGGTGGGTCATTCATATGTGGCTTTTATGGTTTCAAGGTATGCTCCTTCTATCTCTACTTTCTTGAGGGTTTTTATCAAGAAAGGATTCTGTATTTTGTCAAGATCACCTGGGGATCTTGTCCAAGTGTGGATTCTGATTCAGTGGGTCTGGCAGGCAGCTAGATAATTTGCAGTTCTAACAGGATCTCAGGTGATGCTGATGCTATTGATTCACAGACCATACTTTGAGTAGAACATCAAAGGGTGAGAAACATTCCTGAAAGTAACTTTCTCTCCTTGGAAGAGTAGTGGAAGTCATCAAAGTGTTTGTTATTATGGGAAGAGGAAGGGAGATGAAGGTGGCCACAATGGGTAGAAACTCAGGTACCTGTACTAAGGATGTGGTAGGTAGAATACGCCCCAAAATGATTATGTCCTAATCCCTGGAACCTGTGAATGTTGTGCTGTATGGCAAACGTTGCAGATGGAATTAACATCTCTAATCAGCTGACTTCAAAATAGAAAGATTACTCTTGATTTTCCAGGTGAACCCAATATAATCACTAGGCTCCTTAAAAGTGGATGAAGGAGCGGCACCTGGGTGGTTCATTCACTTGAGCCTCTGACTTCTGCTCAGGTCATGAACTCACGGTTTTTGGGTTTGAGCCCTGCGTTGAGCTCAGTCCTGACAGCTGAGAGCCTGGAGCCTGCTTCAGATTCTGTGTGTCTCTCTCTCTCTCCCCCATGCCTCTTTCTGTCAAAAATGGACATAAAAAAACAAGTGGAAGAAGGACACAGCAGTCAGTATCAGGACACTGTTGGAGAAGAAATGGTAGCAGCCATTGCTGGCTTTGAAGATCAAAGGTGGCCATAAACCAGAAATTGGGGGCAGTCTAAATGCAGGAAAAGGCAGAGAAACAGACTCCCCCAAGCCTCCAGAAAACAGCTCATGACTGGGGATGACACATTGATCTTAGCCCAGTGGGACTTGTGCCAGACTTCTGACCTACAGAGCAGTAAGAAAACAAGTTTGTTGTAATTTGTGAAGGCGGCAATAGAGAAATAATATAAGTCTGAGAGTAATCCGCAACTCGGGTGGGCAGTTAACACCATTCCTTTTTTCAGTAAGTCACTTGCTCATCGTGAGTCCCTTTTCTCCAGATCTGAACCTCAACCCTCCCTATGGTTTTGAGCCTCCACCCCACGCTGGGGTTTGGCAGCTGTTCAGAAGTTCGGTGGTAAGAGATGTGTTGGGAGAAGCAGGCTGGCCAGTCAACCTCTTCCCCATTCGTAGGTAGAGTATTGCTAGGACTGCAGGCTTCTCTACAAGCAGCACGTGACCACGTGTTCCCATGGGTCCTGACATCTCCCAGACCTGCTGGGAGGATGGGAGCATAGTCCTTCCATTTCATCGCCCTTCAGAGCCCAGGAGAATCTCGTTTGTTTCTGCTCTTCTCCCTTGGTGACTCTACAAGACGCTGTGTGTAACCCCGTGAAGTTCCTCAATTCTCCCAAAGGTTTGTGCTTTGGAAGATACTTTAGAAAAATGGGCAGGTTATTTTTATTTTCTTCCCAACCAAATGGCTCCCTGGAGGTGTCGAGCCCAGCTGGCTTGGCAGCTAAAGGAGCTGGGATAAGGGGAGTGAAATGGGAACAGGGTTCACCCAGGACTGAAAAGGACATGAGTCTGTTTGTCAAAATGTTAACCATCTACTTATGTGTGAGAAGTATGCACAATTAGGATTGTTTGATTTTCCCTCTCCTCCCTCCCCCCAAAATGGTAAAGATCGTCACTACTTGTCAGTGTGCCACATCTGCCTGGAATGTGTAAAGGTGGAGAAGTAGGAGGACTTTTTGAGGCTGTTAAGAGGCAAGCTGAAAGGAAATGAAGAAACCAAATGGGCAGGAGGTCAGCCTAGAGATAAGGCATCGAGTGCCAGAAGGCTGCTCCCGCCAGCCACTCTTGCACACGTAGGGAGGAGGCCTCAGCTCTGCATGCCTGTGAGTGACCCTCACCTGCCCTCTGGGGTACTCAGGGAGCTCAGAGTCAGAAACCTTTCCCCCTTGTACTATAGCCAGGCTGCTCTGGTGTCTTCACTGAGCCTTGCAGTGGACACATCAAAGAAATCCCTTCTCTTTGAATTGTAAGCAGCTTCTGTACAAATTTAAGTTAATGTCATTGTAGTTGACAACTTAGATGGAGACCTAGACTCAGGCACAGTGCATAGAAAGTCCCTTGAGAAGTGTATAGAAATTAATGGTGATTGATTTGCGGAGAGTGGAACTGTGGGAGATGTTTTTCTCTTCTTTATGGTTGTACTTTCTAGAAGAATGTTTTATGTAACTTTTGAAATAAGGTGGTTTGGTTTATTGTCAAGTTAAGTATTGTGGAGAGTTCAGACTCCTCAGCTGGCCAAGGGGGCAATGTTTAGAAACAGGAAGAGCCTCTCCTACTCAGCTACACATGTGGTAACTTGCTCTGTCCTCCAACCGTGGAGCCACGATCTTTGCCTGGAGATGGGCGGCATGGCTGAGACATCCACTGTGAAGTCGAAACCCTGTGGCCCTCTCGCATTCCAGTGTTGAATGCACATCCTAAAGAGTCAGGAGTGTCTTCAGAACCCTCAGTTGTAGTCCTGACGTTGGGCTTTCCCCTGTCGAGAATTCCCCATCTTTCAGTTGATAGAAATGCAAACATAGGCTTGCATGCAACGTCCAGTGTGTCATCACTTTGATGCGTGTCCCTTTGTTCTAATAGAGGGGTAGAAAAGTGCTTTCTGTTTCCTTTAAGCTTGGAATTTGGATTTGACTAAGCAAGGAGAAGGTTAGGGTCGTGATGGGGCCCCTCTGGAAAGCAGAGAGCTTCAAGAGAGAAGAGCTTTTTGGTAGGGAAGAACGGTTTCCAGCAGGCAAGGATGGACAGGAATGTGGGTGCTGGTCCTGTCCCGAGCTCCTCCCCATGCCCCAGATCCCTTAGCACACTGGGGAGGAGGACAGAGGGACAAAGAGAAGGTACCTTGTGGGAGACCACTTCTGTCCTTTGACACTCCGGAAAGCAATGTGATGGTGGATGGAGAAAAGCCTGGAGAGGGATTTCCAGGGGCTTCCCAGCCACAACTTAAAAGCAGCTCAGTCTCACAGGTCCTGTTGGGCACCCACACCACTACTTTCCCTGCATCTTCCCTCCCATGAGGCAAATCTCAGGCTTTGCTGACCGCCCCTTTACAAATGGCGTGAATAAAGTGTTTGCCGTGAGGACAGGTGACACCTGGCAGCTGGGAGGATGGAATCTGCCCCTCCTGTGATTGAGTGAGCCAGCACCTTCCAATAAATCCTCAATCCTGGGGCAGCCCTATCCTCCCAGGAAGGAGAGTGTGATGGACACCAGGGGGTGCCAGCTGGGGAAAGACTAGGACCCCTACATCTAGACCTCCAGGGGGCACACCTGCCAACCTCACTAGGCTGAGACTAGAATCACCCTTAGATACTGTGACTAGTCATTACAATATTAGTAAGTCTGATGATACTGGAGCATTGTGTGCTGTGTGATGTGCATGAGGACGTTGGCATCTGAGCTAGAAAGTTCAGGTTTTCTAAAGCCCTTTCCCAGGGTGTTGAACCCTCTAACATCATGGGTCAGGGACTTGAGGCCAAATGGGGGTCAAGCCTTGTCCTCACAGGTACAGGTGCCGCAGATAAGTTGCCACGTGAGGAGAGCGAAGCAATAGGAATGAAGATGGAGAGGAGAGAGCCGGTGGTGAGAGGGACTCTTACCTGCTTTCTCCCAGCCCCCACGCCACCCAGGTCACCGTTGATTTCTTCGCCAAGCCTGCTATTAGCAGTAGGCCAGAAAGCTTTGAACTTAACTGATGTACATAAAGCAAGCTGTTCATTTAATCTGCACATTTAATTCAGCCTGCTCTGCATGCTGCTCCGGGCTGGCTTCTTGCCATATAAGGCGTTTGCGGTGTCTTTCTGCAGCTCCCCTGCCTCTGTCTTGAAAATCAGCCAAAGATGGCTTTGTGTGTAATGTATGTGCTGTAGGCCAGAAACCCCGGCAGCCCGGCCATCACCTCACCCCCTACCTCCTGCCAGGTAAGTCCTGTGTGGTCCGCTCAGGGTTGTCCCTCCAGTGAGAACATGCCATTTTGGCCTTTCTGATGGGAATGAGGGGAAGGAAAATGGGTTCTGATTTTGCTTGTCTATCTGATTCTATCCAGAAGAAATGCCTGCTGTGTGTGTGATTTTGCGTTTGTGAATGTTGCTGGACTCTGCTGTACTTGATGGGAAGGTGGCTTTGATAAACGCTTTAAGCACACTGTCAGTGAAATCTGCATTCCAGATGCATCAGTGAGGTTCATAGGAATGAATAGTCTGTGGTAGGCAAAGGAAGGGACACCTTCTCGTGTATTATGTTCTCCCAAATCAATGATATTAATCTGTGTGTAATCATACTTGCATTGATATGTACCGAGACATTAAATAGATGGTTGCATTCTGGTATTATCACAAATGAGCAATGTTTGAATTTGGGGTGATGGTAATAAATGTATCCTGTTTCTATTTCCCTAAGTGGTTTCTATGGTTGTAATGCCTGTCAAGGTTTTGTGAAACACCTGAAAAAAATAAAAGATGATGCCACCATAGTAAGAGGAAGAGTGAGGGGATGAGAATTGGAGGCTCGCTTTAGGAATCTTGGCTCAGGAACATGGGCTCACCCATGGAGGGGGTGGGATGAGGCACGAACCAGTGCAGCCTAGGGAAAAGAAATAGTATCTAAAGGCATGCGAGAAGCCTCTGGGTGGCTCAGTCAGTGAAGCGTCTGACTCTTGATTTCGGCTCAGGTCATGATCTCACTGTTCATGGGTTCGAGCCCCACGTCTGACTCTGGGTGACAGTGTGAAGCCTGCTTGGGATTCTCTCTCCTCTCTCTCTGCCCCTCCCCTGCTCGTTCCCTTCTCTCAAATATAAATAAATAAACTTAAACTACGGAGTTGGAAAAAATAAGGGCATGAGACAAGGACATGTATTAAAAAGAGAAAACTGGCAAGAAGGAAAATTAAATTTAGATGCTAAGCCAGATCCCTCAGGGTAGGGAGGTGGAGACCAGAAACCACTGTTTACTTGGTTATGCCTTATCTTTGTGGCTCGTCTCTATCCACCAGCTGCCTCATTTACGATCTGTTTGCCTCACACCGTTAACCAAGGTGAACATATTACAAAACCCAGACAGTGAATGGCAGAAGCTTGTGATAAAGTGTGTATATCCACCCAGGGACAGCTGCAGACCTCAGACCAGATGGGCTTAAGACTGCTATCGGCAAAATAACAGAAATTTATTCCTGTCATTCTACATGTGGACTAGGTACCTTATCTCAGCTGTTGTTATTATCGCTAGATGCAATTGCTGCAAAGTACGTGCTCCTGTGTTGGGTGTCTTACTTGAATTATATTATTTATTACCTCTAGTTTTCTCCAAGTTAGTGCTAACCTCATTTTTACATATAAAAGAAATAAAGTGTCAAGGAAGATAAGTACCTCAGCTAAAGTCAGCAGTCTAACAAGTGGGGGAGGCAGGATTTGAACTCAGATCTACTGACCTAGGGAAGTCCATAATAAAGGGACAAAATAAAAATATTTCCTTGGTTGGGGGGGGTGGAAATGGAACTATACCTAAGTCACCAATTAAATCCCAAAGTGTTTTGTTGCCTGAGTTTTCTAGTAGTTGAAAATTCATTGAAATATTAGTCAGACACGTTGGAGTATTACTTTTCAGTATTGGACTAACCAGAGGAGATTTAAACATACTGTGGCCTGGTTTTCATTTGTAGAGATTCTGGTTTAGTTGGCCTGAGATGCAGCCTCGACATCATGGATTTTAAAAGCTCCCCGAGTGATTCTAATACTTAGCCAAATAGGCATTTCCTTTTAGACTTTTCCTGAAGTCTAGACCTATTAATTCAACTAATTCTTAACTATCTTGGCCTTCCTATCCCACAGCCATCTCCTACTTGGAATATCAAAAAAAAGAATGTATTTTTTCACTTAACCCTGACCCTCCTTGCATTCAGGGACTGGGGAAATCGTGATGCTTCATGATCTACTTAGAAATTTTACCAGCATGGAGACCCCTTGTCTCTTCTCTGTCCTATGAGCTCCTTTGTATCTTTTTCCAACTACTCAGAATAAAATGAATATTCACCCAATTTCTCTTAGCAAAGAGCCAGACCTACCTTGTTGCAATAGAAGGTAAACAGGATTTGCTGTGATGCTTAGAAACAGTACACAGGACTTGTACTCCTCTCTGAAATGGAGAGGATATTGGATGGTAATAATAATGACTGATAAAGAGATTGTAAATATCAAATGGAATAACGTAAATGAAATAGCTTTGTAACTAGGAGATGGTATTGTATTTTTTTTAAAGGAAATACCCGTGGGGAAATAAGATAGAAGTCTGTCTTATTATAAGCCACTTTGGTTTTATGTTCGTTCAGTTTGCCACCAGAAATTATTATAATTTAACATTATGAAGAAGGTTCTGCTAACTGTTTACTTTTCATCCCGGTGACTTGTACATCTGGAATAAGACCAAGAATTAAGGAAAAGGCAAGAAGGAATGCCTTCCAAGTAGTCGACAACAGCCCTAGAACGAAAAGGGGTAAAGACTCTTCCTCATGTGGGAGGTTCCATGCTGAGGTCAAAAGGCAGTCTCACTTTTGCAGTAGTGGTCAGAATGGAGTACATAGCAGAGAAGGCATGCACAGGGAAGAATGCAAGAAGAAAAGGGCAAATGGAAACAATGTAAAAACAGCAGCATAAAGTCCAAGGGGCTGTAGCAGGGGTGTGGAGATCACAGGCCAAGCTGTGAACCACAGGCTCTCTGGTTTTGGGGAGAGGAAAGCAGCCCAGTGTATCTGACACCAGAGCAGACCCCTCTCATAAATCCATTCTGAAGAAGACTGTGAGATGAACAGAAGTAAAAGCCAGAAATAAAACAGTATAATTTCTGTTACTGAACTTGGCATATGTGGTAGGGCTGTGCTAGTAAGTGAGATTTCTCCAAGTGAAGTAATTTTGGTGGCTATTGAATTGTACACTAAATAACAACTTGACTTTTTAGCTAGTTTGTGTGAACTAAAATTTACACTTAACCAATAACACACTTTTGTAGTTGACATTGTCTTTCACCGTTGAAAATATAAATACAAAAAAGTTCTCCGCATTGTGGGCCAATTCAGACAGACTGAAGTAACTCACATTCTGAATCTGAAAACAACTGAATTCACCTATGTCTGGGGCTTGCTGTCTAACTAAGTCGTCCAAACGAGCTTCTGTGGAGATAGATTAGTATTAAAGGCTAAACAGTAAGTAGTTATTTGAAGCTTACAGGCATGTCTGTCCTTAGTATCAAAACTCAACAACAATTGTTGAGAATTGTGACAATTTTTGAGGGGAAGAGTACCGTGTCATTGACAAGGTTTTGTTTGTCATATTGTCTGACACATGGCAATAAAAGAGAACATTGAGATACTTTTATTAAAGCTCTGTACATAATGCACAGTTTTATTGCTTGCAACTGAGGGAAATCCATCTCACCACTGTGGGAGAGCCCACAGCCCAAAGAGGAAAACATTTGGATCAGTGTTCAGAGAAGGACACATAACCTCAGCGCCTTAGTGGACTCTGAGGACTTTTTGCTAGATTATAGTGTCAGATAAAAATGAGCCTTTCCAGTTGATACTATCTTGATCTTAGTCGTGCATGTACAACACCAAAAAAGATTTCTTTGCAAATTCAGTTGTAGGAAAAGTTCTGATTTTCTTTGGTTGCCTACCATAAGTATTACTGTAATACAAATTAAAGATTTCATCTATGTCATTGTTGGCTTGGACAGACAGAATTTAGAATAGATGTATATATCCCCATACATACATCCCTCCCATCCACATGCATAAACCCCCACCAGCAGCACACACCCCCTACCTTCTTTATCTCTTCCTTCACCATCAGTGTGTCTCAGGTCTCTCTTCTATCTCTTCCTCCCTCTCTGTGTCTGTCTTTAATTTTTGAAAAATAGTTATTTCTCATATGATGAAAGGAACATTGTTCGGCAATGCATTTTTTTGAATCTTCTTTTATTTTATTTTACTGTATTTTAGAGAGTGTGAACAGGGCCCGAGAGAGGAGAGAGAGAGAGAAACAGAGAAAAAATCTCAAGTAGGCTCTAAGTTCAGTGCGGAGACCAACATGGGCCACACCCATGACCCTGGGGTCATGACCTGAGCTTAAATCAGAAGTCCGACGCTCAACCCTTTGAGCCACCCAGGTGCCCCTAATCTTCTGGCTTTATATTATTTTTTAAATGGCTGTAATGTACCCTTTGCATACCTTAGCATATACCAAATTTTGAATTTAATTATATCATTTAAATATGCTAATTATTTCAGCTGTTGAAGAGCTTTCTAGTGAGTACAAAAATAAAAAAATTAAAGTTGTGGAATAATGAGAAATCCTCCACTCTGAATACATAAATTGTTCCCTTGTGTGAGGAGCTGTTAAAAAGTCCAGCCTCTAGATCGACAGAACCAAAATCTCTGGGATGAGACCCAAAATTAAAAAAGCACCCCATGTATTTCTAATGGTCATTCAGCTGGAAGAATCATTCACTGGTGACTACATTTGTATTTTTTCCAGTTGTCCTCATGATATTTAATTATTGTCCTGATTTTACATTTCTATTCTGTCATTTTATTGTCTGTGCTCTTAATTCATCTTGAACATCACCTCAATAGACAATTGGAAATAATTATTAGAGGGGAGAAAGCATCCTTTTTTCCCTTTTCTAGAATGCATGAATTCTCAGCATTGTGCATGCAGAATGCAAAGTCGTAGGTTTGAAAGGTCATAAATCAGCTGCAAGTTTCTCAGCAGGGTGTATTTTAAAATGTATGACCTTCTGTTCTTCCAGCATATCACTAAAGAATTTTCCATGCCATCAAATGCAGTGAAAATCCGTGCTTTTTATATCTTCATATACAATATATTACAAGAATCTCCCTCAGAAATGTACAAAATTGTTGTTTTTATTTAAATAATAGCCCCCTTATTTTTACCACCAGATAAAATTCACAATTGCAAAGAAAGAGAGAAAAACGGACAAAATAGAACACACAAGCTTCTGAGAAGCATAGATAATGTACTATTTTTTCTAGCTGCTAAGATTGTGTAACAGAGAAAAAAGCACTATAATACACTGCCCATGGCTTTTCCACTGGTGAATCAGCTTCTTGTAGTCCAGGTTGTCTAACTGGTTATGTTTTCAAAATCAATGTGGTATTGTCTGACTAGCATTGGATATTTAGTAAAGATACAGTGTGGATATTAACCCATGAATTCACTTTTATTTTTCATAGAAGAAACAGCAGTTTTACTGATTAAAAATGACCATTTGAGTGTTAATGTATCCCAAAGAATTAAATAGTATTTTAATTTTTATAATATTTATAGGAGAGAGGAGTTCTCCTCAGCTGAGGGAAGGCGGGCTCTGAGAAGTTCAGGCATTTTCTAAGATTATTTGGTTGGTAGACTGCAGAGCTGAAATTAAAATCCAGATGTGCAGATTGAAAAGCCTAGATTCGCATCCCTAATGCTGGTAGTTCTTATACTTTGCCATATGTAGTAATCTCTAAGAACTTGTTGAAAATGTTGATTTCTCTTTAGCGATCCCCCTTCAGTAGTTTTGAGAGACTAGGAATCTGCATTTTAACAAACATTTGGGTAAGCCTGACCTCGCCCAAGGAAAGCCTTGCACTGTGGGTGACCTACACTAGAGAACCGCTCAGATTGGGGACACAAGGAAACTCCCCAACATTGTTCTGGTTATATCACCTGGGTTTTGTTTCCTTAGAACTGAGGTGACAGGAAGCTACACCCAACCTACCCATCCTGGTTTGCTGGGTATTTTTCACCCAGAAATTTTCTTAACTATCATTTCTGACCTTAAAAAGGGAGTACTGAAAGCGTGTTTTAATCTTCATTTGGAATAAAGGCCCAAAGAGCCTGTAAAAATGGAGAAAGAGAGTGTTGAGAAAGAAGGCTCAGTAGGAGACTGCTAATGGCTTTTCTGGTCTGATTGGGTCCCCCAGTCCTCACTGATGGTGGTTGCTGTGATTTACCTGGAATTGAGGGGGCTTTCAGACAAGAAGAAAAACTCCACGGCAATGGTCAAAAGGTACGAGTCAGGGCAAAAGTGTGGCCAGAAGACATAGAGAAAAAAGCAGAGAAGAGAAGGAAGAAGGCGACTATGGAGATGGAGGGGGAGGGGGGGTGGGCTGGAATCTTACAACCAGAGCCAACCATGGTTAAACTCAACAGTGCATCATTTCCATATACCAGATGTTTGATGGTCTTCTCTTTACAATAGTTAAAGCAATTGTAAATGACTGGTTTCAGCAAAATTAATCCTCTCATATAGGTATCTATACCAGTCAGGTTCACTTACATGATAGTTATGCTCAGTAGGTGATCAGTCTTTAATGGGAATTTGAAGTAAAGTGTCAGAAAGGAGAGAAAAAAAAAATGGAATCATGTCTGTGAACTCCAAAACTGTTCATGTTCTTGGCGTTTGCTCCAAGTGGCCTAAGTATCTTGAAAGTGCTAAGCAGGTTATAAAAGCAGTGTAGTATTGGAGAAATGCTAACTAAGGTTTGGTTTTTGGTCAAGGTACGGTATTACACATGCCTTGGAATTTCTGTGAATGTCCATTTATCCACGTAAAACCTGGTGTTTATAAATCTGCACAGGATACTTAAAAGGAGTAAGTGAATAATCATTTAGTACAGGACCTGGTGGATAGCAAGTATAGCAGAGTCCTGTCAGGAAACAGAATCCATTCCAGATGGTTCAAAGAAAAAGACTTTCATGGAGAGATGATTTACAAGTGTGTTGGCAAGGGTAAGAAATGGATGGCAAGGCTTATGGAGCCTGTCCCTGCAGGAAAGCATTACTGAGTTTGGGCCTGAAGTCACAAGAGATGAGTAGCTATTCCCCCACTAGAGCAGGAGCCCTGGAGGAAAAGCCTGTGAGAGCTGTAATATGGAGAGACCAGCTACTGCCAGAGAAGTGGAGTAGGAGTGGCCTCTTCATCCTCCTGCCATCTGAACTCTTCTTCTGGAGACTACCAGTGCACCAACCAATTGGAAGCCACCTGACAGGAAACCTGGGTGATAGAGTTCAAAGAGGCTAGCCTCCCTGGGCACAGAGCAAGATGGACATGGGATGGATCGGAAGGAGGAAGTACACAGGAGTTTTTCAGTGAAGTCTTTTCTACCTCTCAACCCTAATCTATCACAAAGACACAAATAGTCTTATATTTCCAAATAAAATTGCATGTCTAACATTGAGAGAAACAGTTTTGATTTAGTTTATTATCCCATTAATGAATATTTGTCAAGTCCAGCTATAAATTAAAGTTAAACATGACTCTTCCTTTACACAAACCTCAAGACCACTAGGGGTTATGTACTTGGAAAGACATAACTTTTGGACCCAAATCCTATCTCTAAGATACATAATTATCCCTTAACTTGCTGAGAAATTTAATGTCCTTTGCCCAAAGACCTTCCATGAGTGAATTTGACACTGAAAATATTGGACGGTCTAGAATAAGAAAAGGAGCAAGCACCTCATTATATGCTGCTGATGCTTCTACTTCTCAGTCCCATTCTTCACCAAGACTACTTCTCCACAAATGGGAGTTACGTTTCATTTGATAGGTGGGGACTCCCTCTTCCTCATAGAGGTACAGAATAGTCAGGTTGGTGGAGACTGGTCAGTCTGTTGGGAACAGAAAAGATGTCTCCATGTGATGGGTCTTGAGATGGAAGCAGAGATAGGATTGGAACTGAGCAACTGTCAGTCAATTGGCCAATCTGTAGGAACATCTAGATCTGTAAGAAAAGGAATACCTTTTAACCATAGGCCTGGAGGACTTGAGGAAATATCTTGGTTAGGTAACCCCATCATCTTTTCAACCATGGACAAGATTTGGTGACTAAATTGTGCTCTGCTACAACATTAAATTGACCTTGGCTTCTGCACATGGAATAAATTATAAATCATAGTTATCACTTGTTAAATGCCCCCTATAGTCCAGATGTGCACCAAGAGTTTTAGATACCTTTGTTCTAATATTCATACCTATTAATGGATGACTACATTAAATTTAAAAAGTAATATCTCATAATGATACTCAAAGGGAGGGCCTTCTTTATGGAAGAATGTCAGCTACTACAAGGAAAGGAAAAACAATCAAACTCACAATTACTCATCCATGAATGTAGTAACTGATTCAAGCAAATATCCTTGTGGGTGCTTAAACATAGTAAGTGAAAGGTTTAAAGGATAGAATATCCACACGTCTCCACATGTCTCAAAGCATCATGCCACAGGTTAGTTATTAATTAGAAAGGGATAACCAGCCACAAACGGCCAGGATGCCTCAAAAATGTCGAAGGCATGAAAAAAAAAATTTAGGGAAAGTGGTCTAAACTAAAACAGATATAAAGATGACAGGTAATTTTATTGTGTGATCTTTTGGGGCCCTACATAAAGGGGTAAAAATCAGGTACACAGATATTAGTGGGACACTAGGGGAAGTTTAAAATGATCTACATACTACATAGTTTGATAGTTTTGCATATGACTTCCTGGTTGTTTTAATGGACTGTGCTTATGTAGGAGACTGTCTTTTAGTCTTAGAAATCTGTGAAGTATTTAAATGTCACAGTCTGCAACTTTGAGCTTTCAAATAGCTCAACAGCCTCAAAATGTTAAATATAGCAAATATGGCAAAACTTCAACAATTGATGAACTTAGGTGAAAACTAGATGCACACCTTTTTTTATTGCAATACAGTTAATATATAGTAGTATATTAGTTTGAGGTGTACAACTAGTGATTCAGCAATTCTATACATTACTCATTGCTCATCATGATGAGTGAACTCTTGATCTCTATCACCTATTTCACCCATCCCTCTCCACCTTCCCTCTGGTAACAGTTGATTCTCTATAGGTGAGAATGTGATTCTTGGTTTGTCTCTTTAATTTTGTTGATTTGCTTTGTTTCTTAAATTTCACATGTAAGTGAAATTATATAGTATTTGTCTTTCTCTAATTGATTTTTTTCACTTGGCACCATGTTCTCTAGATCTATTCAGGTTGTTGCAAATGGCAAGATTGCATTCTTTTGTATGGCTGAGTAATATTTCACTGTATACACATATAAAAATATATATACTATATACACACATATATATACATATGTACATACATGTTTATATATATGTAAACACACACATCATCTTTATCCATTCATCTATCGATGGACACTTGGATAATGTCCGTCAACACTTAACTGCAGAGATGTAAAGGTTTTTTTGATGGAAGACAAAAACAATAGTGTTATTGATCCCACTTATTCAAAAGTGGAAACAAAGGTTAAGGCCCCCGAGCTAGTACATGCTAGAGCTAATATTCAAAGCTAGGTCTTTCTAACTCTACTAGCTCTTTAAATATATTTTGGCTCTGGAATAGTCAATGTAAACACAATCAATGTGAAAGGGCCTTGAAAAATAATGTCTTTTATTTCCCTAAGTTCCTTGTGACCAGAATAGATAAGGGTCCCTCCCTGAGAGGTGAGGACTTGGGTTTGGTTTACAAGTAGGCCGTTTTTCCCCCTAGCTCCTTGTTAAGGGGGCAGGTATTTCCTTCTCCTCTGAATATTACAGACAGTGGCTTTGAATTCATTCAGTGTCAGTTATTAAGGCCCAATACAAACCCTCATGGAATGCTAGGATCCAAGTTAATCTTTGCATCTTCTCCGTACTACAAGCTAGCAGACAATAGGAGACAACTTTGAAAAAAGCTCCAGTAAAATTCATCATAATCAGAGCTATTGTTGTGGTTTCATTTTGCAATGATAGCACCTGAACAGAAGGGCAGGGAAAGGGCATTTATTCAAACCCTTTGGTCCCCTTTCTTCAAGAGGTTTATCAACTATTTATGAAAACAGTTATCTGTATAGTGTGTATGAAGTGATTAATCGTGTAAAAATGGATTCAGTTGAATTTGAAAGTATCTGTATCAAGTAATGCCTGTTCCATGTCCATAAATTTGGATAAATTGGTTCAGACTCTGAATGAATAGTGTATGCAAGTTTAAAGTCTCTTTTAACATCTTCTATTGCTGTATAACAACATATTGTTAGGGCATCTGAGCAAATCGTCATTGAATGTCTTCAGTCACTGTAACTAGATACAAAGGAAAGTCCTTGGTGCTTTGTGGACAGCAGCCCAACTTCCACTTTACATTGATGCCCTGTGTTTTAAACCTTACCTTTAGCATTTGGATTTTGTGAATTGCTGACAGGAGCCAGATCTTTTTTTGAAAGTGTTTTGTGCAGACGGGAGAGAAAAGCTCCCGGTAGGTTAGTGGTGTCATTAAGCAATTTTGTTCTTTATAGAGCAGGAAAATATAATAGGAGGTTTTAAGCTATTAATTCTATAGGCTAGTACTTCCCACCCACCAGGAAATGGTTATTTTCTCTACTCCTCAAGATGGGTGTTTTTTAATGTTTAAGTAAATCCCTGCCGCGCCTTTGTCTAATGAAAGAGCTGTACTTGAATGCTTCCTGTGGAGAATGCATCAGGGTGCAGCTTGTGCTCTGTTTCAGCTGCCACACACAGAGGGGTAAGGACGGGAAATCACATTTTTGTAGAAGGACTTTCCACATTTTTTTCTGAATGAAATTCTTTACCAAGTTTTAGGAAAAGGAAAAAATAGAAAATGTAAGAAAATGAATTCTTAGGTTCCAGTTTAGCTGTGAGAAACCTTTGGTCATTCCCTTGATCCTCTTGTGTAACCAAGTATGAAATACTTTTTCAGACTCCGTCCAGTCATTCTTAGTGAAAATATGGCTTTACCACATGAATTCGGAGTTACTTTCTTCCCACCTGGAATGATTGTCACTTTTCTCTCAGTGTATTTAGCAGCATAAATGCATTTGCCAAGGGGATATTTCTGAGGGTGCAGGTAGATAAGGGATTATCAACTGGGCTGCAAAAGGCTCTGTCAGAGGCTTGTGTCTGTGGCACCCCCATGAGGAATGTGGTTGTATGTCGGCTCCACAGAGCTCTCCCTACTCTTATGCTGGGGTGATTTCTAGCAAAGAAATACACAAGAATGTGCTTGAAATAAGCTCTGGTAAGACCAGAGGTGTCACTTAGAGTTCTAAGGATTAGTTGCACAAATCTGGACAAGACCATCATCGCCTGACATGATGAACAAATGGGATGAGGAATTAGAGCAACATGCAGAACTTCATCATCATGTGATCTGTGAAACTGGTGACATGTTACAGGGTAGTACATAAGACAGTGGCGTGTGCAGTGCCAGACTAACATGAGAATCAATGGGAACCAGGAGCATGTGAGTGTCTGGGGAAACTTCAGAGACCAGGTTAAAGTTCAAATCCAGCCAGTCACTAAAGATTGGATTCCTGAAAGGATTTTGGAATTCTAAAATTCTGATCTTTTTCATCTGATTTTTTTTTCATTGGGCCACACCATGGAATCATCTCCTACTCATGAATAATTATGAAAAATTATGGAATTTGAAATTAATATTGGGGCTCTTGCCTGGCTCAGCTGGTAGAGCATGCACTTCTTGGTCTTGAGGTCATGATTTCAAGCCCACGTTGGGAGTAGAAATTACCTGGAAAAAAAAAAGCAAAAATAAATAAAATGAAATTAATATCTTACACCTAGAGAGGGGATCTTCAGTTTTCTGGCCAGATGTCAACCCTTTGGAGATTTAAGAAGACCAGCTATAACAACAGCAACAACACCAGCTAGCTGATCATGGGACTTCCAAATACTTAGCCCAAAGTTGATTCTTTAAATAGGGCAATGTAACTACTTGTAATACCAAGATGACTTTGGTGGGAGTTAGTAAATACTGGCTGGGGAGAATCTCTTCCTTAAGTAAATCCTGAGAGGTTTAATGTCATCCAAGCCCTCAGCTTTGTGAGTGTCTCCCCCTTCGCAAATGTTCCTTAAATGGTGCCTCAGCAAAGAAAATACAGAGCTACATTCGTCTCCATTTTCCATAAAACCAATATTCAAGCCACATGAATATGGATTGTGTGAAAATTTACATTTTGAGTGATGAATTAGACAATTTTTTTTTCTATGAATCATTAGAATTCTATAATGAAGAGGAATAAGAATTTAGGAGTTTTTTTTAACTGGAGGCATGAAAAATACACTATATTTAAAAGTAAAAAAAACCCTGCACTTATAATAAATCAATGTAACTTTTATCCTCTCCCACAGATCCCTTTAACCCTCAGTATGACCCAATTAAAAAAAATAGGTAAAGGATGTGAATGCATGTTTCTCAAAAGAAGATCTACAAATACCCAATAGGTAAATGAAAAAGTACTCAAATTCACTGATCATAGGAGAAATGCAAATCAAAACAATGGGTATTGTTGTCCTCACAACTATTATAAAGCCAATTATCAGAAGGATGAAAGACAAGCATTGGGGAAGATGTGGAGAAAGGGGAATGTTTTATACCATTGGTGGGAATTGATAAGACCATCGTAACAAAGAATATAGAGTTTCTTTCATTTTTTTTTAAACCATATTATGCTCCAACAGTCCCCCTTCTGGTTCTAGGGAAGGAAGTCAGTATTTTAAAGAGATGTCTTCACTGCTCTGTTCATTACTGCATTACTCACAATACCTAAATATACATCCATGGAAATACGGAAACAACCTAAATATGCATCCATGAATGAATGGATAAAGACAAGGTGCTACCTATCTATGTCACTCACACATCCCGGAATATTATTTGACCTTAGAAAAAGGAAATCCTACAATAACATGGATGAACTTGGAAGACATTCTGCTAAGGGAAATAAGCCACATGCAGAAAGACAAATCCTTCATGACCTCACCTGTGTTTGGAATTTAAAATAGTCAAACTCTTATAACAGTACACTGGGGGTTACTGGGTGAGAGGGGGAAAAGGAAAGATGTTGGACAAGGGATGCTAAGTTTCAAACAAGATGAAAAGTTTCTGGAGATAAAATGAGATACTGCAGGTTCAGTTCCAGGTCATGTCAATAAAGAGAAAATTGTAATTAAGCGAGTCACATTTTCCCAGTGCTTTAAAATGTTAAGGTTTTACTGTACTGTAGTTCATAAAGTGTGTGATAGCACTGTCTAAAAAAACAATGTACATACCTTAATTAAATAGTTCTAAAAAATGTTGACTATCCTCTGAGCTTTCAGCAAGTTGAAATCTTCTTGCCTGCGGAGGTTGCCTCGATAATGATGGCTGTGTCTGATCAGGTCCTGGTTGCTGAAGGTTCAGGTGGCTGTACCAATGTGTTAAAATAATGCAACAATGAAGTTTACTGCATTGATGGACTCTTGCTTTCACAAATGATTTTGTCTGTAGCGTGTGATGCTCTTTGCTAGCATTTTACCCACAATAGAACTTGTTTTGAGATTGAGGTCATTCCTCTCAAACCCTGCGACTGCTTTATCAACTGAGTAGATGTAATATTCTAAACCCTTTGTTGTCATTTCAACAGTGTTCACAGCATCTTCACCAGGATTAGATTCAATCTCAAGAAACCACTTTGCTTATCCATAAGAAACAACTCTTCATCCATTTGGGCTTTATCATGAGATTGCAGGATGTGAGATTCAGTCACACATTCAGGCGCCACTTTTAATACTAGTTCTCTTGCTCTTTCCATCACATCTACAGTTCCTTCATGCACATCCTGAACCCTTCAAAGTCCCCCATGACTGTTGGAATTAACTTCTCTCAAATTCCTGTTAATGTTAATATTTTGACTTTTTCCCATGAATCATGAGTATACTTAGTGATACCCCGAACGGTGAATCCTTTCCAGAAGTTTTCAATTTACTTTGCTCAGATTACCAGAGGAACCACTGTCTATGGCACCTGTACTCTTACAAAATGTATTTCTTAAATAATAAGAATTTAAAAATCATAATTACTCCTTGATCCATGGGCTGCAGAATGGATGTTGTGTTATCCGTGAAAACATTAATTTTGTGCATCTCCATCAGAGTTCTTAGGTGACCAGATGTATTGTCAATGAGCAGTAATATTTTGAAAGGGATCATTTTTCCTGAGTAGATCTCAACAGTGAGCTTAAATATTCAGTAAACCTTGCTGTAAACAGATATGTCGTCGTCCAAGCTTTATTCCATTTCTACAGCACAGGCAGAATAGATCTATTATTGTCAAGGTTCTTAGGATTTCAGCACGGTAAATGAGCATTGGTCCAACTTAAAGTCACCAGCTGCATTAGCCCCTAACAAGACAGTCAGCTGTCTTTTGAAACCAATTATTGATTTCTCTATGAAGGCCCTAGATGGCACCTTTCAATATGAGGCTATTTTGTTTACCATGAAAATCTGTTGTTTAGTGTAGCTACGTTCATTAACTATCATACTTACATCTTCTGGATTACTTGCTGCCATAGTTTCTCCCTGGCACTTGCTGCTTTACCTTGCACTTTTATGTTAAGGAGACCACTTTCTTCTTTCAGCCTTATGAACCAACCTCTGTTAGCATCAGACTTCTTTTCTGCAGCTTCCTCACCTCTTTCAGCCTTCACAGAATTGAAGACCATTAGGGCCTTGCTCTGGAGTCAGCTTTGACTTAAGGGAATGTTGTAGTTGGTTTGATCTTATATACAAATCACTAAAACTTTGTTCATATCAGCAATAAGGCTGCTATGCTCCCTTATCATCTGCACATTCACTGAAATCGCAGTTTTCATTGCCTTCAAGAACTATTCCTTTGCATTCACAGTTTGGCTAGCTGTTTGGCATGATGCTAGGCCTTTCTTGGCTTTTGACATGGCTTCCTTCCTAAGCTTAATCTTTTGTTACTTTTGCCCTAAAGTGAGAGATGTGTGACTCTTTATTTCACTTGAGCATTTGAAGCCTATTGTTGGGTTTTTAACTGGCCTGATGTCAATATTGTATCTCAGAGAATAGGGAGGCATAAGGAAGGAGAGAGACAGGAGAACTTCCGGTCTGTGGAACATTCAGAACACACACAACATTTATCTATTAAATTTGCTGTCTTATATGTGTGTGATTCCTGATGCTTCAAAACAATTACAATAATAACATCAAAGATCACTGATCCCAGGTCATTATAAAAAATAAAATAATGAAAAAATTTTAAATTTTGTGAGAACCAGCATGTGACACAGACACAAAGTGAGCAAATGTTATTGGTAAAATGGTGCTGATAGACTTGCTCGGCACAGGTTTGCCACAAACCATCAATTTGTGAAAATGCACTATAAATCAAAACACATTAAATGAGGTAAGCTAGTACAAAAATAAGACTATAGTTAACAATATTGTATTCTTGAAATTTCCTATGAGGGAATATTTTAAGTGCTCACTTAAAAAAAAAAAGGAAAGAGAGAGAATGAAAATGACAACTATATGAGATGATGGACTTATTAATTAGCTTGATTGTGATAAATATTTCACAATATATATGTACAACTAACACTCAGAGTTAATGCCAGAGTTAAGGGTACCAACATCCTGCACAGTTGAAAATCCATGTATAACTTTTGACTGCCCCCAAATTTAATTTCTAGTAGCCTGAGTTTGACTGGAAGCCTAGTCAACTAACATATTTATATGTTGTATGAATTATATGCTATATTCTTAGAATAAAGTAAGCCAAAGAAAAAATGTTATTAAGAAAATCGTAAGAGAAAATGCATTTATAGTACTGTAGTGTATTTTTTTAGAAATCTGCATATAAGAGGATCTGTGCAGTTCACATTCATGGTTCAAGGGTCAACTGTATATCAAACCATCAAGTCATATACCTTAAATGTTTACAATTTTTTTATTTTTTTTGTTTTTTTTAATTTTTATTATATGAAATTTATTGTCAAATTAGTTTCCATACGACACCCAGTGCTCATCCCAAAAGATGCCCTCTTCAATGAAATGTTTACAATTTTTAATTGTTCTCTTATCTCAGTAAATCTGGAGTATTGCTTTAGAATGACAGAAGTTTATTTTTGTCATCTTAATAGAACCCATATTACTTATTAATGGACTAGCACATGTTAATTCCATTTTCAAAGGGATGACAAATAACCATTTCCTGGGTTATTCTAGTGTTTGTACTTAAGTGCATGTATAGTGCAATGGTTTTGTGCGCTCAATTCCACAGGACAAAGAAATGGTCATTTGAAAAACTGCACATTTTAAGATTAGTGACTTGATTACATCAGGTGCTGAATAATAGGGCTTAAAAAGTATTTTGGGGGGTGTCTGGGTGACTCGGTTGGGTGTCCTACTTGAGCTCAGGTCATGATCTCATGGTCTGTGGGTTCAAGGCCCTTGTCGGGCTCTGTGCTGACAGCTCAGAGCCTGGAGCCTGCTTCGGATTCTGTGTGTCCCTCTCTCTCTATCCCTCCTCCACTCACACAGTGTCTCTCTGTCTCTCAAAAATTAACATTAAAAAAAATTTTTTTTAAGTATTTTCCAACTTTCTGCTATGGGCTTAGAATGTACACAAAGAGCTTAGAATTCTTTCTAGGAAAGCGATACTACAGTAGGTGGGTGCACATAATTTATACAAGTTTAAACAAAAATTGAGTGTTGAGTAATATAAAGGCTAAACTGCAGTAACAAAAAGCTCTTAAGATACAAGGCTAAATTACATAAGACACTGCTTTTTGTCTCATTTAATAATATGACTGGACTAAGCTGGAAGGACAGGCATGTTATACAAGGTCTTCACTAGGGCATTAACCTCATCTGCATGGTGCAAAGCAGGTCATAGTCTGACCTACATTACTACAAGATGGGGCATGTGAAACCGTCAAGGGCAAGTACTTGCCTTTGAGGCAGGAAGGTGAAAGCTGTCCTTATCCATTCTGCCAACATTCCACTGACCAGGGCTTAGTCATCGTAGTAGTGTTCTCCAGAGAAATAGAACCAGTAGGATATATATACTATAGAGAGAGATATAGAGAGAGGTTTACAAGGAATGGTGAAGACAGTTGCAGAATCTGGGATGTAGCTTTGTCAGGAAAGAGAACCTTTATGAAAGATGAAAAGAAATCAGAATAAAACATTGGCATTAATAACACAGATGCAGGCTTTTTCTGATGCAGCCCTTGTGCTGTTCTTGAAACATTGGATGAAGTTGTAGAATCTGTAAATGGTTAAAACCATTTTGTTGTTGGTTCTGCTGCCATTGCTACTACTGTCACTTAGAAAAGTCACAAGATAACTCCAGAAAAAAATCATGATAGGAGATTAAGCATCATACTAGAAATTAGCATGATTATATATGTATTAGTGAGGGTCCTCCAGAGACCTAGAACTTCTCAGAGAAGAGATAGATAATGAAGAGTTGGCTCATGTGATTATGGAAGCCAAGAGGTCCCACAATCTGTCATCTGCCAGCTGGAGCCTGGTCTGAGAACTGAGGACCCAGGAGAGCCATTGGTAGAGTTGAAAAGTCTGAAAGCTATAGAATGAACGGTATATAGTTCAACCTGGGGCTGTGGACCTGAGAACCAGTTGTGACTAGGACAGGACATCAGTGTTCCTAGCCATCCTCCAGGACAGCCAAAAATTTAACCTTCCTCCACCCTTCGGTTCTGTTAGGGCTGTCAGTATACTGTATGTCAACCTACTCCACATAGGAGAGGACTGTCTGCCTTACTCATTGCATCAATTCAATTGTGCATCTCTTTTGGAAATATCCAGAAATAATATTTAACTGCTATCTGAGGATTTTTTGGCCCAGTCAAGATGCCACATAAGATTAACCATCACAGTTGTTTAGCCAGATCTAATTGTGAGGAGGCTAGGAAATGGTGTCTCTAGATGGTGGCACTGTCCCAAGGAAAAGTAAACTTATTTGAAAGCGACCAGTAACCGTTGCACCTTTAAGAGTGTTTCTCCATAACAAAGATCTGGTTCTTTTTACTTATTTATTTTTAAAGTTTATTTATTTTGAGAGAGCAAGAGTGAGAACAGGGAGGGACAGAGAGAAAGGGGGAGAGAGAGAATCTCAAGCAGGCTCCACACTGTCAATGGAGAGCCCGACATGGTCCCGAACCCACGAACTGCAAGATGATGACCCAAGTTGAAATCAAGAGTGGATGCTTAACCTACTGAGTCACTCAGATGCCCCATCTTTTTTTTTTTAATGTTGATTTATTTTTGAGAGAGAGAGGGAGACAGAGGATGCAAAGTGTGCTCTGTGCTGACAGCAGTGAGTCAGATGCTGGCCTCGAACTCGGGAACCATGAGATCATGGCCTGAGCCAAAGTTGGACACTCAACTGACTGATCCACCCAGGCCGTCCAAAGATGTGATTCTAAGAGAATATTGGTAATGCATAATTGAACTCACACAGAAAAAAATTGAATCGATTTTTTTTTGTCTCTTTAATAAAATGCTGTCACAATAAAGTGTTGTTACAATGTTGAAGTGCCAACACTATAATAAATAGTTCTCTGGTATGAACTCTCTGTCCAGAGTATGCTTGTTACTAGGTGGCCCCTTGGTCCTGTCTGGCCTTTTAGTATTATTTTCACTTTGGCTTTTGATGCCAGAAGCATTAGGCAGACGAGCTCTATTTTGGGGGAAAGTGGTTAATGAAGTAAAACAAATTCACTGCATTAGAGAAAGGGTTTAAGTTCGGGGGTTTTTTTGATGAGACTGTAAATGCCTTTTCATTTTTACATCAGAGACTGTCTAAAAGGTGGCTTTTGGTATCTGAATCAGTGTGCGGCCCCTGAGATGTGCAGGACTTACCAGATAAACTGTTGCTGTTAACTATCAGGGGTAAATTAGTTTTCTTTAAAAAAAAAAAAAACAGATCTATATCTGTAAAACTAAGAGCAGATTCTGATTATCTCTGCCAGCCCATTTTTTTCAGGACGAGTTTGCCTTCTGCAAATGATCTAGAACTTTGTTAGTGTCACACCTGCTGCACATTCTCAGGTGTGGTGATTTATTGTGCAGTCAAGTTGAAAAGCATAAATCCCCGATAAAAGATAGCTTAGGGTGCAAGAAAGATAAAGGTGTCCAGAATAGTGAGCTTTAAAGGAATTCAGTGTGTTCTCTGGGGTTTGTAAAAATACGAAATTCTTATAAACTGTGGGTCTTTAGGTAATTGTTCTTTTTCTAAATCTAATTATATCTTTTTATGACCAATGTTTCTTCCATTTGTTTTGCCAGGACAGCTGGCAAAAAAAAAAAAAAATTGACCAGCCATTTTTCATGTCTTCCCCTGCATTCAAGTGCCAGGAACCACATCGATTTTAAAGCAAGGTTTTCAGTTAGCATTTTTCTTTTTTGTGTGTCCTTTACTTTGCTGTTACTTCTCTCAGGCTTCTGATCTTCTAGAATCCTCAAGAATTGCTCATGTTTCTGATGCAGGCAAACTCCCAGCGAGGAAATGGGGTATGAGCAAGATACTCAAGTCTGCACGTAAAGTCACCTGGCTTCACAGGTGCTTTCTTCGCCCAAAGGGATTTTTGTGTTACTTAGGCACCATTGCTAGCACATCTTGAGCACTTTCTTTGCAATAAAGGGTAATTTAAGAAAGAATGTTAATTTAAAGCTGGATTGGTCTGAGTGCCCCAGGAGGAAAAAAAATTAGCTGTACACAGTGGTGTGTGTGTGTATGTGTGTATGTGTGCGTGTGCATGTGCACACCCAGTAAAGTGTCAGCAATGTTGATTCAAAGCCTGAATTCAGGGGCACCTGGGTGGCTTAGTCGGTTGAGCGTCCAACTTCAGCTCAGGTCATGATCTCACAGTTTGTGAGTTCAAACCCCACGTCAGTCTCTGTGCTGACAGCTCAGAGCCTGGAGCGTGCTTCGGATTCTGTGTCTCCCTCTGTCTCTGCCCCTGCCCTACTTGTTCATACTCTGTCTCTCCCTGTTTCTCATAAATAAACATAAATTTTTTTTAATCCTGAATTAATATACAAGTATTCAAGCTAATATTCCCTTCTACTAAAAAGAACACCTACAATAGATAAACTGTGACTTCTCTACCAAAAAAAGTTGAAATTAAAATAGATTTTTATCATCTTTTAATGATGACCCACCTAGAGATAATGTTTTTATTTGGTCATTTTTCTGTTTTTCATCACCACATCCATTTGCCTACCTTGAATGTTCCCTGATATTTGTGTATACTAGAGATTGCAGTGGGTGGGGGGGGGTCAGAATTGGAGATGGGTAAAGTTATTTTTTAACTTACCTAACTTTCAATTTGTCCAGATACCTAGATTTATTTTCAGAACTAGAATGGCCAATTGTCACCAAGCTGCTCCTTAACATAGTCCATTTTTTAGTCATTCACTAAATAGTTACTGTTAAATACTTTGGAGAATACAAGGAAGTCTGAAACACTACCTACAATGCTTTTATACCAATACAAAATAGTAGTCCGTAGAATTAAGATCCAAATGAACACTAGAAATAGAAAGTGCTGTAAGAACCAAGTAAAAAGGAAGAATCACTTGAAGTTGGAGCTTGACCTGGGAGCTGAAGGACAGACTTGGAGTATGCAGAAAGAAAAGTGATAGTACTCTAGCCTCAGAACATAGAAAAATGTGCCCACATGAAAAGGTGGGCTTGTTGAAGAAAGTGTGAATAACTTGAGAGCAGCGCAGTAGCAAAAAATATTCCTGGAAAGATAATGTGAGTGTTCAGCCTGGGTGGACAAAGTCAGGTATGGCAGATGGGGAGCAGTACAATATCCAACACCCTGAACAGTGCCCCGACCCTCCCCCCACCCCCCCATCATGGCAGAGTGTGGAAAGGACTGTGGTTAGGGAGTACAAGAAGAATGTGTGTCTAAATATGAGGTCTATTTATGACCAGGATCTTAGTTTTTTTTCAGTGTAGGCCTTTGGTTTATATTAAAAAGGTTACTGGTCTCCCTTGTCATTTTTTCCTGTTATTTTAAGCAACCTGACTGTGTATGGATTCTTATCCAAACGATGACTGTAAGGGAAGGTGGGAAAATGTATCAGGGGAGAAAGAGAGTATCTAATCTTCTAGACTTAAACATGAGTGTAGAAGTGAAAGGTGATGGCTCTCGAGCTGAATCTCCTCGGTTTGCTTTCCTACACCTCCATTTACTAGCTGAGCAATTCTGGCAAGATGCTTAAACTTCCTCTGCCTCTTTTTACCCAACTGTGAAATGAGGATAACATCATGAATCTATCTCATACTTTTTTTTTTTAATATTAAATGAGACCAAACATGAAAAATCCTTTTACAGGCTCCTAACACATAGTAAATGCTCAATAAATGCGAACTATTTTGATTATCTTAAGAAGGAAGAATTCAGCCAAGTCCTCATTTTTAGGTTGCAGGGAGGACAAAGGGACCCAAGTGAAAGTCTGATCATCTGAGATATGTGATGAAAGGATAGTGAAACCTCTGGTAAGCTACAGGAAATATGTTGGAAAGTTTAAATCTATTTTACCTAGTCCCAGACCTTGTGGCCCCAGGAAAGCAGCCATCATGTTGTTAGTGAATCTGAAAACCGCCACTCCCTCGAAAAGAATCCTCCTACCTAAAAACAAAAGTGTATAGTCTATGACATCTTGGATATGTCTCTTTCACTTTGTCAGTAAAGCAATAGCTATAAGCGTTCAGGTTTGGGTTGTTGCTCTGTGCTTCTTCAAAGCAACCAAAGTAGCTGTGTTCATTTGAACTAATCAGACTCTACTACTCTCACTTCATATCAAGGTAGGGCACAAGCTCCTTGGATAAAGGATTATTTAAGAGAATAATTCCCGTGGTTTGTTATAACATGGCTCCTCGGCCATGGTACTACTGACAGTTTGCTCTAGGTAATTCTCGGTTGGGGAAGGAGAGCTTATATTAAATACATTGAAGATTATTTAGCAGCATCTCTGGTCTCTATTCATTAGATGCTGGTAGCACCTCCTTCCCCCAGCCATGACAATCAAAAAGGTCTCCAGGCAATGCCAAACATTACCTGGTGGACAAAATCACCTCCAGTCAACAGCCACTGTCAGAATCATTGGAAGAAACCCACTGCTGTGTTTTTCAAACAGAAAATAATGACCACCATGGATACTGGTGCCTTTGATTCTTAACCACACAAAAATACCAAGGCTTTCATCTCCATGGACTCGTGGGCAGAAATGAACTACCTCATGTCATACCAGTATCTGTGGCAGGTGGGGTGAAGAGTCACCAACAGAAGGGAGGCATCAGAGATGCCTTGATGACTTTGCAAGATTTGAATACTGGCATATCCTAACTAACCACAATGGGGTAGCAGTGATGTCCTGTTTTCTCTTCCTCTTCAGGGTGAGAAAATAGAGTTAAGTACTTGGCTGTCAGAGTAGGCAATTTTTTATGGAAATGATCTTTGGATTTGTATCAAGTTTTTCTGGGTAAAAGGAACGTGAATCCACTAGATAATTGATGCATTTTTCTTTCTCTGATAGGTTATGCTTTTTGAGTCCATGTGTCAGGCCAAAATGGTGTCATTTAAATGGTCACTGCAGCCGAGAAACAGGACCTTTTTAAGTACTGCTAGAGAGCTCACAGCCAGAAGCTACCACTCATTTTCAAGTTTAAATTCAGTGTGAGGCAAATGTGAATTTAGGGAGTTTACTATAATGTCTGGAATTCTTATATTGCTTATTCCTAACTATCACCCACTTTGAAAAATGGTAAGATTCAAAGATATGCATTTATTTTTTTTACGAAGTGTAGTTGATGCCTAATGTTACATTAGTTTTGGGTATACAGCATAGTGATTGAAGATATTTTTGTTAAGCTGTGTTCACCTCATCTGTAGCTACCATCTGTCACCATACAATGCTATTATGGTACCATTTACCATATTCCCTATGCCGTAACTTTTATCCCTGTGACTTACTCATTTCTTAACTAGAAGACTGGATTTCCCACTCCCCTTCACCCATTTTTCCCATTCCCCCATTTCTTTCTCCTCTGGCAACCATTAGTTTGTTCTTTGCTCATTGGTTTACTCATTGTTTTTAGATTCCATATATAAGTGAAATCATATGGTACATGTCTTTCTCTGACTTACATCGCTTATAATATCCTCTAGGTCCATCCATATTGTTGCACATGGGAAGATCTCACCCTTTTATATGGCTGAGTAATGCTCTATTGCATGCATGTACCATATATATATGGTGTGTGTGTGTGTATATATGTATATGTATATGTGTGTATATATATATACACACACACAGCATACACACACACACACACACACACACACACACACACACACACACACACGAGTGCGAGCGCCACATCTTCCTTATTCATTCTCCCATAGATGGCCACTGAGTTGTTTAGATCTTGGCTATTATAAATAGTGTTGTGATAAACATAGAGGTGTGTACATCTTTTTGAATTAGTATTTTTGTTCTCTGTGGGTAGTTGCCCAACAGTGGAATTATTGGATCATATGGTATTTCTACTTTGAATTTTTGAGGAACCTATATAGTATTGTCCACAGTGGCTGCACCAACTGATGTTCCCACCAACAGTGAACCAGGGTTCCTTTTTCTCCACATCCTTGTCAACACATAATATTTCTTGTCTTTCTTGTTCTAGCCATTCTGACACATGTGAAGTGATATCTTAATGTGGTTTTGATTGGTATTTCCCTGATGACTAGGGATGTTCATCTTTTTATGTGTCTGATAGCCATCTCTATGTCTTTGGGAAAATGTCTATTCAGGTTGTCTGCCCATTTTTTAATCAAATTAGATTGTTCTTTTTTTTTTTTTTTTTTTTTACTTTTTGTTTTTTTTTTTTTTTTTTTTAAAAAAATTTTACCGTTTGGTAGGTTGCTTTTTCATTTATTTGGTGATTTCCTTCACTGTACAAGCTTTTTATTTTGGTGTAGTGCCAATAATTTATTTTTGATTTTGTTTCACTTGCCTGAGGAGAGATAGTGAAAAAATGTTACTTAGTCCCATGTCAAAGAAATTACTGCTTATGTTTGCTTCTAGGACTTCTCTGGTTTCATGTCTCAAATTTACTCGGTTAGTCCATTTTAAGTTCCTTTTTTTTTGTGGATAGCATAACAAAGTTGTCCAGTTTTATTCCTTTGTATGTAGCTGTGCAGTTTTCCTCAACACCATTTGTTGAAGACACTGTCTTGTCCTTGTTGTATATTCTTACCTTTTTGTCATAGATTGACTATGTAAGCATGGGTTTATTTCCAGAGTCTCTATTATGTTCTATTTATCTATGTGCCTCTTTTTCTGCCAGTATAATACTGTATTGATTATTATGGTTTGGTAGTATAATTTTAAATCTGGGATTGTGATACCTCCTGCTTTGTTCTTTCGCAAGATTGCTTTGACAATTTCTGACCTTTGTGATTTCATACAATTTTAGTATATTTGTTCTAGTTCTCTGAAAAATATTGTTGGTATTATGATTGAGATTACATTGAATTCATAGATTGCTTTGGGTAGTATGGATGTATCAACAGTATTCTTTAAATCCATGAGCATGGAATTTCTTTATATTTATGTCATCCTCAACTTTTTTGTTTTTATCAGTGTTAAACTTTTCAGAGTGCAGCTCTTTTATCTCTGATATAAGTATTGGTAGCCCAGACTTTTTTTTTTTTTTCTACTTCTATATGCCAGCTTTTTTTTCTACCTTTTTCCCCATTATTTGAATTTCAGTTTGTACATGTCTTTAGGTCTGAGGTGAGTCTCTTATGAGAGGCATATGGATGGTTCTTGTTTTTTATCCATTCTGCCAGTCTATGTCTTTTGTGGAGCATTTAGGCCATTTACATTTGGAGTAATTATTGATATGTGTGTACTTAATGCCATTTTGTTAATTGTTTTCTGGTTGTTTTTGTGGTTTTTGTTTTTGTAGTTTTTCTCCGTTCATCACTTCCTTATGATTGATGACTTTTAATAGTGTTATGCTTCACTTTATTTTTCTTTGTTTTTTTGAGTGTGTATCTATGGTAGGTTTTTTATTTGTGGTTATTATGAGGTTTATACATAGCATCGTAAGCATATAATAGTCTATATTAAGTTGATGGTTACTTAAGTTTGCACACATCTTAAAAGAACAATTGTTTTAACTCCTCCTCTGCATTTTAAGTATATGTTGTCATCTTTTACATATTTTTATTCATAATTGTTTTCCAATTATGTTATTTTCCAACTAAAAAATTCTCTTTAACATTTCTTGTAAGTTCAGTTTAGTAGCAATTAAATCTTCCAAAGTTTGTCTCTCCTTCAGTTGTGATAACCTTGCAGGGTAGAGAATTATTGGTTCTATAATTATTTTTTCCATCCCAGCCCTTTGTTTATATATGGCCTGTAAAGTTTCTACTAACAAAGCAGCTGATAGTGTTATGGGGTTTCCCTTGTATGTTACTAGTTGCTTCCCTTCTGCTACTTTAAAGTTTTTTCTTTATCTTTAATGTTACTTTTTTTTTTTAATTTTAAGTCACTTCTACACCCAATATGGGGCTCCAACTCAAATCCCAAGATCAAGGGTAACATGCTCCATTGACAGAGCCAACCAGGCACCCCTTTAATATTTTAAAGTTTATTATGTGTCATGGTGTGGACCTGCTTGGGTTCATCTTGTTTGGAACTTTCTGTACTTCCTGTGCTCGGATGTCTGTTTGCTTCCTCCGGTAATGGAAGTTGTGAACTATTATGTTTTCCAAATAAGTTCTCTGCCTGTTTGTATCTTCTCCTTCTAAGACTCCTGTAATGATCATCTTTGCTTGATGTTTCCAAGATATTCTTTACCCTATCCTCATTTTTAAAATACCTTTTTTCTTTTTGCTGTTGAGCTTGGGTGCTTTACAATACCCTGATCACTTTCCCGGGTAAAGTGATCACTGATCCTTTTTTCTACATCCAATAATCTACTATTAATTCTCTCCAGTGTATTTTCATTTCATTTCTTGTATTCTTCAACTCTGATTGGTTCTTATTTATATTTTGTATCTCTTCAGTGAAGTTTTGAGTTCTGAAAGAACAGTCCACCGGGCATCTTTATGATGATTACTTGAAAATCTCTACCAGGCGCATTGCTTAGATTGTTTTCATATAGTTCTTTTTCTGAGTTTTTGTCTTACTCTTTTGTTTGGAACATCTTCCTGTCAGCTCATTTTACCTGATTTTCTGTGTTCGTTTCTAAGAATTAGGTGGAACAGCTACTTCTCCTAAATTTGAAGGACTGGGTCTGTATCTGGTCATCCCCTGCCTGTGGGTGACATTGGATAGCTGACTGGAGCTTTGTCTGGGGTGGACTAGGGCACTGCATGCTGGGGCTGCTCTGATTGGATGGCCAGAGTTAAAGTGGGTGTGAACTGGGCCAGGATGGCCCTGGGACTGCACATGGAGGGCACCCTGGCAGGGAAGCTAAAGTTAAAGTGGGTGAAAGTTGGGATGTTGTGGGATCCTCAGCATACAGGGTGTCCTGGCAGGGTGGATAAAAGTTAAAGGGGCTCTTCAAACAAAGGCACCCGGGTTGGATGGCTACCCCTGAAGTGTGTATGGGCTAGGGCAGTTCTTGAGCTCTCTGCACAGAGGGTGCCCTGCAGGGTAGCTGAAGCTGAGGAGTGTGCAAGCTGAGATGGCATGGAGCTCTTCATACAGAGGTCACCCTTGAGGAGTGACTGGAGCTGAGTTGGGGCTTGGGCTGGGTGTCCTGGGGTGTTTCACACACAGAGGGTATCCCAGCAGGGCTGCTAGAGCTAAAGTGGGGTGTGAATTTGGGGGGCCCCAGGTATTCCATAAATGAAGTGCTCTGGCAAGACAGCTGTAGCTGAAGTGGGCACAGGTTTGGATGGTCCTGGGCTCTCCACACCGAGGGCATCCTGGCAGGACAACTGAAGCTGAAATAAGTGTAAGTTGGGATGTCCTGAGGTCCTCAGCATAGGGGGTGTCCTGGCAGGGTGATGAGGCAAGGGTCTGGGTATATATCGGCAAGCCAGCATGTCCTGGTGCACTCTGTGCAGGGGGTACCCTGGTGGGGTGGCTGGAACCGAGATGGGGTACAGGCTGGACGTCTTGTGTTGCACCACAGAAGGGGTGCCCTGGTGGAAAGGGTTCTGGGGCCTTCCACACAGGAGGCACTTTGATAGGGTTGCTGGATCCAAAGTAGGCATGAGACAGGAGGTCCTGGAGGACTCTGTTTTAGGACTATACTAGCAAGCCTTCTAGCACTAAAGTGGGTGTCTGCTTGGAGTGCTCTAGGGTACTTTGCACCTCTGTCACCTTGGCAAGATCGTTGGAGCTATAGTCAACACTGACCTAGCGTGTCCCAATGTGTGCAGCACTTTGGCCACCATGGTGCGATGGCTGGGCTTGGTGTGGGCTAGGGCCCAGGGCTCGCTGACGTGGCAGGCCGGCTACAGCTCCTAGATCCTGCTCCCACTCACACTGTCAAGGTGGAGGAACTAGGTAAATCCTAGCATTCACCAGTCTCTCTGATGCAGATCTTTCTAGCAGCTCCCTCACTTCGGGCAGAGTTCCAGGGCTGGTTCTTTTATGTTCTAATTGCCCGTTTAAACCATAGGTTTTTGCTGTTTTGTTTTGTTTTCCTGTAGCCCAGGGCATCTGGGGCTGGTGTGAGTCAGTGATGCTGATGCTCAGTGATGAGACAGTCCCACTATATCATCTGGACGCTGTTCCCATCTGTACTATCCGGGTGAATGAGGAGCATAAACAAGAGCGCTCACCAGCTCTTCCATCCCAGAGAAAGTTTGAGCAGCTCCTGAATCATTTGGCTGGTTTCTTGATGTTCTAGTTGCTCCTTTAAAGGCTGCCCTGTGATTGTGTGTGTGTGTGTGTGTGTGTGTGTGTGTGTGTGTGAGAGAGAGAGAGAGACAGACAGACAGACAGACAGAGAGAGACAGAGACAGAGACAGAGACAGAGAGACAGAGAGATCAAGGGCAGAAGAATCCACACAAGATCTCTCAACTTCCCACTGCAGTTTGCACCTTCAGGAGTGAGGATTCCCATCCTTATAGTGTCTCTGTCTCTCTTGGTGTTCTCTGTGTGGTTTTTCTCTCTCTGTCTTTCATTCAGAAGCTGTTCAGTTAGCCCTCATCTACTTCAGGAAGATTTGCTCTCTAAAAAGGTGTAGATTTGGTCATGGAGATGAATTCAGGGTCTTCCTGTCTCCATCTTGGACCAGAACCTATCATTTTTAAAGTTGTGTTTCTACCTTTTTTTTTTCTTTTCTAAGAAAAAGAGCTTTCAAAAACTAGAGACTTCTTTTTCTTCTGTCCAAGGTCTGCCTCCAAGAAGACTTCGGGAACAAATTCTGCAGTAATATTTTGAAGTCAAAATTACCTTTTCCAGGGACAGCCATAGTTCTCGAGGGATGTCCTTCTAATCCCAGAACAATTTTTGGTTAAAATTAAATATTTCAGACTCAAAAGAAGTCCTTCTACTCCACAGAATTTAATATTCTCTTCGAGTTGTACACAGGGTTCCAGATACACTGAGTACTAACATTCTTTGAGCACATCCCATGTTTGAATTATGCTGGGCTTTTGCCCTCATTCTTTAGAATGCCTTTTCCTCAAGAAGCCAGTGACATTATCTTGTCATAGTAAAGTAAATGCATAAGGGGTAGAGGAAACCCATGACCACCAAATATGGTGCATGGAGTTAGAGATGACATTACACGTTTGCTCTGCAAATAGAATTTTTATGAACCCAGTTGTTGAAATGCTAAGTCAAAAATCAGGAGAGTTAATTGGGTTGCCAATACTAATGAAAAAATAGTCCCCTTTGTGGGTAAGGCTAGACATGGTTTTAAAAATAATAGTTGAAAAAAAAAAAAAGCATAGTACAGTGAACAAAGAAAGTATCCACCATGTATCAGAAAACAAGTCTTTGAAAAAGCTTTCAGTAATAGTTAAGTCTGAATCCGATACAAATTAAATATGAGTAGCAGCTCTTCAAAGTAATTCTTTCATTTCATTTTAAATTAATTGTTACAAGTCAAAGAAATTAAAAATTTTAAAGAACTTTGGACCACTTAATCTATCAGGATATCAGGATATGATTTGCATTATGGGTTTACTTACCAGATCAGCCTAAAATAATGAGAGAGGGGAATAATATGTAAGCAATCTGATTGAAAGTTTTACTTTATTTCCTGAGACAAAGATCCAATTTTCCTGTCTTTAATTTCATCTCCAGGCTATTTGTTTTCTCCTTTGGAGTCAAGCAAGAATACTTATTTTTCAACTTCCCTCTATGCACCAGGATGTCAAATTCTCAAGAAATATTATATCATGTTTTGTCATTTTATAATTTATTTGTTTTTCCCAAAGCTAGCTAAAGTTATTTCAAATAGCTCAGTACACACTAGGGTTTTAGAATTTTGGCTAAATTGCTCTTGCTTCACATAGCCTGAATTTTTCTACACTTACTATTTTTTCTTCTTATACATTATTTTTTCTCTGCTTTTTCATTTATTAGTGCCCACTGAATTGTAACTAAACCTAGGATGTAGCCTTCAGTGTTCGCACAGCTGACAAAATACATCCATTTAGCTAAATTTTATCTTTCTAGAGTTGATACATTAGGGTGGGGGAATCTCCAGGTACATTGTTTATTATTTACTATTTATCAATTCCAAATTGTATGTTGCAGTTGAAGCCTTTACAGTAGCTGCATAAGTAAAACAGCCTAGACATTTTGGCTACAAACATTACCCTGTTTTGTTTCCCGAATGAATAATATTTAAGCATTGACATAGTGTGTTGCTGAGGATTAAGTCCAGAAGATAGGCCTTGGACAGGTTGTTCACTAGAGACCATCTCTTTCCATATAACAGTGAGACAACCAGACATGGTCAACTACTCAGGTTTCAGGTAGTGTTCCTAAAGGCCACAAGCTGGGGCAGCCACTATCAAGAGCTGGAAAATAGAAATGCTTCCAGTCTCTTGATGCTGTCCTCTGGTGGAAACCAGCTGTCAAGGTAGCCTGAGAAACCTTCAGTGCAAGGGGGCAGCCTCCTACCATACAGAGCACTGCGTGGGAAGAGCAATAAAAACATAGGATAACAAATGGGCAAATGACTGACATAACTGGAAAATACTGATCAAGAAACAGAAGTGCTTCTATTGATACAGAAATTGTCTGAGTGCTTTGTATGTATGTATTACCTAAGAGGTAATTTGTTGTTTTGTTTTGTTTGAATTTAAGGTGGGATGATTACTAGTGAATATGATCTTCTCAAGCGCCGTGTTATTAGGCAATTTCTTCTGAAGCAGGAAACAGAAGGGCAGAAGGACACTTCAAGAATGGGTGTCAATATACACATGAGACATACCCTCTTTTAAACTATGCACTGTTCTTACAAATCAGTTGTAGCTTGCCCTGCTCACGTGTTTGAATGGTGGACTTCAAGAATTTGCCTACGCGAAAATGATGCCACCTTGTCTGCCTACAAGGCATATAGTGTGAATGTGGCTCATTCTGATCATGGAGGGGCATGAGGAGACCAGGATTTAATCCAAGTGTCTGAACTGAGTACATACAGTTAACCACTTTTCTACTGCATGACAGTGTGTATCTACAAAAGTGCTCTTGTTCATGTGTACTGCAGGCAATGGGATCCCTTAGACCATGTGTTTGACATGGATTCTGAAAGACTGAATAAGAATTACTCTGTAACCAGAGGCAAATGGAAGCTGTGGAGTTTGATTTTTACATATTTTTTTAGTTTTCTGAGGCCAGAGTTGTCTCGAATGACAAAACCTCTTTGCTCTGGCTCATTTGGAAAACCAATATTTTATTTTATTAAAAAAAATTAATGTCTATTTATTTTTGAGAAAGAGAAAGACAGCATGAGCAGGGGAGGAGCAGAAAGAGAGGGAGACACATAATCTGAACCAGGCTCCAGGCTCTGAGCTGTCAGCACAGAGCCCAATGTGGAGCTCAAACCATGAACTGTGAGAGCATGACCTGAGCTGAAGTCAGATGCTTAACTGACTGAGCCACTCAAGAGCCTCCCCCTAACCCCCCCCCCAAAAAAACCTGTTGTTTTAAAGGGTTGTAGTGTGTGTGTGTGTACACGCATGCATGCACACTTGAGATAGATGATTTTTATGGCAACCAACAGAACAATATTTCCGAGACATTGAAAGGGCAAATTTAAAAAGGGAAATGTGATATTGACTGAAAGCATATGGTTCCTGGTTTTTACAGATCTGTTTACAGATCTAGGGAAGGGACAACAGCCCCAGTTAAGCCCAATGCTTGGCCCTGAGTATAACCTTTCTTTGCCTCCCTGCTTATTCATTTTCTTTCCTTTTCACTCCCCTCCCCATTAAGCTATAAAACTCTTGGGGATAGCCACTTTCCTACAGCCACAACTCTTTTCTTCGATCATACAGGATGGCAGTCTGAGCTAACCTCACGAAAGTGAAACACTGATGGCAGCCTCAAGAGCAGATCCCCCAGACCACCCTCCCTCCACTGCCCCACGCATCACCACCGCCATTTTCAGGCATGGTGCCCCATACAGCTCCCTGGGCCCCTCATGGCCACCTCCAGTTCTGCAGCCTAGAAACCCCACCCCATTCTAGCACTGAGGACCCTCTGCTTCAGTCTTGTCCCTTTCTCTGACATGGAGGTTAAATCTTACTTTAGACGGAGGAATATTTTCATGACCCATCATTATTTTTTTAAGTTCCTGACTGGGCCCAATAACAAGAAGTAGAGAGAAGGATTATTAAGAGAAAGCTTAGTAAAGCTTCTTTCCATTTTTCCTTTATGAGAAACAGGAAAAAAGAAAAACCTCTTGGAAAACCTGTATGTGAATCTGTATTCAGAAAAAAAGAAAAGAGGGAGGTTAGAGAGATGACCAAGGACACAGCCTATGGTCATTAAATAGGGTGGAAACAGTTGTTCAAAGTGAACCTCCACCTGATTACCGTACCCTTCTGAGTCTCTGCTCTCCATTTCCCTCCATTTCATCCCCTTTGCTTCTGGGACACTTGTCAGAAGCTTTGAAAGTCATGGGCCCTCACCCTGCCCATTTTAATATCTCTCTCATGAATGTAGCAGCTTAAGGACAAGGTCTAAGTCCCATTTATTTCTCTCCCTTAAGATGGTGCTGCTCAAAATTTGGTCTAAACCCCAGCATTAGCATCATTTCGGTGCTTGTTAGAAATTCAGAATCTCAGGGTGCCTGGGTGGCTCATTTAAGCGTCCGACGTCAGCTCAGGTTATAATCTCAAGGTTCATGATCCCTGCATCGGGCTCCGTGCTGACAGCTTGGAGTCTGGAGCCTGCTTTGGATTCTCTGTGGGTGTGTGTGTCTCTCTCTGCCCTTCCCCTGCCTGTGCCCTCTCTGTCTCTGTCTCTCTGGCTGAAAAATGAATAAACATTAAAAATAATCTTAAAAAGTAAATGCAGAATCTCACACCCTACCATGGCCCTCCCAAACCAGAATATCTAGGCATAGAGTGTAGGAATCTGTTAAACCAAAGCTTCCAAGTGATTCCGGTGCCTGCTAAAGTCTGAAAAGCATAACGCTCTGATGTAGACCCCACTCTCTTGTTCACAATAGGTGTTTAATAAACTCCTTGATTTGAATGTAGTTGATGTATTGCACTATGGAGCCAAACCACAGCTCTCTGAGAGCAGAGACCCTATCTTTTTCACTGCTATGTCCCCAGCTCCTCACATGATGTCTGACGATGCATTTGTTAGCTTAAAGGAGAATTGGATAGTATTTTGTTTTGGTTTTGGTTTCTCTCCCACTTTAACCTTTCTAATTAAAGGTTACAAAACAGCAAAGAAAATTACAGTGAGGACTGTTTAGAGAGTAATTTTGAGATAATACATCAGTGCTGTGTGGGGTCAGGGGATTGGGGAAATAGAGAATAGGAATTAAAGAATACTTACCATGATTAAAATAAAATGCTTAAAAAATACATCAGTTCCATGTGGATAATTAATGGCATCAATTTGCCAGTAATAATACCTTCTATTCATATGGCAATCCGGTTTTCAAAACTCTGGACATTTTTCTCACTGATCGTTATAAAAATCTGATACAGTATGTTCTCTTAGGAAGAAGCAGAGATTAAAAAAAAAAACTGAGAGAATAGTTCTGGTCCTCTGAAGTAAGTACAAAAACTAGAACCCAGGACTTGGAATTTCTATTTTCATGGGATGGTTTGCATTCCATTTGCATCATACAGTATCTGAGTGTTTCTGGTAACTTCCCTCACTAAGTCTCCATGTTAGTTTCTTCATCTATAAAATAGGGAGAATGATAGTATCTACGTTATACTGTCATAGAAATTAAATTACATAAAAATAAATGTAAAGCACTTAGTATGTTGCCTTGCACAAAATAAGGGTTTAATAAATGAAGCTATTGTTGTATTATCATTTTTATAGTTTTTTTTAATATTACAATATTATATTTGTTATTACACTACACTGACTCCCACCAGATTGACCACTGCTCCTTAGGTAGGTTAGCAAGGGCCAGGATCTTCTCTATCTCTGAAGGGGTTCTTTGTTAACTTGAGGGGACATTTATGGCATTCAGTCAGATTCTCATGGCTGGAGTGTTTCTGAGTGTTGCCCTTCCGAGGGTCTCTGCTCATGCTAATTCTTGTAGTCATGAAACCTCATACCCACCAGGAAGGTTGGGTGTAGGTTGTGGGCGTAGTAGTTCCTTCTCTGTCTCAATTTCAGGCTGCCTGGTGATTTGAAACACACGCCTTCCTTGCATCAGCTGTTAAGATGCTATGGTTAATTTCTTTTAAAAATGAGGTAAATCACAGCTATTACCCAAATATAAAATAGACACGTGTCAAAAATTTTATTTATCTCAGCAACTAATGATGGAACAAGTAAGATATTGTCATGGGTTTAACAGAATATTCAGGGGACACACATGGAGGCACTCAGGAATGCTGAAGCAAATTTACCAATAGTTGCAAAATAGGTTAATAACCACGGACCAATGATCATTTGTAATCCAGACACAGTTGACTTGCATTTCTATTTCCTATCAGCAAGACTTCATTTATATTATTACCTGTTTTCTACCATCTGCAGAGCTGTAAAAAAGATCAAAGACCATGAAAAACAGATGACCTGGAAAGATGGACTAGACACAGCCCCCAGTAATCTTCTTTGCCCACTTCAGAGTCTTTGACAATTTTTCTCTGACAATGATCCCAAAAGAGTGGGCTAGTGATAGAGGAACGAATAGAGGGTATAAGTAGACCCAGTTTTCTTGTTTCCCTGCCTGAAAAGGATGTTTCAGGGTTAGTCTTCAAAGGGGCTACATGGACCTTTCTCCTTTTCCTATCTTTATCTCCTGTTAATACCCACTTCCCTTTTCCTGCAGCTCCTACTCCAAAAGTCGTAGCTCCTCCTCTTTAGAAGTTTCACTTTCCCCACAGGCAGAAGTCCTCCCCCCCACCCCAACACACACACACACACACACACACACACACACACACACACACACACTCCTGGTCTATCTTAATGTCTTGCAAAACTCAGTGCTCAGGATCTGGCTGAATATGTATGGAGATTGCCTTTTACTCAGACACTGGGGCTATAAAGAGGAAGGAGAAGGTTCTGGTATCTGAGTGAGGGCAGAGCAGATGCTAGATTATTAGTTCAGCTTCCCCTTCAGCAGCTCTGATTACTTAACATTAAGAAGGAAGCCATCTCATAAAAGACCATGAATTACCCCAAAGAGAACAGACCCTTGTCTAATTTGAGGAAAGGATATTTCTGTTACCATGACTTTGGCCTTGGCTGTTGTAGAAGAATAAAGCCAGGCACTCGTGAGCAGAGGATCCACTGAAGGGGGCTCTCTGTTGTCCAGCAGGAGACGCTTGGTGCACTTAGTTGTTGTTTTTCTTTCTTGCATAAAAGAAGAGCTTTGTCCAATAGTTACTACCTCACATAAAGTTTTTAGAAAGGGAATTTTTAATTCTGAAAAATAAAAACAAGATACGTTGTAAGAGAGGCATGATGGAAACAGGCCCAAAATTGGATTTAGACTAACAACACAGAATCTAATGTATGCTCCAAGGTAGTTCCAGGACCCTACTGATCAAGACAACTGCTTCTCCAGTTCTTCAAATAAATGCTCAGTATCGGATCTCATCAACAAACAGATTTCCTGCAGAGAGGTAAATGAAACAGATTCTTCAGAACTTCTAGTTCTGCTCATTCCCACAACGATGACACCATATGTATGAAGATTTGGGGCATTTTTGGTTTCCCCAGGAGATATACTATTTTTTATTTTTAAAAGATCATCAAATATTTACTGTATGCATTTCTTTTTTTAAAAATTTTTTTTTCAACGTTTATTTATTTTTGGGACAGAGAGAGACAGAGCATGAACGGGGGAGGGGCAGAGAGAGAGGGAGACACAGAATCAGAAACAGGCTCCAGGCTCTGAGCCATCAGCCCAGAGCCCCACGCGGGCTCGAACTCACGGACCGCGAGATCGCGACCTGGCTGAAGTCGCACGCTTAACCGACTGCGCCACCCAGGCGCCCCTACTGTATGCATTTCTTATGAAGTCTTGTGTTTAGTAAAATGTTCTCTCCCCTGTGGAAGAAGTCAGCATGTTAGAGAAATGCAGGCATGGGGAGCCTTGGACTGTAGATCTATATTGGCCAATAGATAGGTTGTTTCAGTCAACTCTGTCCGCATCTTGAGTCTCCACTTTGTCATCTACAAAATGAAGGAGTTGGATGACAGCCTTCTAAACCAACTCTTTCACCATGTTGAGGTGCTAAGTTACTCTTTGAGGTTGGGAAAAAAGGAAAATGTGTGCCCTCCAGGCTGGACTGATGGCTGGCCACACAGATGGCTTTTGCAGGCTGTGGAGGGGACAACACTTGCCTCCCCATACCATGGACCCTGCCAGGATATAAAAGGCCAAGCTAAACTCTGCTAGCAGTGTGTCCTAAAAGGAGTGTGGTGGGGCATAGACATTGCATATGGTGGTGATTTTTCTCCTGTGATTTTAAAATTTTTGCTTATATTTCTGAATTAACTTCTTAGCCATTTTTGCCACTTTCAGCCTATCATTTGTTCATTTATTTGGTCAGTAATTAAAAATTGTTTAAGGGGCACCTGGGTGGCTCATTTAAACATCTGACTTCAGCTCAGGGCATGATCTCGTGGTTCATGGGTCAAGCCCCGCTTTGGGCTCTGTGCTGACAGCCTGGAGCCTGCTTCAGATTCTGTCTCCCTCTCTCTCTACCCCTCCCCCACTCCTGCTCTCTCTCTTTAATTTATTTATTTAAATAATTTAATTTAAATAATTATTGTTTATTTAAAATAAACTTTAAAAAATAAAAAAATAAATAAAAACATAAAAATTGTTTGAGAATCTTGTAAGTACCAGACATTATATTAAATGCAGGAGATGTAATGCTGAATAAAGCAATTGAGGTCCCTGCCCTCATAGAACCCATACGCTAGGGGGAGGATGTAGCAAGTATAAAGGTCATAGTGAGTGAAGTACAGGGTACATGTGGGCCCGCAGAAGGGCCACCTAGTTCACAGGAGTGTGTGTGCTGAGAATGGATGGAAGAAGATGATACCATTTGACACAGGGGCAATAAATGTGAGTTAGACAGGAGCACATGTGATAGCTATAGGTGGATTTCTTACAAAATTAATGAAGCTTAAGTTTAGTTGCATATCAGTAAATGAGATATTTTTTAAAAAGAGGGAAAAAATCGGAGTTAAAGAATTGTTAATTTTCATGATGTAAAATCCCACAGTGGTCGATGTCAGGGTGCAAACAAGTTAAAGTCAGCAATACCCAAGAGCCCTTAATATTTAACAACAGTGCTTTTGAGCCAGTAGTACGAGCTCCAAACAATGCCTTTTAGTAAGATTTGGGACTCTTACTTGGACAAGCTCCTTCAAAGTGTCTTAGTAGGCATTCCCCCAGTTATAGGGTCTGGGACAAAAATTTATATAAAAGTAGTTTATTCCAGAAGTGCAAGAAACAGGTACAGAGAGGTACAGAAAAGAGCTCGGAAAGGGAAGGAAGCCAATAAAATCTGTATTCCTACTTCAATTGGTAAATAGAACTTAATCCTGCCTGAAAACTCTGGGGATCATTGTGACAGCAGCCTGAGGAAGAAGGGAGCTGGGATTTCAGTACACCAACCCCTGTCAGTTCCTGGCTGAGATCTGCTATTTCCCTGTTACATTCGATCTCCCCTGATAGGCAGAGTGTCCTTGCGTTGCTTTGGAGACGATTTTAAAGCAAATTGCTGTAGATATTGGCAGTTGGAAGTCAGCTCACCAAGTGCAGAAGGGGTATGCTATGGGCAGAGCGCCAACATCATCTGCTCCATATTGCTTTGTACTTAATCTGTATTTGTAATTTGCATTACTTAAATTGGGCCCTCAAATTTTTATTAGTTTTAGGCCTTAAAAAACTCAGAACCACCCATCGCAACAGCTCTTCTTTGTTGAAGAAGGCAGAATATATGGGAAATTCAAAGAAATTAATAAGTCTATGTAAGAACTGGGAGAAAGGAAGATAGTTAGAGGCAAAATGAAAACGGTAGGCCACGCCCTAGGAAGGGTGTTATGTTAAATACAGCTCTTCTAGGTTTGGCTGAGATTTGCTGGCCCCTGCAGAACTCAGCTGGGCTCTCAGCTTGCCATTTCTGGGACAGGCTGACAGAGCAGCCCCATTCCAGGATAGCTCTTTCCAGGATGAAGAGCAAGAGTATCAGAGGACTGAGGGAATCTCACAATGCCTCTGTTGGCTGTGGCTCACCAGTGGCTCATTGTCACATCTCCTCGTGTTCCGTTAGCTAAGATAACTCATTTGGCCCAGTCCAAAGCTGATAAGGCAGGAAAATACAATCCACCTACAGGGAAAGAGCTGATGACCCAGTGAGAGGTAGTAATACAATCTACTATAGAATTTTCACCAAAATGTTAGTGATTATCTGGAGACAGTGATATTTCTGGTAATTTTTATTATTTCAGCTTTTTCTATTATTAGAATCTTTAATAGGAAGATAATAATTTTACCAAAAGCAGCAAACCTATGTCTTTTTTTAATAATTTATATATATACAAACAGAAACCAATTTGATAATTTATTGTTGTTTTATATATATAAAAAACAATATATATTGTTGACAATAAATTGTCAAATTGGTTTCCATACAACACCCAGTGCTCATCCCAAAAGGTGCCCTCCTTGATACCCATCACCCACCTTCCCCCCCCTCCACTCCCTATCAACCCTCAGATTGTTCTCTGTTTTTAAGAGTCTCTTATGGTTTGGCTTCCTCCCTCTATAGCTTTTTTTTTCCTTCCCCACACAATGAAATACTACGTGGCAAAGAGAAAGAATGAAATATGGCCTTTTGTAGCAACATGGATGGAACTGGAGAGTGTTATGCTAAGTGAAATAAATCATACAGAGAAAGACAGATAGCATGTGTTTTCACTCTTATGTGGATCCTGAGAAACTTAACATAAACCTGTGTTTTTAAATAACAAAATAGATGAAATATTGGGAGCATTTATTTGAGGATACTTTTTTAAAGTCTCCTTTTGAAACTCCTTTAGTAAATGAGTTATGTACATCTAAAAATTTAGTTCCTCAACTTTCTAAAACCACCTATCAGCCTTTATAGCATATGTAAATCATTGCGTTTTATTATGTTCCTATTGGTTTCCTTACCATTACTCTCTCATTTTAAACTTTGTATCTTTTTTTTTCTTTTATAGTGTTTATTTATTTATTTTTGAGGGAGAGAGAAGAAGAGCACAAGCTGGGGAGGGGCAAAGAGGGAGGGAAACACAGAATCCCAAGCAGGCCCCAGGCTCTAAGGTGTCAGTACAGAGCACAACAAGGCCTCGAACCCATGAACCATGAGATCATGACCTGAGCTGAAGTCAGATGCTTAACCCACTGAGCCGTCGAGGTGCCCCCATGGGTATCTTTGCAAACCACTTGCAAATTCTTTGGGTGTTAGATGGGAAGTAAGGAAACAGATTATTTAAAACATAAAAAGGAAAGGTGTGGGGAGTCATCCCAGTAATTCTCAGCCCCAGTTCCACATACACATCACCTGGAGAGATATTTTTTTAATTCCTAAGATGAAGTCCCTAGAGGTTATGATTCAATCGTTCTGCATTGGAGTAATTAAAAACAAAAACAAAAACTCTATAAGCATTGAGAAAACTTGAATACATGAATGATTAAATTAGTGAGAAAGTAACAGAAAGGCATCCCTATGTGATGAGCAGTAGTAGGCTGGGAAATTCCCTTACAAATTAGAAGTTGGCTGAGAAGCTATAGAGCTGTAGGGCTCCTGGAGGTTGAAGAGAATAAGGGAAATAGATGCTCCTGGAGGCATACAAGCTTCCAGAATTAAGAATGGGACTGCTGTTAAGATCTGTTCACTGGGTGAGGAAGAACAAATCCTATGCTCTTTGACACCCCACTCTTCCCATATAAAGCTCAAATCATACCCTAGGAGAGAATTGCTTTTTTGCATCACAGAAACATATTTTAAGGACTGTTTTTCAGAACATCGTGACTAGCCAAAGTCCATTCTCTACAACAGCAGGTTGAACTCCTAGGAAATTACTTGCATACCCAAAACAGGGAAGAAGGGGTAATGATTGAGAAAGTTGATGGGTTTGTTTACAGCTCTCCAATCATAAATTATTCCATGCAGAATTCATTCATCTATGTGTAAAATATGAAAAACGTTTCATCATCTTTTGCTTCATAATATGAAACAGAAGCAGAAAATAACATAAACCTTCTCTGTATATGTTTATGGAGGAGATAAAATAGAAAAATATATGGTGGTGGTTTTTTTTTTTTTTTTGGCTTTGGTTTTACCTAATAACAGATTTTTTGATAACTGTGATCTAATACTGGTAAGGCTTTCTTAATTGCCATTTGTAGAGTAACCATGGTGACAAGCATATTGCTTCTGATTCCATTAACCTTGTTGAGATTAACCATAAATCCCAAAGGATCTTTTGCAGTGACTCAGAAATAAATCATCTTTTCACATGTATGTTATTTGGTGACAGCCACGTTCTTTAAATGTGTTTCTAACCAACAAAGAAATAAGACAGCCTCTAATGAGGCGATTAAAAATCCATCTCCCAAATAAAAAACTTTACAAAATACAGCAAATGACCAAAAAAGTAAACACATGGAAATTACACGTAAAGGAGGATTTATTCAACAAATGTGTGTCATATTCCAGCAGACATACAAGAGGAAGACCACTTTATCCCAGTTAGAAATGTACCTATGTATGACCTCGACCTCTGGAATGGAGACAAAATTTGATATACTTTAATTAAAAAGATTTGCAATTATTTAGAATATAGAAATCAGAAAGGATGAGTTGGAGCTGCATTTGGGAAGAGGGACACCTGGTTGCCTAACCTAGGACTAATAATGTATTGTATTTGTAGAGTTGTTTACAACTTTGAAAGGATGACCCCACCCCACCTAAAACCACATTTGTCCTGCAGCAGCCACAGAGAATGAGTACAAAATGTGTTAGGCTCATTTTATAGATGAAGATATTGAGACTAAAGAATGCAGAATGATTTCCCCAGACTCAGTTAGTATTAGAGCTTTCTTTTAAATTGGTTGAACAAATTGGTAGGATTCTGAGTTGGGAGACATCGAAGTTGGATTAACATCCTAACATTCTTCTGACCTTAATTCATATTATGTCTTGATGAAATAAGTGCAAGTCAGGCATTTTACAGAATCTAAGATACACAATTTTTGTATGTTAACATCTTTGAAATTGGAATATGTCTTATAATCAGTGGCTTCTTACAGTCACTGTGCAACAGTAGCAAAGATGAATTTCATTGCCTGAACATGTGCTAACTTAGTCATAGCTGCTTTTATTGTCATTACCTCAAGTGAGTAGCAGAAAGGGCTATAAATTTAATGTGAATGCTCATGTTGGAGTAATGACCATCATTTCATTTTTTCTTGAAAAGCAACAAGCTACAGGACTTAAGAAGGAAAGTTAACAACAAACAGTTGGGTTCATTGACTTTAGTATTGAGATAGTTATAGAATGATTATTATGTACTGAGGAAAGCAACTGAAGATCTGAAAATTGCTAAAATCCTCAGAATACATAAAAGAAATTTCAGAGCAATAAGAAGCTGATGTGAATGAGAAATGTGTCTAGCAAGACTATTGTGAAAGCATTGTGTCATAGTGTCACTGCTACTTACTTTTGTTCTTGGCCATCCATCAAATCTTCATTGTATAATTCATAGCACCTTGGATTCTATGATACGTGGTAATTCATAAATCAATCCACATGATTCTGATCCCCTCTAGCTGGTGACTGGACTTTGCCTAAAGCTATTCTGTTGGTGGTAGACATCATCAGTAAGTCCACAGTAGTCAAACCAAAGCCACACGTTGGGTATTTGCACCCCTGATTCCAATGATAAGATTAACCAGTTCTGATGGCAAATAAATCTTCTGTTCATCAGAGTACAAATACCCCAGACCATAATTTTAATTGGTTAAAAAAAGAAAATGGTTTCTATCAGCTATTGAAGGTTTTTAGATAAAGGTTTTAAATAATTTCCTAGTAACGAAAAAAAAAATAACATTATTCCCTTGACAATTTAGGACATTGGGGAGGTTACATTAAAATATTAGTAAAAAAGGGAAGGGGAATGGTTTTGATACAATTATGGCTATAAATAGGTTTTTACAAATAGGGAATGGTAAATGTTGTGTATGCATAAATGTATAGCTTGTCACAGTAGCCTAAGACCCCATGGGTTATTAAATCAGCAGAGATGAGACACTCATACATGTTGAATGATACAAGTACACATTCCATCAACATGGCTTCAGAGTACAAATCAGCCAAGTTGTTTCTTCTTCACCTTCACAAAGGTATACCCTGGTTAAATTTATGCAAACAGCGTTGCAGAGGATGTTTGCCTAGGTTAGGAGTGCTAAATTTCTTCAAGTGAGCATTTGTCACCTGTAAACTCAGAAAGCCATATCCTTTATATCCTAGCCTCAACCCCGTCCTTACCAAAAGACACTCTCCTGTGACTCCCCTATCACTAACCTCATTCTGGTTATTTGATCTCTAGCTATGTGCCAGGATAACTTTCTCTATTTGGTTCCTAACTGTATGCCAGGATAACCGTGTCTGTTCATATAAGGGCTCTCTCCCTTGAGCCTTTCCAGGCATAGCCAAGGCCAAGCCTTGACCAATAAGACCTATATGAGTGGAGGGATAACTTAAAAAATACCTGAGGAAATCCAATTAGATTTGAGTTCCTTTGAAAGAACCTTTGGAATTTTTTTTGTAAAACTATGTTAGCCCTTGAAATTTCGTGTGTGTTCATATATAGCCTGCATTTTTACTCCTTAATTCACTATGAATTTATCATTTTTCATAGACCACAAACGTAAGTTGAGGTGAGAGAAAATTAGAGTTTTGAATGCTTGCTTTTATTTTCCCAGTTTATAGATGCATGCTGAATCTCCTGTTGCTAGCAGGGAATTGATTATTAACTTAGGTATCACTATAAGAAAGGTCATGTCTCCAGATTTTTCTGATAAAATATACTTAACTTCTGAGACGTTCACATGGGACACAGCCATTTTAATCTCACTTGAAAACTTGTACTTGGTTCAGGGGAATGCTCTGAAATAAAACAGTATCTGCCTTGTAGCTCTAATCATTATTCTCATAAGGGAGAAATAGTGATCACATCTCACTGGAAGACGACCTGCTAGAGTTTACTATTTGCTTTTACTTTCTTTACAAGTTGAGAACAGACTGTCCCATTTCCTATTTAATAATCCTGCAAGACTTGACAGTTGCTAAGCAGAAACATTTCTAAGCTTTTCTTTTTGACATTTTACTTTTAAACTTCTTTTAAACTTTCATCGTTTGTTTTTCAGTGTTTTAGTATCTCTTTCCTGACCACCCACTGAGTGCTAGGTCTTTTCCACATATCTTAGATTGTTGTTCTCAAATAAAAACATGACCAGCAGAAAGGGAGGAGTAAAGAACGTGGCTTCCTTTCATCTTTTTCTCTAAAATGACAACAAGCACACAAGAATTTCACGTCTCAAAATAAGTAGCATGGTTACATGTTTAAGAGCATAGGCTTGAAAGCTATACTAACCTGGTTTTGATTTCCTCATCTGACACTTGACTAGCTGGCTGTTCTTGGGATAATCTCAGTGGTAAAATGGGGAGGATAATAATATCCCTCTGATTCTGAGGATTAAATTCATGTCACCTATCTGACCTATTTAGGACTATACCTGCAAATATGAACTATCACAGTTCTATCTCAATTTCAAAATCAGAAGTTGGCTGTGTTCATCATGATCCATACTAGAAACTTATTCAGAATTCTGGATATCCTGCTTATAACTTAAACTACCAGCCCATTATATTGTAATTTTTATATTAACCTGGAATTTTTCTCTGTAAAATGTAAAGCATGAGTATATTAGTTGTTAGGATCCACTTTTAAAAATTAACATTATCGGGGCACCTGATTGACTCAGTAGACTGAGCATCTGACTTCAGTTCAGGTCACCATCTCACAGCTCCTGAGTTTGAGCCCTGTGTCTGTCTCTGTGCTGACCACTCAGAGCCTGGAGCCTGCTTCGGATTCTGTGTCCCCATCTCTCTCTGCCCCTCCCACACTCACACTCTGTCTCTCTCTCTCTCTTAAAAATAAATAAACATTAAAAAAAAAATTTAAGATTTAGAAATTAACATTATCCCCATATTTCCTAGGCCCTAATTGTCCTAGCTCTTTACATTGTTATAATAAGGGAAAATGACTATTTTCGTGTGATGGACTGACTCAACCATCTTGGGTTTCCTGGAACTGAGGAGTTTCTAGGAACATGAGATTTTTACTGCAAAAACTGAGAACATGGTGAGCAAACCAGGATGGTTGGCTGCTCAGAGTATAAAGATATTACATAAGGTAGAGGTAGAAGGGAGAAATAGTAGTAATGTTAATATCACCAAATAAAACAGAATTACTATTTTAAGTTTATGTATTTTGAGAGAGAGAAAGCACACATGAGCAGGTGAGGGGCAGAGAGAGAAAATCCCAAGCAGGCTCCATACTGTCAGTACAGAGCCTGACATGGGGCTCAAACCCACAAACCACAAGATCAAGACCTGAGCCGAAATCAAGAGTCAGACACTTAAGTGACTAAGACACCCAGGCACCCCCAAAACAGAATTCTTAATACAACACCATTGTTCCCTGGATTTTTGCTTCAGTCAGTCTCTAAGTATCTGAAGGGTGAAATTGCACTGAACCAATTTATTCTAAATGTCAGGCATTTGGGCTTCATATTTTGCTATTATCCTCATCTGTAGGACATATTCCTTCTCTTTCATTTTATGTTGTTCTCTCCTCTGATCATTTTTTTTTTTTTGCCTGTTCTTTTTCTTTTAGGTCAACTCAAATTAAAACATACTCTTGGGATAATGCCCAGGTTATCCTGGTTGGGAACAAATGTGACATGGAAGATGAGCGGGTCATCTCAACGGAGAGAGGCCAACATTTAGGAGAACAGCTTGGTAAGTGATAAATTCACACACACACACACACACACACACACACACACACACACACACCAGAGGTTGGTAATTATTTGTAACACTGCACAGAGTAACCGCTAATTGCTAGGGTGGGTGTAATGAAAAGAAGTCAACTTTGAATGGAAACCAACATATCCTTGGTAAGTAAGAAGTGGATCTCCTCCCACTTTCTCTGGCACTGTTAGAATCCAAGCATAATAACAAAAGCAAAATAGCCAGAATGTTGATCTAGTACAAGGTATTCAAATTCTTTTTCATGAGAAACACAGTTTAAGCCTTGCCTGCTATTTTTTTGTTGCTATTTTTTTCCTCCATATGCAACATTTTGTGTTGAGTGAGCACTTTATTATAATGTGTGATTATTGTCAGGTTTCTACTTGAGGAGTTCAGCAGCACAAATAGGTCATATTATCGATAGTGGTTCTGGGGACATCGCTGACAACTTGTTGCTGTTAAAAATGTCTTTGAGATTCCATCTCCTCATCTCTCAAGAATGAGTATCATGACCCAGGCCTACTTTACCAAGTTTTTGTAGATAAAACCAAGGTAAAAAATAGACACTAGCTTTAGAAGTCGCAAAGCCATTTTAAACACAAAACAGTGTGTCTTGAGAGAAAAATACTTGAGTGAGTAGGGTAGAGTTTTGGTGCACAGCAGGGACTTGTGACTGATTTTTCAGCTCAAGGCATTTTATACTGAGCACCTGTTATATGCCCTGCCCTATGCCAAATAGCACAGGGAATACAAAAATGTATGATTCACAGTCCCTGGGCTCAAGTTGCTTTCAGTCAAGTGGGAAAACTGGAGATACGCATAGAAAAGCAGAAACAGCAAGACAATAAAAACAGGATAATTAACTAGGAGGTGTACACCAAAGGGAAAGCAACAGGGGGAAGGAGGCAGATCAGGAGAGGGGTGCCAGGGGGTATGGGAGCAAAGTGGGACAGCAGGCAGGTAAAACTCAAAGCAGACAGGACACCTGTAGAGAAAGTGTGTGGAATTGAGCAGAACAGCTACAAAGAAATTATTGATGAGAGGACATAGAGATCATATGGGTTCAATGCCAAGATAAGGCCTGAATGGATCCTAAAGGAGGACAGAATATGAAAACCACAAAGGGGAGAGGAAACGTTATGAATAAAGGGCACAATGGAGCAAAGACATTTAGAGGAGAATGAGTAAAAAAGTTAGAACCTAGCATAATATTATGGAAGTGGAGAGTGGATTTGGGACACAATTCAAGCCCTAGAGCAGAAGAGCTGGAATTTTTTTTTATTATTCCTCTCCCTCTTCCTTTCCCTTTCCCTCTCCCTCTTCCTCCTTACACAACAGAAAACTTGGAGGTATTCTTAGTAGACTCTGGCTCTCCAGCCTTTTTGGCCAGTACCTACAGTAAAAAACATGTTTAATCTAGCAACCCAGTGCATATGTATGTACAGAGAAAGAATGAAACAGAAGTTTCACAAAGTATATTTACCCTCAGTAGATGAGATTCATTCTGATATTTTTGTATCCTCTTCTGTTTCTCCTTTTATCTTTTAATAGTGGTCTCAACCCACTATTGATTTTAGGACCTAGTGATGGGCCTCAACCTACAATTTGAAAAGCACTGCTATGAAGGGGTGCTTTGGGAGTATTCAGCCAATACTGGGCGGCACAGATTAGAAAAGCAGAGAGCCTCTCATTGGGTCACTTTATCATGTGGTAATCTCATAAAAGAACTATGAGCAATCCAGTCTGAGAGCTTGAATACTTCTTCATGAGATCAGTGCTCTCATCAGTGTCCCTAACGGCCATTACCCAATGGCCACAAGAATCCTTCTATCAATGTTTGTGGAGCTGCCCAGGAGAAAGTCACATAGCTGACGTCTTGTCTCTCTGTGGTTGCCCTTGAACCTTTATCATTTCATTCAGAGGGGCTCTCCCATTCTATCACTTTAACAGTGTTTTTTTTTTTTTTTCTTAAGTCTGAAAACTTGGCACTCTCTCCTTAATCCCCTCAGCACTTCAAGAAATTAGGGGTGGAGAATAGGAGGTCTCCAAGAGAGAAGGGAAACCTAGGAGAGGCTTAGCAGGGTGGTTTCTTGAAACCCTCTCTTCTCACCCTTTATTTTCTTCACTTGTCAGGCATATGCCACATTGAAGGCAGGGGAACTGCTCCACAGATAGAAAGTGGTTCTATATATTAACCTGAAAATTGTTTGGTTCAAACAAAAATATATTGAAGCCAAGTACTGTTTAATGTTAGGAGTACAAAAGAGCCTGGTAACTGCATAAATTCTTTACTACTCTAATAAAGTAGTAATTTTACTGGGTAATTTACTTGGGTGTTCCAAAGTAAATTACTTGGGTGTAATTTACTTGGGTGTTCCAAAGAGCAGGTTATGGAAGGAAGCATTAGAATGATGGGAATGCAGGGTGCCTGGGTGGCTCAGCCCTTGAAGCATCTGATTCTGGATTCTGGCTTAGGTCATAGTCTCACAGTTTCTGAGATCAAGCCCCACATAGGGCTCTGCACTGACAGTGTGGAGTCTGCTTGGGTTTCTCTCTCTCCCTATCTCTCTGCCTCTTCCCCACTCGTGTGCATTTTCTCCCTCTCTCTCTCAAACTGAATAAACATTAAAACAAAAAAAAATAATGATGGGTATGCATCAAGAGGGTGACCTTTATTAGAACGCCTATGACTGGCATCAACATAACCCCTTTCATATAATACAGAGATGTAGGAAAGTTCCTGAAATTGTGAGGCAGAAATGTTTTACACTCCTGTGCAAATGGTTTCTAATTGACTTTTTTTTTTTTTTTTGCTATTTAATATAACCCATCAGTTGTCATAGCAACCAACACTTGAGCATTCTTAGAGAGTCATTTACCTCCTTTAATGTGGCTTGTTCTGATGACTGCACACACTTCGACAAATGATCATGTGAGATCATTTGTATGGAAATAAAACCACTCTCACAATCTAAATTATTTTAAAGGTTTTTGCTTTATTTTTAAAAAGTACTAGTAAATCTCCAGGATACTCTCACATAGACACAGAGATCGGGCACTTCTTTTTACTTGTCATTTCCACATTTGGGTGGATGGTTGGAAATAACTCTTCCATCAGTCTGGTTACAATTAATTCTTCATTGTGGACGGCTAAACCCACATAACATTTGCTAACCCTGATGAGGGTACTTGAAGGAACTCAGTTGTAGCTAAGGTATTTAAAATCCGTGTATGGCTGCTGCTCTTGTTAATGCAGTTTAGTTCACCAGACCTCTACTAAGTGTTTACAGTGTGTCAGCTGTTAGGAATACCATACCCTACCTTCCAGGAGTAAACATAGTAGTACCTGAGATAAAGTATACAGACAGCATTTTTCTGGCTTTCTCTTTCCTGACTGTTCCACTTGGCCCTGTTGGGTATGCCCTCGTTGCAGAACTTGGCCTTCTTTGCTTCCATCCCATGTTGCCTTCCATTCTCCTCCCTCCCGAGTCATACTTTCTGTTTTCTTGGAAGACCCCTCCTCTTTCTGCTACTTGCACGTTGGCTTTCCTTCTTGGGCTCACCATTCTTCATTATCTCCATGTTCCCTTAGATGTTCCTATCCACTTCCATGGTTAGACATACAGACCATGAAAACCAAATCTTTTTTTTTTTTTTTAATTTTAATTCCCAGTAGAGTTAACACACAGGGTTTTATTAGGTTTAGGTATACAATGTAGTGATTTAACACTTCCATACCTTACCCAGGTTCATCACAAGTACATTCCTTAACCCCATCATCTGTATCATTGTTCCCTGCCTGCCTTCTAGTAACCATCAGTTTGTTCTCTATAGTAAGAATGGGTTTCTTGGTTTGTCTTTTTTCTCTTCACTTTTTTGTTTCATTTCTTAAATTCCAGCTATGAGTGAAATCACGTGGTATTTCTTGTTCTCTGACTTACTTCACTTAGCATAATACACTCTAGCTCCATCCATGTCATTGCCAATGGCAAGATTTCGTTCTTTTTCATGGCTGAATAACATTCCTGTGTGTGTGTGTGTGTGTGTGTGTGTGTGTGTGTGTGTGTCCCATCTTCTTTATCCATTCATCAATTGATAGACATTTGGGATGCTTTAAAAAATTGGCTATTGTAAATGCTGCTATAAACATAAGAGGGAATACAAGCCTTTGATTTAGTGTTTTTGTATTTTTTAGGTAAACACCAGTAGTGCAATTACTAGAAAAAAGTTGCATTTCTAACTTTTGAGGAACCACCATACTTCTTCCACAGTGGCTATATCAGCTTGCATTCCCACCAACAGTGACAATGAAATCTGGTTCTAGCCCTGACCGCTCCCTTGAGCTGTAGATTCCTCTATCTACCCCCATAGCTGTGCTTCTTATTTAGGGTGGTCCTTTAATCATCTGCAGCTAAATTGTCTGAGCTTCTTTTTCAAGTGCACATTGTCAACCCTCTCAAGCCTATTGCATTAGAGTTTCTAAAGTGGAAGCCCAGAATCTAAATTTTTAAGAAGCACCCTCTGAATTTCACACCACAGAATCACATTTTAGAATGAGGGCTTAGATAGTGGCAAGTTTTCGGAGAGAGTAGAGAATTGCTCCTAGAGCTTTACAATATCTTATAGCTGATAGTATTCTTCTAATGCATGTTTTTAACATTTACTACAGATGCATGTAACTATAACAATATATAGGAATGTTTTAGATTTGTATTTAGTTTAAATAACATTTATAATATGCCAATAATCTAAATAAATGTACAATATAACTTAAAATTTGAAGGTAAAACTTAAGTTCGAAAAAATAGAAATAATTTTTTTCTAAAATGGAAGTCACTTAACTAGAACTAAGAACAAATAAATTTATAGAGGGGAAGGGATTTGTATTGCTTTGAAATTATAGACGAAAGAATATTTGAACTATTTTTATAAGCTCTGGCAGGGCAGAAAGTACAGAAATTCTGAAGTTTGCCAAAAATGTAGTCAAAGAAACAAAGACTGAAGATAATTTAAAATTGAGAGAAGTGATTATTTTTTATAAATAATTTGTAAGGATCCAGTTTTGAAATGTTTCTAATTTGGATTAATATTTATTCCTAAAGCAAATAATAGATACTTATTCCCTATTACTCTGCATTCAAGTAGTTGTCATGATATTATGTGCATGCATTCCTAAATTCCAGACCTTCCCCTGTATATTTTCCCTTGTCTAGTATAGACACCCCATGAGGATTTCTGACAACTATAAAATATGTTAACACTTGGCCACTTTTCCAATCTGAAATAATTTTCCTACCATTTTACCAGTGTAATGACTTACTCTGTTTTGGTTATTCATCTCACAAATATTTATTAAACACTGACAGTGACATCAGGGAGTCATAAAATATGTATCTTTTCTGTTAGGAAGCTGAACATGTGTTCTGTATATCAGAAATATAATTAATATCTTGAATACATAAATTAAACAGCTGGAAAACATCAAAACAAGTGTAATTTGAAGGGTGGAGGAGGGACATGGAATTGTATGAGTCGATAGTTGCTTCTGTTTTAGGAATATGAAGACCGACAAAACTCATTCTGTCTATACTATGAAGCACACTGATTCCATAAAGACTAGCTTAACTGATCCCTTCAAGGGAATAATCTGTTGAGGCAGAAAGAGGTAAATTAAAGACAAAGAGAAAAGGATACTCTTTCACATCATAAAGACTATACTGTTTCTTGTTGTAGTACAGACAGTATATATAATTACTTCTTAAAAGATCTAGATAAATCAAGGCAGCCAGATTCGCTATGTCTGAAAGTGTTTGGACTCTCTGTGGATATTTCTATCCTATCAAGGGTAAAAATTTGGGCACATTGACCATACTACCTCACATGCCTTGATATTACTGGTGGAGACAAGTTAACTGAGATGAATGGAACATCATTGTAACTCACCCAGGAAAGTCTGCCTTTTTGGGTTTTAGTGATTATTCTTCAGATTCCTGCTGAACCTGGGTTCCCTAACTTGAGAATTCTTATTCCGGGTTTATGTAATCTGCTCTGCTCCTATGAATCTTTTAGCACAAACCACCCTTGTCTTTGGCTGCCAACCCAGAGAAGAGAAAGCAAGGCAATGATTATAATGTGAAATTATGTTATCCTGGGAAACCATGAACTTTTGGATCCATGTGGTCTGACCCTAAGCAGCCAGATTCTCTTCATATGTTTTTCATTGGACATAATTATAATAATAGCATTATACCTTCCCTGACCTCTAAACTCACTCCTGAGTCATTGTATCCTTAGTACAACTTTGAGGTACAGAGTACGTCTTAACTGAATTCAGTTTTCTGTTTTACAGTCCAGGTGGAAATTAGTTCCTATATAACTAGTAAGTTTATTTAAACTCTGTTCTTGGATGCCACAGTCTTCCAGTGATCTACAGACTTCTAGTGGAAGATGCCAGAAAATGACTACATCATTAATTAAGGATAAATTCTCTTAAATGCAATCTTATCCAAATACATAACTTCTCTTTTCAACAAATGCCAGTCTTTTGGAGTCTCCTCCAAAATTAGTTTATTAGTTAATTAAAACTAGAAAACTCTTTAACCATTCTGTGCTTTCTTTTTCTTAGTACCTTTAGAATTTCTTAGTACCTTTAGAACACCAATTTAGAGCATCTGTAATCAAGACCACTTAAGGAAGTTCTCTTCTAAATAATGAAAAATCAAAGAATTGTAGAGTGTGCTATTATCTTGATGGTTTTATGCCCTGAGCCGTATCAGACTGCTCTGAGATTGGGAATAACAGATGAATTAACTCAGAAGTCACAGGTGGGCCTCAGAACACTGATAGGATCTCTTTCTTCCTCAGCCATTCAAGTCACATAAAAGCAAAGCAGGGAGAGGGAAATAAATCTAGAAGGAAGATTGGATCCATAGTAAGGATTCTGAAAAAAAATCCCAGTACTCGAGCCATATTCAGGCCAATTAGTTAGAATCTCTAAAATGGGACCCAAAGTATTTTTAAATTATTTTTGTTGAAGTATAATTGACATATAACATCATATTGGTTTCAGGAGTAAAATATAATTTTATATATATATATATATATATATATATATATATATATATAGCAAAATGATCACAATAATTTGAGGTAACCTCTGTTACCATACTTAGAAATTTTTTTCTTGTGATGAGAACTTGTAAGATCTACTCTCAAAACAAGTTTTAAATAAAAAATACAGTATCATTAACTAAAGTCACCATGCTATACATTATATTTCTGTGAGTGATTTATTGTATTACTGGAGATTTTTATATTTTGTCCCCCTGCACCCATTTTGTCCACCCCTGACTCTGAGCCTTTGGTAGCCATCAATCTATTCTCTGTATCTTTGTGCTTCATTTTTTTTTTAATTGAAGTATAGTTGACATGTAATATTACCTTAATTTCAGGTATGCAACATAGTGATTCCATAATTACATACACTACAAAATACTCACCATGGTAAGTGTAGTTATTATCTGTCATCATATAAAGTTATTACAATAATACTGACTTTATTCCCTATGCTGTACTTTTTTATTCCATCATTAATTTATTTTAAAACTGGAAGTTTGTACTTTTTAAGTCCCTTTCATGTATTTCACCTCTCCCCATCCTCCCAGCTCTTACAGCCATCGATTCTCTATATTTATTTGTCTGTTTCTGTTTTGTTGTTGCTTGTTTTATTTTTTATGCTCCACATATAAGTGAAATCATATATGTGATTTCACTGACTTATGTCACTTAGCATAATATCCCCTAGGTCCAGCCAAACTGTGATAAATGGCAAGATTTCATTTTTTATGGCTGAGTAATAATTCATTGTATATATACCACATCTTCTTTATTCATTTGTCAGTGGACAATGCTTCAGTAAACATTTGTCAGTGGACACAGTTGCTTTCATATCTTAACTATTATAAATAATGCTTCAATAAACATGCATATATCTTTTCAAATTAGTATTTTTGTTTTCTTTGGATAAATACCCAGAGGTGGAATTAGGTATCACACACTACTTCTGTTTTTAGTTTTTTGAGAAACCTTATTACTGTTTCCATAGGGGCCCTACCAGTTTGCATTCCCACCAACAGTACCCTAAGGTTGCCTTCTCTTCTTGTCCTAGCCAACACTTGTTATTTCTTGTCTTTTTGATACTAGCTATTCTGATAGCTGTGAGGTAATACCTCAGTGTGGTTTTGATTTGCATTTCCCTGGGGATTAGTGATGCACATCTTTTCATGTGTCTGTTGGCCTTCCATATGTCTTCTTTGAAAAAAGGCCTCTAGATGTGTGTTAAATTAGATGAGTACCTCTCAGACTGATCCTTCGTGTTTAGCCAATGAGCCTCTTTCATATAAAGTTTGGGTGTCTCTCATTTGGCTATCTCTGCATTAGGCCCTGGGATGTAGGTCTGTGTGCAAGCCCTTTAAGAGCTTTTTCTCACTTTACTACAATGTTGTAGGTACCATGGATGCAAGCCCCATTCATTTTCAAAGCCAAATATTCTGGAGGGTTTGTCTCTCAGGCACAGGTCATAAAATTTTGATACCATATGTGGGGTTTAAATCGTGTGCCTCTCAATGAGAAGCTTTGGGTTTTGAGTTCCTTCCTCATGGTAGATTGCTAAGCCAGGAATTAAATTTAGGGCAAGATTGTACCCCAGCTTCTCCTACCCACTTTGATGTGGCCATTTTCCTGTTCACCCAGTGGGTAGGAGTCACTCAGCTACTTTTTAGATTTTTGTTCCAGAGGATTGTTCCATATGTAGCTGTAGATTCATTATGTCTGTGGGAGGTGAGTTCAGTATTCACCTGTGTTACCATCTTGACCCAGAACCTAACTATACTTTATTTAAGTCTCAGGTTATTCTAACACATGGTCATGATTGAGACCAGTGATGTACAGGGAAAACCAACAAACCAAACACACACACACACACACACACACACACACACACACACACACACACGGCAGATTACTCCAGAGCTAGCAGAAGGAAGTTGTGCCAAGTGATGCTTTTCATGGTTGGCAACCATGCTTCTCTGCCTCAGGAACCCAGTCCACAAAGTTGGCTTCCTACTGACCCACCTCATGTGCCACCGTAGTCTGGCCTCCTGTGGCCCATAGTTTTAACATTTTTAAGAAGGTTTTGTTGTTCAAAAGAGGAGTGTGAAGTTATAGAACAGTGCATAATTAGTGGGTCCAGTGAGAATTTAGCAAAATCTGCTTGGGATTGCAGTTAAACTAAATGTGCTGTAGATTCTCATCCTAAACTATAGTAGGGTCACATTAAGAATTTATTTCTTTGGGGAGGGGGGATAGGAGATAAATGCTTTGTTGGGGAAGTGGGAATTCATTACAGCATTTTTTTTTTAATTTTTTTTTCAACATTTTTATTTATTTTGGGGACAGACAGAGACAGAGCATGAACGGGGGAGGGACAGAGAGAGAGGGAGACACAGAATCGGAAACAGGCTCCAGGCTCCAAGCCATCAGCCCAGAGCTTGACGCGGGGCTCGAACTCACGGATCGCGAGATCGTGACCTGGCTGAAGTCGGACGCTCAACCGACTGCGCCACCCAGGTGCCCCTCATTACAGCATTTTATTCACTCATTCAGTATTACTGAACATCACCTACTGGTCAAGCACTGAGACCAAACCAACAGTATGACCAAACTCCAGCCTCCCAAGCAGATTCTAGTCTAGTGAGGGACACATAAACAAAGACTTTTAAAAGACAATATATATTGCCATAATATAGATGTTGACTCAGTGTTAGAAGAGCTTGTAAGGTAGATACTCCCTCTCTGAAGACTCTGGGAATGGTGGAATTGAGGAGATGATGTTTGAACCAAGCCTTAAAGTATAAATAGGATTGAGTAGGTTGACAAACAGATGATTGTCCTTCTAGGTAGAAGAAGCAGATCTGGAGAGATCTAAAGCTTGGAAAGCTAGCACATTATGAAGAGCCTTGTTTGTAGGGCTGAATAAGTGAGTTTTGTCGTATAAATTCTGAATAACTGTGCTATGTTTTAAACAATGTGGTGACAAGATTACATTTCACTTTAGACCAGTTACTCTGGCAGTGTTCCTAAAATTAAGATGTTTAAGATCAGCTGGGGTACAGAAAGAAAATGTTAACACTTGCATTTATTTGTATATCAGTATTCACATATTTTTTAGTTGTTGCCCATCTTTTGTAATGTATTAGTCCAATAACACATCATAATTTAAAATATTTATTAGTACCAAATCCTTATTTTGGCTTTTGTTTTTTATTGAAATATATTTAACATATAACATTGTGTAAATATAAGGTGTGAAACATGTTAATTTCATATGTTTATATTACATTGTATTGTAATAGGAATGCCAGTATGATGATAATTAACACCTCTATCACCTTACATAATTAGTCTTTTTAATAGTTGGAATAATTAGGGGCACCTGGGTGGCTTAGTTGGTTAAACGTTGGACTTTGGCTCAGGTGATGATCTCACAGTTCATGGTTTGAGCCCCATGTCAGGCTCTGTGCTGACAGCTCAGAGCCTGGATCCTGCTTCAGATTCTGTGTCTCCTTCTCTCTCTGTTCCTCCCCAACCTGGACTCTGTCTCTCAAAAATAAATAAACATTAAACAAAATTTTAAAAAATACTTGGAATAATTACGTTCTAGTCTCTTATCAAGTTTGAGGGTTACAGTACACTATGGTTACCTATATTTACTGTGCCGTGCATTAGATTTCTGGGGCTTATTTACTAACCATTGCAAGTTTGTACCCTTCAACATCTTTCCTGTTACCCAATCCCCATCCCCCAGTAACTACCATCTTAATATGTTTTCACAAGTTTGGCTTTTTAGATTTCCACATATAACTGATATCATGCAGCACTTAAATTCATCTGACTTACCTCACCTAGCATAATATGTACAGTGACCATCCATGTTGTTGCAAATGGCAGGATATCCTTCTTTCTCATGGCTGAGTAATATCCATTGTGTGTATATATACCACAACTTCCTTATCCATTCATCCATTGATGGATACTTTGTTTCTGTATCTCGCAGTTGTGAATGCTACAATAAACATGGAGTGCATATATTTCTTAAAATTCTGTTTTCATTTCCATTGGGCATATACCCAGAAGTAGAATTGCTGGATCATATGATACATCTATTATTTTTTAGGAAACTTCATGTTTTTCATAGTGGTAGGAGTCATTTACATTCTCACTAACACTGTGTGAGGGCTCCCTTTTTTTCCACATCCGTGCCAGCCCTGGTTATCTCATCTTCTTGATTATAATCTATATAACAGGTGTTGAGCATCTTTTCATAATACCGTTTGGCCATTTGAATGACTTCTTTGGATAAATGTCCATTTAATTTTCTGCCCATTTATTAATCAGAAATTTTTATTGTGAGTTATTTGAGTTATGTATTTTAGATGTTCGTTCCTTATCTGACAGATGGTTTGCAAAATAATTCTTTCTATAGGTTGTCTTCTCATTTTGTAAATGGTTTCTTTTGTTATGCAAAAGCTTTTAAGTTCAATGTAGTACCATTTGTTGAATCTTGCTTTTGTTGGTTGTACTTTGGGTGTCATATCCAAAAAAAATCATTGCCTAGCCTAAGTTCCAGGCATTTCTTCCCTATGTTTCTTCTAGGAGTTTTTTAGTAGCAGGTATAATGTTTAAACTTTTAATCCATTTTGAGTTAATTTTTATGAGTAGTCTAAAGATAGGGGTCCAAATCTGTTGAAGAGATTATTCCTTCTCAACCTAGTGTTCTTGGCTACCTCATTGAATATTCATTGACCATGTAAGCAGGGTTTTATTCCAGGATCTCTATTCTGTAGTGCTAGTGTATGTGTCTACTTTTGTGTCAGTGCAATACTGTTTTTTATTACTATAGCTTTGTAGTATAGTTTGAAATCTGGACCTGTGGTAACTCCAAGCTTTGTTCTTTTTCCTGAGGATTGTGATAGCTATTCAGGGTCTTTTGTAGTTTCAGACAAATTTTAGATTTTTTTCTGTGAAAAAATGTCTTTGTTATTTTGATGGGAATTGCACTGAATCTATAGATAGCTTTGGATGCTATGGCCATTTTAAGAATATAAATTCTTTCAATCTATGAACATAGGATGTCTTTCCATTTGTTTGCACCTGCTTTGATTTCTTTTAGCACCTTCTTGTAGTTTTCATTCTACAGATCTTTCACTTTCTTGGTAAAGTTTATTCTTCAGCATTTTGTTTCTGACACTATTGTGAATAGGATGATTTTATGTATTTCTTTTTCAGATGCTTCCTCATTAGTGTATAAAAAGGCAGTTGATACTGCATGTTGATTTTGTAACCTCCAACTTTACTGAAATTACTGTTTTCCAATAGTTTTTTGGGTGAGTCTCTGACACATTTTGAAAAACAGAATCCTATCATCTGCAAATGACATCAGTTTTATTTCCTTCCTTCCTGATGTAGATGCCTTATAAATTTGTCTTGGCTAATTGCTCTAGGTAGAACTTCGAGAACTACAGTAAATAAGAATGCTGAGAGTGGGCATTGTTGTCTTGTTTCTGCTCTTAGGGGAAAATTTTTCAATTTTCCCCCATTGAGTAAAATGTTAGCTGCAGATTTGTCATATATGGCCTTTATTATGTTGAGTTATGTTCCTTATATACCAGATTTGCAAAGTTTTGTTTTTTTAATGAAAGAATGTTATATTGTGTCTGATGTTTTTTCTGCTTCTTTTGAGATGGTCACATGACTTTTCTTTCCTCTTATGATTGTTATGTATTACATTTGTTAGTTTGCATATGTTGAACCATCTTGCTTCCCACGGATAAATCCCACTTGGCCATGATTTATAATCTTTTTAATATGTTCTTTGATTCAGTTTGCTATTATTTTAATATTTATATGCATCAGGTATATCAATTACTTATTCAATATCCTTACTAACATTATTGGTCTAGATTTTTTATTCATGATTTAGTCTTTCTAAGTTTTGTGTTTCTAGAAATTGATCACTTTCTTCTGGGTTGTGTAATTTGTTGTCATATAGTTGTTCTTTATAATAGTCTCTTGAAATCTTTTGTATTTCTAGTATCAGTTGTAATGTCTCATTTTTTATTTCTCACAGTTTGACACTCTTTTTTTCTTAGTCTAGCTAATGGATTGTGATTTGTTTATCTTTTCAAAGATTCCTAGCTGGACTTACACAAATTCTTTACCTCGAATGAGTATCTGTCCTGTTTGGCACTCTCCATTTCCATCCCTTCCCCCCATTGTGGCAAGTGGGTGTAGAACAAATTCACCAATTGCTGTGGATTCTTAGCCCCCCTCAAGGTCCCATCCTAATCCTTTCTGTTGCATGGGTGGGTAGAAATCTCCCAGGTGTCCTGATGTAATGTGCAGAAGTACTTTTATTGATGAATGTCTAATTTGTAGTAAATAAAAAGGGAGAGAAAAAATGATTCAGAATGCTGATGTCATGATGCTGACACTACTCCATCTGAACATCTTTTTTTCGAACTGGAAGAAATATATTATTGAAAATGCTTAGAGACCACTGGTTAGAAGATGAATTGTTGAAGGAAGACAGGAAGCACATCCATGGGTATACACTGGCCCCATAAGTCAAAATCTCTGGAGTACAAACATGAATGTTGTAGCTCCTCAAGGTGATTCTAATATACAGCAGAGAACCTCTGATTTAGACCCTACCTATATGTCACCTGACTGTATTGATTGAGAAGGACAGGCCTAAATTGAGCAGTGGAAGTGAGGATAAAAATGAAAACAGAGCTTTTTAAATATATAGGCAATAGAAAAAATAAGACTTGGTGGATGTTTGGATTTCGGAAGCTGAGGGTATAGAAGGGTAAAAAATGATCTCAGGGGGCTGGCTTGAATAACTCTCATGCAGAGAAAACCTGAGAGTAAAATCAACATATTCATATGCAGAAGGGAAGCAACCTAGAAAGAGGCAGAGAGAATGGAGAGTCAGGTGAATGGAGATATCATAGGATATCCAGTCAGGTGGAGAATCGTAGGGTGAATGGGTCAGGATCTATTGTGTAAGCACAAAGAATTAGTCTTTCACTAGAATCCAGAAATTCATACTTACTTACTTTATTTGTTTATTACTTTTTAACTTTTTTTTTTTTTTTTTTTTTTTTTTTGGAGAGGGAGAAGCAGAGCACAAGTGGAGGAGGGGCGCAGAAAGAGAGAAAAAATCTACAGCCGGTTCCAGGCTCTGAGCTGTCAGCACAGAGCCTGACACAGGGCTCGAACCCAGGAACCACAAGATCATGACCTGAGCTGAAGTCAGACGCTTAACTGACTGATACACCCAGGCACCCCTGAAATCCATACTTTCAAAGATGACAGGAAATTACTACTCAAATGCTATTTGCATTTGCTACTTGCCACCTTTACTATGAAATTAAATGGGGAGGGGGTTAAAAGTTGTTTCCATTAAATGCATTTTTGTATAACATAAGAATCTGATGTGAAAAAAAAAAAAAAAAAGCATAGCCTAAGAACTTGCCAGTGTAGCTATGTCTGCATTGTTCATTATAGCTAATTTCAATTCCTGGGCTTCATCCTAAGAGTATCTACTTAGTTTGCTAAGGACTACTTAATTAGCTGGGGCACCAAAGCCAGAAAAGCATGAGCAGTTCTGGCAGTCGACACTCCCACCTTGGCCATTTAAACTTAAAGCTTTCTTCTTGGGTTCAGACCTGCTATGTTCCCTCCAGCCATCCCACTTTAATAAGTAATGATGCTTTTTTCCTTCAATTTTTTAATCTTTAACCTTTGTCTCTATGAAAATAAGAATGTAATAAAGCCAGGCCGAGGGAGACAAACTTTAATAAGGAGAGACTTGCCCTGAGGTCTGTTTTTCAAAACTCAGAACACCTGTTTCAAAATGTATTGATTCTTCTCTTCAGCTTTTCAAGATTTATTTAAATCTTAAGTGTAGTGTTTATGAAATAGTGGGCATTGACAACTTTTAGGTGCAGTAGGGAGCCCCAGCAATGGTATGTAAAGGCTCTAAGTACCTGTCTTCACACAGCTCTCTGCAGAGAAGCAGGGCCACCCAAACGTTATTTCCACTAGCTCACATTCTTTTTAGCTAAATGTTCCCACGAGGTAGAAAATAAGCCAATAGGGTACATTTTAATATGTTTGGGTTGGTTTAGTTATGATCCTACTTGTGGGGTGGTTCAGAAGGGACCCCTACTTCCCCTGGTCCTTGTCTCATTTGAGCTCCCCAATTCCAAGTAACTTTTGACCTGCCATTATTTCATAACCTATGGATATCCACTCTCTTGGCTGGTGGCTGAAATGCACTACCCAGCAAGTGTCCATATCTTATAAATGAAGTTGCCATGTATCCCAGTTTGCGTGGGATAGACTCGACTTATGCTCATTTCCCAGTGTATTAATAACACCCTCTTCAGTCTCAAAAATGACTCGGTTTGGATAATGAATTTGATGGTCATCCAATCCATGAAATGCCACCCAGGAAGCACCTTTGAGTCAAACACTCCTGTTTCTCATAGATCTCAGGGTTGTGCATGCTGCTTCTCTTCTGGACCTCCTCTCTACTTCACCTTCTCAAATCCCCCAGTTAATGAATCCTTAAGACTTGGCAAATCCATGTTTTACTCATTGCTCTCTTAGTCAACCCCATTAACCTAGGCAATCTTTCTTCGACTCCTTACTCGCCCAGATCTCCGCTGTTTATTTGATCTTTAAGATAACCCAATTCCCCTAAGTCCAGCTCCTTCAAGGGCTGCCAAAATGCTAAATATGTTCTTGATTAACAGCCTCCAAATTCCCATAACTTTCTACCATTTGCAGATCAAAAGTTCTCCTCTGGCTAGTCTCGAATTTGCATGTTTCCTGCCCCATCTAACAAAATTTTCCATTTCTCATTTGTCTTACCTGAATTTGGCTCAGAATCAGGCCCCTGCTTCTTTTCTTAGAATCTTTCAAGCTGTGCTCTTTTCCCATTCACATGAACTTACAAACCCATTTTGTGAAATATTTAAAAACAAGCACAGTTCCATATAACAGATCTGTGCAAACTACTGGCTTCGCTTTTTATTTGGTTTTTGAAAACAAAAATTGCTATTACACATGTTATTTAACAATAAAGTTAAACTTAGGTAAAAGAAATAAAAAAGTGCAGCATCTGGATAGTATTTAATCTAAGTTTTGAGAGTTAAAAGGGTTCAAATTAAGGAGGATTGTTCATGCTGAATTGTGAAATACATGCTTAGTGGAAGCAGTTGGCAGAAGGTCAGGTCTGTTCATCAGCTTTGCACACGTGCCAATGTTATTTCCTTTCTCTCAGGGCAAAGTTATCAGAGCTGGGAATAATAGGAGAACAAATCACTTTAACCAAATTCACAAGGGACTGATTTCTAATTAAAAATGTCTTTTATTATTTGTACTGAGAAATGTAAATGTCATGTAGTTGATAATATTCGTGTCAGATAATCATTGCATCCTTTTTCCAGTAGTAAAAATACCCTTAGGAAAGGCATTCAATTTCATAAGGCTTCTCAGTGGCCCTAGATCAAAGAAAAGGGAATCTAGTAATGTTCACTCATTTATTCCTTATTCTAATGATTGCTTATTACGAGCCAGGCCTATGACACTAAGAGAATACCAGTGAGTGAGGAAAATTCTTGCTTAACCCAGTGGAGATGAGTGGGCAGACAAACCTGAATACCCACACTGCTCGATACACGTATTCTCCCATCTCTTTTGATCACTTTGGACAATAAGTGCTCTCCATCCTTGACTGTACTCTTTCCTGAGTCCATCCATACCAATTCCATTCTCTTTTGATGGGTGCACCTTGGAAATTTTATCATTCATGAGACCACAGCTAAGAGAGAGATCCAGCCCTTCATGTTAGAAATCTGGGAGACACCCTAGTCCCTTAAAGAATTTTTGGAAATGCCATGTTCTCACCAGAAAGTCACTTGGAATGGATTATTTGTGTGGATGATTAATCTTCTGCTTTTTGTGGTTCTTACTTAGCAACTTGTCGTCAGTCGGTGACTTTTTTCTGTCTCCATCTCAGGTTCTGAGCCTACACTCTCTTTGGTGCTTGTCGGGACATCTTCCCCGTCCATGTGCAGAATAAACCATGATATTTCATCTGTGAAAGTCATCATAATAGATGTTTTCCACAATAAGTCTAGATACGATACCTTTATACTCTCTCTTTTGCCTTTAGTTTTAATTAACTGGCATTAACCCAGATTGGCTTTATTTGACAAAGAAATGGCCATTCTAAGAAAGTAGTTTAAAGATTAAGAATTCATCATCTCATCCTTTGCCTTGAGGACTCAATGAACAAACCAGCTGCTGAAGAGATGGTTCCTTTTCCAGATAGGAGATTTAATAAAGGATGACTTAATTATGCCTTTCAGAACCTATCACTATGTGAAAGAAAGTAATTTGTATAAAACTTCACATGCTTTTTGTATCTACTCTGGCCAGGACAACTGGTCTGCATTACCATACAAAAGAGCTATATTTCGACTTTGAGGACAATTTCTTGGAGAATTGGGAAACATTAAAACATATTACTCAGAGAGGATAAGAATTCCAAAGAACATTTTTATGAAGTTTCCAGCTATCACTCTATAATATTGAGTGGAGCACTGCCAGAATATATGAAGATGAACATTAGACTTGTGCAGAGGTTAATAATGCAGGCTTTAGAGTCAGGCTTCAATTCTTTTTGTTTGTTTGTTTGTTTTTTGTTTTTACCGAAATAGGACCAAATCATTTTTCTTAGCTGTGAAATGGGCATTGTATAAGTACTTCATGGGGCTTGTCCCAAGATTAGGAAATAAATGCAAAATGCGTAGTATAGTCTCTGCACATAGTATGTGCTCCGTAAGTTATATTTAAGATTTAAAACCTTGGATAACACAATGAGCTCTCAATAGTTTGAGTCCTGCTGATTGAAAATTATATTATTTTCTCTCTTTCATATGCATCCTTCACGATGAAAATAACCTACTAACTGACAATACATATGTTATTGTAAACTGAAATCCTATACATAGGAAGTTAATGTTATTGTAAACTGAATTCCTATACATAGGAAGTTGATGACCTTTTTGCTGAAAACTTGTAAAATTGTCTCCTTGATCAGTGAAAGCCTGTTAAAATGTTATGATAGAAAGGGAATATTAAACTGATTTAAGGGAACAAACTTTTTAAACACCTAGCACCTATTTGTTTATAAACAAACGGCCAATCATAAATGATCCTTATCTCTTCACTAAAACCTTCACTTCTCAACCTGTTAGTTGTTAGTTGAGGTGTAACAACCCTGCATTTCTTCAAATGCTTCAGATATATGTCTTTGCTTCCAGTTGAGTAGAGGTGGTTTAATTTGATTTATGGCATAATTTTTCTACAGGGCAGAAACAAAATGATAGTACTTCGAAGTCTGTGCTTGGTAACCACTTCCCTCCACCCCCCAGCAATAATTAGGCTGACAAAATTGCTCCCAGGTTTGGTCAGTTACTAACTATAAACAAAGGAAAAACTGATTCTCTTTCATTTTTCCATTCCCACTCCACCCCTTCTCCGAACCAATTAACAGCAATCAATCCTTTAATTAGCCAACATCTGCTGGACACCTGCTCATGTCTGGCACTGTGTTAAATACTGTGTGGGATACAGAGCAGACCTAATGGGAGGCACAACTAATTGGGGAACAAAATGCCCCTAGTATGAGGTTGGGGGAGCCAGAGAATGGGAGATGACTACTTAATGGATACAGTTTCTTTTTGAGGTGAATGTTCTGGATTTACTGGTGCTAGTTTCACAACACTAAATGGTACATTTTAAAATGGTTACAAAGGTCAATGGTATGTTAGACAAATTTTATATCTCATAGAAAACAGCATCTAATAAGCTTCAAATACCTGGTAGAAAAAGAATTTGTAGGAAGCAATGATTGTCTAGTGCAGGCTAAAGTAATCAAGCAAGATAGATGAGTGGGAACCCAGCCAGGTCTTGAAGTTTGTAAACTCAAATACCTGTAAGGGAGATGCATATGATGTAAATGATTAAATGAATAAGTGCCAAGTGTGAGATTCAAAGACAATTTATTTCACCAAAGTAAAGGATTGTACTCTTCCCCTTGAAACAAGAAGACCTTCTCTGTGTAGCTTCCACTTTCTCACTGTGAAGGTAAACTGGCGTAGCCACTGTTTCCACAGTATGGCGATTCTTAAAAAAAAAAAAAAATAGAAATTCTCGATGATACAATAATTTCACTCTGAGTATATACCCAAAGGAAAATACTTGGAAAAGATCTCTGCACCCTATGTTCATTGCAGCATTATGTACAATAGTTGAGATCTTGAAGCAGCCCAAGTGTCTATTGATAAGTGAATGAATAAAAAATATGTGTTATGTATGTATATGTGTGTGGAACATATGTATGTATGTATATATAGATACATACATATACACAATAGAATATTACTCAACCATCAAAAAGAATGAGATCTTGCCATTTGCAACAATGTGGGTGGACCTAGAGGGTCTCTAAAGGATTGTTAAAGGGGGAGCAGGTTGGGGAGATGAGCAAAGTGGGTGCAGGGCAGGACTAAATAAGTCATGGGAATAAAAGGTACAGTATAGGGAATATAGTCAATGGGGTTGTGACAGTGTTGTATGGTGACAGATGGTAGCTACATCTATGGTAAGCATAACTTAGAGTCCTTGAATCACTACATTATATACCTGAAAGTAATGTAACAGTGTGTGTTTGAGTATACTCAAATTTTTAAAAAAGAATGATTGAAACATGGATTTCATGTCAAAGAGACAGAAGTGACAGAGAAGGTAGAGCTGGAGAGAGAATGTATGTGTGAAGTGGGCTGGTTACAGATACACAAGATATGCTGCCACCAAGTTAGTGAAAATTCCAGTTGTTTTTTAATCTTTTCACTAGTTTTTTTTTCCACTAGTTTTTTTAATTGAATAAATTTGACATGTAATATTGTGTAAATTCAAGGAGTTTAATACGTTACTTTGATACATTTATATATTGTAATGTGACTGCCATTAGAGCAATATTTATCCCATTATATAATTATACTACAGTATTATTTTGTATATTCATAACACTATGCATTAGATCTCTCTGGCTTATTTACTCCCCATAAATTTGTACTCTTAAGTGCCATAGATTTTGTGCCCCTCACCCCTGAATTCCCTGGTAAATACAATTTCACTTTTTTTGAGGTTTGATATTTTTAGATTACACATATAAGTGATATCATATAGAACTTGTCGTTCTCAGATTTATCTCACTTAGCATAATGTCCTCAAGGACCGTCCATGTTTTTGCAAATGGCAGGATATCCTCCTTTTTTAAAGCTAAATAGTGTTCCACTGTATATATACCACATCTTTATATCCATTTATCTATTCATCTATTGATCCTTTGATTGTTTACATATTTTGACTATTGTTAATAATACCATAATAAACATTGGAGTGCATATATGTAGTCAAAATCTTGTTTTCCTTTCCTTTAGGAATATACCCAGAAGTGAAAGTGCTGGATCATATGGTAGATGTATTTTTAATCATTTGAGGAACTTCCATGACGTTTTCCATACTGGTTGGACCACTTTCCATTTCCATCAACATTGTATAAGGGTTCTCTTGTCACCACCTTCTCCCCAGCACCTGTTGTCTCTTGTCTTCTTGACGTTAACCATTTATAACAGGTGTGAAATAGTATCTCATTGTAGTTTTGACATTTCTTTGATTAGTAATGAGCATCTTTTCCTATACCTTTTGGCCATTTTGCTGTCCTCTTTGGAAAAATAGCTAATTCTTGCCATTTTTCAATCAGATTGTCTTTTTGTTATTAAGCTTTATGAGTTCCTTATATATTGTGGATATTTACCCTTTATCTGATTTATGGTTTTTTTTTAATTTTTTTTTCAACGTTTATTTATTTTTGGGACAGAGAGAGACAGAGCATGAGTGGGGGAGGGGCAGAGAGATAGGGAGACACAGAATCAGAAACAGGCTCCAGGCTCTGAGCCATCAGCCCAGAGCCCGACGCGGGGCTCGAACTCCCGGACCGCGAGATCGTGACCTGGCTGAAGTCGGACACTTAACCGACTGCGCCACCCAGGCGCCCCTATCTGATTTATGTTTTATAAAAATGTTCTCCCATTCTGTAGGTTGTCTTTTCATTTTGTTAACTGTTTCTTTTGCTCTGGAAAAGCATCTCAGTTTGAGATAGTCTCATTTGTTGATTTTTGCTTTTGTGCTTCTGGCATCATATGAAAGAAAATCATTGCCAAGACCCATATAGATGAACTTCTTTCCTACATATTCTTCTCTGATTGTATGGCATCCAGTCTTATGTTTAAGTCCTTGATCCACTTTGACTTAATTTTACTGAGTGCTTTGAGATAGGAGTCCATTTTCATTGTTCTACATGTGTGTCTCAATTTTATCCAGCATCATTTGTTGAATAAACTGTCCTCTCCCCACTGAGTGTTTTTGCCTCCTTTGTCAAATATTAGGTGACTATATGTGCTAGTATTGAATTCTTAGGCTCTCTCTTCTTTTCTCTTGGTCTATGTGCCTATTTTTGTGCCCATTACATACAATTTTTGTTACTGTCTTTGTAGTCCAGTTCAGAATCTGGAAGCATGATCCCTCCAGCTTTGTTCTTTTTTGTCAGGATTGATTTGACTATTTGAGGTCCTTTGTTATTCCACACAAGTTTTAGGATAGTTTTTTTCAATTTCTTTGAAAGATACATTATTTTGATGGAGATTGCATTGAATTTGTAGATGGCTTTGAGCACTGTGCCATTTTAACACTATTCATTCTTCTGAACCATGAACACAAGATGTCTTTCCATTTCTGTCTCCAGTTTCTTTTAGCAAACTTGTTGTTTTTAATGTATAGATCTTTGACTTCCTTGCTTAAATCATTCCTAAGTAGTTTACTGTTTTTGGTGCTATTGTGAATGGGATAGCTTTCTTTATTTCTTTTTCAGATAGTTTATCATTAGTGTAAAGAAATGCAATGGATTTCTTTATGTTCATTTTATAACATGCCATGTTACTAAAATTGTTGACTTTGTCTTGACTTTAGTAGTTGATCTCACAAGAACTTACAGAACTATGTTTTAGTGTTTTTGTGAGTATGTTTGACATACGGTATTATTGTATCTATAACTATAAAATTAGTTTCAGGTGTACAACATAATGATTAGACAATTCCATACATTACTCAATGTTTACCACAAATGTAATTACCATTTGTCACCATACAAAATTATTACAGTATTATTGACTGTATTTCTTAAGCTGTACTTTTCATTCCATGACTTTGAATTTTTTTGAACTTCTTATAAAGTAGATTGTTCATCTCTGTTTCATTTAGTTCTTTTCCTGAAATTTTGCCTCCTTGTTTAATTTGGAGTGTATTTATCTTTCTCCTCATTTTATGTGACTGTGTATCAGGGAACAGAGCTACGTCTCCCAGTCTTGAAGGAGTGCCCTTGTGTAGGAATGTTCTCTGTGTAGACTGTGTGCCTGGCTCTTTAGGTTGGCTGCTGTAGCTATAGCAGGCATTGACTGGAGTTCCTGGGGCAGTGTGTACCTGGGCAGTCTTGTGGGAAAGCATGCGGTAAAGTGGATATATACCAGGCTGTTTGTGCAGGGGTAGAGGCCTCCATAGATAGATGGAGTGGACGCACGCTGGGGCCACCCTGGTGGGATGGCTAGAGCAGAAGCATTTACGGGGCTATCAGATTCTGGCATGCTATGCTCCAGGGCCATTGTAGTGGTGCAGAAAATGGTCTGCTTTGGGGGAGCAGGAAGATGTAGTATGGGCTAGGGGTCCAGGGCTCACTGATGTGGCCGGCTGGTTAGGGCACCTGGACTCTGCCTCTATCTGAGCTATCAAGTCAAAGGGTGGACACAGACAATGGTATTCATCACCACCTCTGACCCCAGAAAGCATTCCAGAAGTTGGTCCCCCATTTGGTGGATGCTCTAACATTAGTGAATGGGTTTCTTACACTTAATTTCTAGTTACCCTTTAAACCATTTTTTTTTTTTTCCTGAGCCGCATGTTGCAAACCTGCATGTGGCAAACCTGCATGCAGGCCCCTCTGTTACAGTCATTCCTACTGCCACTCCTTAGCATCAGATTTACTGTCATTACCATGTCTGTATCTCTTATGCCATTTTTTTATGTGGTGCCTCTATTCTTTGTTGTGCAGGACTGCTCAGTTATCTTTTAGATCTTTAGGAAAAACTGCTCAATATATAGGTATAGACTCTGTGTCTGAGAAGAGGGGACTTCAGGGGGTTCCTTTGCTGCCATCTTGGTTGGACACCTTCTTCCCTCCAATACTATACTGAATAGGAATGGTGAAACTAGCATCCTTGTCTTCTTTTTTTATTTTAGAGGCAATGTTTCCATTTTTCTCCATTCAGTATAACGTTAGTTGTGGGTCTGTCACATATGGCCTTTATTATTATAAAGTATAAATAATAAAGTATAATTATTCCAAAGTATAAATAATAAAAGTATTCTTTATTATTATAAAGTAGATGCTTTCTTAACCCAATGTGGTTTTATTTTTTTAATCATGAAAGGATGTTGTAATCTGCCTAGCATTTTTCCACATTTATCAGATGATCCGGTGATTTTTATCTTTCATTTTATTGTAATGCATTACATTTACTGACTTGCATATGTTGAACCATTCTTGGATCTCACGGATAATCCCACCTGGTCATGGGGTATAATTCTTGTAAGTTACTCTTGAATTCAGTTGATAACATTTTTTAAAAAATGTTGTGTGTATATTCATCAGTGGTATTTAGCAGCATCTAGTTTTAAGGTATGTTTATCTAGTTTTGGTAGCACAGTAATGCTGGCTTGAAAGCAAAAGCTTGGCAGTGACACCTCCACATTGATTTTGAAAGAGGTTGAGGAAGACTGGTGTTAATTCTTCTTCAGTTGTTGGATAGATTTCTCGAGTGAAGCCATTTGGTCCTGGAGTTGTCTGTGTTGGAAAGTTTTTGCTTACTGATTTAATTTTTTTACTCATTATTTGTTCAGATTTTGTGTTTCTTCCTGATTCAATCATTGTAGGTTGTGTATTTTTAGAAATACATTCATTTCTTGGTTAGGTAATTTGTTGGCATATAATTTTTTTGTAGTAGTCTCTCAAAATTCTTTGTATTTCTGGAATATTAGTTGTAATGTCTCCTTTTATTTCTGAGTTCAAGTCTTCTTTCTTAGTCTAGCTAAAATTTTGTCAGTTTTATCTTTTTGAAAAGCCAGTTCTTAGTTTTATTGATCCTTTTACTGTTTTTCTGGTCTCTGTTTTCTTTATTTCCATTGTGATGTTTATTATTTCCTTCCTTCTGCTAATTTTGACATCAATCTGTACTTACTTTTCTAGTTCTTGAGGTGTAAAACTAGGTTGTGTATTTAAAGTTTTTAACTTCTTAATAGGTGTGTATAGATACAAACTTTTCCCTCAGAACTGGTTTTGTGGCATCTCACAAGATTTGATAAGTTATTTTCATTTTTGTTTGAACATAATTTTTTATTTCCTTTTGTTTTCTTCTGTGACCCATGACATTTTTTTTTCAGTGTGGTGTTTAGTTTTCACATTTATGTGGCTATTCTTTTACTCTTGCTGATTTTTTTTCATACTCATTGTGATCAGAAAAGACAGTAGTTAGGATTTTGGTTGTCTTAAATTTGCTAATAATTATGTTGTGGCCTATCACATACTCTATCCTGGAGAATAATCCATGTGCAGTTAAGAACGTGTATTCTTTTTTTTTTTTTTTAGATGCATTGTTCTTTGTTTGTTAAGTCTATTTGTTGTCATGTGTGGTTCATTCCAGTGTTTTCATGTTGATTTTCTGTCTGAGTGATCTATCCCTTGCTGACAGGTATTAAAGTCCCCTAGTACTATTGTATTGCTGTCTATTTCTCCCTTAAGACCTGTTAGTATTTGCTTAATATATTTTTGGTGCTCAGGTGTTGGGAGCATACATATTTATGATTATTTCATCTTTTTAATGTATTGACCCTTTTGTAATTATATAATGACCTCCTTTGTCTCTTGTTTTTTGGCATCGTCTATTTTGTCTGCTGTCAATATGGCTCTGCCTGCTATTTTTCTTTTCTTTTTTTTTTGGCTTCTCTTTGCTTAAAATATCAATTTCCACCCTTTCCCTTTTAGCCTTTATGTCTCTTTAGACTGAAACACATTCCTACAGCATATTTTGGGTCTTGTTTTTTCTCCATCCCGCCACTTTGTGCCTTTTGATTGGTGAGTTAAAGCCATTTGCATTTAGGGCCATTATTGATGTGTATAAGATTTACTATTGACATTTTCTCTTTCGCTTTGTGCTTGTTGGTTTTCATTTTTTCCCCTTCTGTTTCTGTAAACCTTGGTGGTTTCCCATGGTGATTTGCTCAATCGCTTATTTTTATTATGTTTGTGTCTCTGCTCTAGGTTTTTGTTTTGTGGTTATCATGAAGTTCCCATGTAACATATCACAGGTTAACAACCCTTTTTCTGCCCATAGCAGTTTTTCTTCTTTCACCTGTAAAGGTTCAATCCTTTTGTCCCCCCCCCTTTTATAGTTTTGATGTCACAAATTACCCATCTTAATGCTTATTTTATTATCAACTTGTAGTAGGTATAGTTATTATCGATGCTCCTTTAATCTTTATGGTATTCCTATGTAATATACCTTTCTAAAAAATACAGTTTTCTAATTCTGACCATCTGTCACCTTAACCAGAGTTTTATGTGTTTTTTCTTTTTGTTTCAGCTTTAAGAGCTCCTTTCAACATTTCTTACAAGACAGTTCTAATGCTGTTGACCTCCCTCAGCTTTTGTTTGTGTGTGGAAGCCTTTGTTTCCCATTTACCTGAGAGATAATTTTGCTCGATATTGTTACTTGAAATTTTTTTATCTTTTAGCAGTTTGAATATGCTATTCCACTGTCTCCTGGCCTGTAGAGTTTCTGCTGTGAAATTTGCTGTTAGCCTAATGGGGGTCCCTTTGCAGGTTACTTTCTTTCCCTGGCTTTTTAAAATTCTTTATAACTGACTTACAGTTTTAATATAATCTGTTTTGGAGAAGATATTTTTGTCTTGAGATACTAAAGTGTTCTTTTGGCTTCTTACACAATTCTGTCCCAGGTTTGGGAAGATCTTTGCCGCCTTCTACCTCTTTTCTGCTTTTGGTATACCTGTTATTCTTGAGTTGGCTTTTCTTTTTAAAATCTTTTAATGTCTATTTATTTTTAAGAGAGAGAGTGTATGAGCAGGGGAGGGGCAGAGACAGAGGGAGACACAGAATCTGAAGCAGGCTCCAGGCTCTCAGCTGTCAGCACAGAGCCCCATGTGGGGCTCGAACCCATTAGCCGTGAGATTGTGACCTGAGCTGAAGTCAGATGCTCAACCGACTAAGCCACCCAGGTGCCCCTTAAGTTGGTTTTTCTCATGGAGTCTCAAAGTTGTCATGGGGTTTCTTCATTTTTTACATCTCAAGGCTCTTTCCTCTAACACCTGAATCATTTCTAATTCCTATTCTTAAGCTCACTTTCATCTGATCTATTCAGCTTGCAACCCTTTGTAATACTTTCTTCATTTATCCAGTTCTTCAGCTCCAGCATTTCTCTTGGGTTGCTTTTAGACTTTCAATTTCTTTGGAAAAGTACGCTGTCTCTTCTGTAATCTCACTTATGAGATCACTATGCCACCTTTCTGAGTTCTCTTGTGGGTTGTTGAAATACTTCATAACAGCTTTTTTGAGCTATTAGTTATACTTCAATAGTCCATACCTTTGGTGTGGGATGCTGGAGAATTGTTATTTTTTTTGGTAGCACATTTCTGCCAACCTAAATAAGAAAGGTGTTTACTAATTTGAATGCAGCAGTAGCAGCATTTTACATAAAAAATTATCATTTTTGTTTTGTTTCATTTTCCAGAAGGTGGCACTATAGCACAGGTTTTTAGTTTCTCTTTCCAGAATGGACTGGCAGTTAAGGTTGGGAGTGTGCACATAAAAAAAATGAAATAAAAATGCTGGTGGAGAAACACAACAAAATAAAAAGGGTGCTGGCAGATTATATGGGTGTTCCTAGAGGTCCATGGGCAGTCCTTTTGCCAGAATCCTAGGGCAAACACTAGGAGATGCTTTATTTCAGTTCTCTTTGTCTTCACTTTCCTTTCCTTCCCCATCAGTCACTGCATGCTCTCCTGGGAGAGAGCAGTAGGTCCCTTCAGTTAGAGCAGGCAGAGGTGGACATATTCTCACACAGCGTCTTCACCCTCTATCTCCTCTGCCAGTAAAAGTATCTAGGGGAGTGCTGCCCTCCCCTGGCTCTATAGACTCCTTTGAGATACAGTCCACCCACTTTCAGGTATACAGATGGATGGATTTTGTGGCGGGCAAGGTGGAGGCTTCCTGGTGTGCTGTGTGGTGGCACTTTTGTATGGTCATGGATATCCAGTTAGTTGTAAATCAAAGGGAAAAGAATGACATTACCGTTCTCCATTCTTTTGGCTAATTTTTAACCACTGGAAATTAGAAATGTTTTTCCATGTTATTTTTTTTTTGAGACATAATTGACATTGAGCACTGTTTATTTTAAATGGGTTTTTTAATGTTTTTTATTTATTTATTTTTGAGAGAGAGAGAGTGAGCCAGTGAACGGCAGACAGAGAGGGAGACACAGAATCTGAAGCAGGCTCCAGGCTCTGAGCCGTCAGCACAGAGCCCGATGCAGGGCCCCAACCCATGAACCATGAGATCTTGACCCAAGCTGAAGTTGTACACTTAAACTGACTGAGCCACCCAGGTGCCCCGAGCACTAAGTTTAAGGTGCACAACATTTGAGTTATGTATATGGTGAAGTGATTACCACAAAAAGTTTAGTGAACATCCACCATGTCATACATAAAAAGTAAAAAAAGCAAAAACTTATCCTGTGATGAGACCTCTTCAGGTATACTCTTGTAAAACTGCTCTCTGAAACATGATTGTTGTTAACTGTCATCATCAGGTTATATGTCATCCCTAGTACTTATCTGTCTCATAAATAGTTTATGTTTCTATCACTTCCATCCAATTCCCCCTTACCCATCTACCACTTGTAGTAAACACAAAGGTGATCACTTTTTCTGTGAGTTATTGTTTCAAATTGTACATATAAGTGAGATCATACAGAATTTTTTTTCATTAAGCATTATGTCTTTTATTGAATTATATATTTATTTAAAGACAAGTTACTTAACATACAGTATAGTATTGGTTTCAGGAGTAGAACCCAGTGATTCACCATTTGTAATGTAACACCCAGTGCTCATCCCAACAAGTGCCCTTCTTAATGCCCATCACCCATTTAACCCTTCCCCCACTCACCTCCCCCTCCAGCAACCCTCAGTTTGTTCTCTGTATTTAAGAGTCTCTTATGGTTTGCTTCCGTCTCTGTTTTTATCTTATTTTTCCTTCCTTTCCCCTGTGTCCATCTGCTGTGTTTATTAAACTCCACATATGAGTTAAATCATATATTTTTTTCTCCCTGACATATTTCTCTTAGCATAATACACTCTAGTGCCATCCACATTGTTATAAATGGCAAGATTTTATTCCTTTTGATTGCTGAGTAGTATTCCAGTGTGTGTGTGTGTATGTGTGTGTGTATACCACATCTTTATCCATTCATCCGTTGATGAACAGTGGGCTCTTTCATAATTTGGCTATTGTTGATAGCCCTGCTATAAACATTAAGGTGCATGTGTCCCTTCGAATTAGGATTTTGTATCCTTTGGGTAAATACTTAGTAGTGCAATTTCTGGGTCATACTGTAGCTCTATTTTTAATTTTATGAGGAACTTCCATACTGTTTTCCAGAGTGGCTGTACCAGTTTATATTCCTACCAGCAGTGAAAAGGGCTCCCCTTTCTTTGCATTCTTGCCAACATCTGTTGTTTCCTGAATTGTTCATTTTTAACCATGGTAACAGGAGTGATGTGGTATCTCATTGTGGTTTTGATTTGTATTTCCCTGATGATGAGTGATGTTGAGCATTTTTTCATGTGTCATTTGGCCATCTGGATGTCTTCTTTGGAGCAGTGTCTATTCATGTCTTTTGCCCATTTTTTCCCTGGATTACTTGTTTTTTGGGTGTTGAGTCTGATAAGTTCTTTATAGATTTTGGATACTAACCCTTTATCTGGTATGTCATTTGCAAATACTTCTCTCATTTCATCAGTTGCCTTTTAGTTTTGTTGACTGTTTCCCTCACTGTGTAGAAGCCTTTTATCTTGACAAGGTCCCAATAGTTCATTTTCATTTTCCTTGTCACTGGAGACGTGTCTAGTAAGAAGTTGCTGTGGCCGAGGTCAAAAAGTTTGCTTCCTGTCTTCTCCTTCATATAAGATGTTGATGGTTTCCTATCTCATATTTAAGTCTTACATCCATTCTGAATTTTTTTTGTATATGGTGTAAGAAAGTGGTCCAGTTTCATTCTGCTGCATGTCACTGTCCTGTTTTTCCAGCAAAATTTGCCAAAGAGGCTGTATTTTTTCCATTGGGTACTCTTTCCTGGTTTGTCAAAGATTAGTTGGCCATATATTTGTGGATCCATTTCTGGATTCACTGTTCTGTTCCATGGATCTATGTTTTTGTACCATACTCCCTTGATGATTACAGCTTTGTAATATAGCTTAAAGTCCAGAATTGTGATGCCTCCAGCTTTGGTTTTCTTTTTTCAACATTATTTTAGCTATTCACCATCTTTTCTGTTTCCATACAAATTTTAGGATTGTTGGCTCCAGCTCTGTGAAGAATGCTGGTGGGTTTTTTTTTATAGGAATTATAGTCAATATGTAGATTTCTTTGGGTAGTACAGACATTTTAACAATATTTATTCTTCCATTCCATGAGCATGGAATATTTCCCCATTTGTTTGTGTCTTCTTCAGTTTCCTTTATAAGCTTTCTGTAGTTCACCTATAGATCCCTTACCTCCCCTAGGTTTATTTCTAGGTATCTTAAAGTTTTTGGTGCAATTGTAAATAGGATCAATTGCTTGATATTTCTGCGGCTTCATTATTGGTGTATAGAAATGCAACCATTTTCTGTATGTTACTTTTATATCCTGCAACTTTGCTGAATTCACTTATCAGTTCTATCAATTTTTTTGATGGACTCTTTCGGTTTTCCATGTAGAGTATCATGTCATCTGCAAAAAATGAAAGTTTGACTTCCTCTTTGCCAATTTGGATGCCTTTTATTTCTCTTTGTTGTCTGATTGCTGAGGATGGGACTTTTAGTCCTATGTTGAACAACAGTGGTGAGAGTGGACATCCTTGTCGTGTTCCTGACCTTAGGGGTAAAGCTCTCAGTCTTTCCCCACTGAGGATATTAGCTGTGGACCTTTCATATATGGCCTTTATGATGTTGAGGAATGTTGCGTCTACCCCTACTTTGTTGAGGGTTTTTATCAAGAAAGGATGCTCTGTTTTGTCAATGCTGTTTTTGTGTCTATTGAGAGAATCATATGGTTTTTATCCTTTTTTTTTTTTTTTTTTAGTAACGTGGTCTATCACGTTGATTTGTGAATACTGAACCAGTCCTGCAGCCCAGGAATAAATCCCACTTGATTAATTCTTTTAATGTACTGTTGAATTACTAGTACCTTGTTGAGAATTTTCCATTTCCAGGTTCATCAGAGATATTGGCCTGTAATTCTCCTTTTTAGTGGAGTCTTTGTCTGGTTTTGGAATTAGGTAATGCTGGCTTCATAGAGTGAGTTTAGAAGCTTTTCTTCCATTTTTATTTTTTGGAACAGTTTGTGAAGAGTAAATACTAATTCTTCTTTAAATGTCTGGTAGAATTCCCCTTGGGAAGCCATCTGGTCCAGGACTTCTGTTAGGAGATTTTTTGATGACTGATTTAATTTCTTTGCTGGTTATGGGCCTGTTCAAATTTTCTCTCTTCTCATTTCAGTTTTAGTAGTGTGTGAGTGCCGAAGAATTTGTCTCTTTCTTTCAGTTTGCCCATAGTTTTATAAGTGTTTTCATTTTTGTGATATTACTGTGATCTGTCCTCTTTCATTCGCGATTTTATCTATTTGGGTTTTCTCTCTTTTTGATAAGTCTTGCTGGGAGTTGATCAATTTTTTTTTTTTTTTTTTTTTTGGTTCTTTAAAAGGACCAGCATTTAGTTTCATTGATCTCTTCTACTGGTTTTTGTTGTTTATATATTATTTATTTCTGCTCTGATCTTTACTATTTCCCTTCTTCTGCTAGCTTTAGGTTTTATTTGCTGCTCCTTTTCTAGCTCCTTTAGGTGTAAGGTTAAGTTGTGTATTTGGGACCTTTCTTGCTTCTTGAGATAGGTCTGAAGTGCTATGTACTTTCCTCTTAGGACTGCCTTTGCTGCATAGCAAATGTTTTGGACTGTTGTGTTTTCATTTTCATTGGCTTCCATGTATTTTTTAATATTTTCTTTAATTTCCTGGTGAACCCTTTCATTCTTTACTAGGATGTTCTTTAACCCCCAAGTATTTGAGGGCTTTCCTTTTTTTTTTTTTTTTTTTTTTTTTCTTGTGGTTGATTCAACTTTCCTGATTTGTTTTTAGGTCTTTGAACTCTGCAGCAAGGATTCTTCACACGTCTTCTGTGCTGTTTTCAAGCCCAACCAGTGGGGTCATTTGACTGCTATTCTAAATTCTTGTTCAGATATAGTGCTTATATCTGTTTTGAGCAAGTCCCTGGCTGTGACATTTTCTCAACCTTCTTTTGGGGAGAATTCCTTCTCTTGTCCTTTTGGCTAAGTTTCTATCTTTTGCTTGTTTTAAAATAATGTTATGTTTCCTGCACCTGAGAGTAATGCTATATTTAAAAGGGGTCATACATTCTCTAAGGACTGGCACTTCTCAGAATGTTTCTGGTGTAGGCTGTATGCACTCTGTTCTTACATATTGTCTGCTCTTTGCCACTGGTCAGTCATTTGCAGAGTTCATCCTTGTTTGCAGTGGAGAGTATTTGGATCTTTAACTAGGTGTGCTTTGATTTTTTTGTTGAAATAAGCCTGGAAAAAGGAGGGAAATGTCTGATCAAAAAAAAAAAAAAAAAGGAAAATGCAAACCCCAAGAAACTATGAGCCTGATTCCAAAAGGAAAAAAAAGTAAGCCTATTCCTACCAGAACAGGTGCAGGTGTTGTGAACCACTCAACTTTTAGTAGACTTAATGTATCCCAGGTGCTGGCTATGCTGATCTCCCGGGGGAGAGGCCTGCTGTGTTGGCTCAGAGTCTGTCTTGCCCCAGTACATAAGCAATTGCCAGGCACAGAGGGGTGCAGTTTGGTATATATGGGTTGTGCCTCTGCTAGGGGTTGCTGTATTGCTCTCTGAAGTCCCACCATGTTGGCATGGGTGGGGGGAATGGCACCACCTCAATCTCTCATCCCTACTGGGTATCTCACACCCCCACTATTCAGGGAACCCTCACTCAATAGCATGGACAGTCAGCTCACCCTGTGCCACAACTCTCCTGCATTTTTTTTTTTTTGGACATGTGACTGGGATTCAAAACCCAAAGTCTTAAAGGACCCAGCACTGCAAGGATCTACCCACATACTCCAGAGTAGAGACTCTCCATGCTTTGTCTGAAATCCTTTGTTCCAGAAAACCAGTCACAGACTTGCATGGTGTGAAGAATGTTTGGTGTAGCACCGCTAAAAGAAGCAAATTTTATATTCCCTCTGGGTGCATCTCTGTCTCCCTGGTGATGAAAAGCATTTTGCTGGTGATTACATGGTCTTTTGTCCTTGGAGAGGCAATACACCCTGTTCCAAAAGTACTCCAGGAAGGGGAATGTTCTCTCCCAACACACCTAGAGATCTCTACACCACACTATGTACCCTGGAGCCAGCTCCCCCTACCCCAGGAGCACCACAGCTCCACTCCAAGGAAAGTCAAATACTTACAAAACCTGAGAGCTTGACCTCTAAACACTGTTTGCAAAAAATACCCTGTAACACCCAGTACTTTTTGTTCCCCGGTCCATGGTCCAGAGAGGTTTTCCTCTCCTGGAAACTAAATGCCACTGTTCTCAACCCTTCTCTCTTTCTCTGCCTTTTGTCTGTCTATGGCAGGGGATCCCTACCCCTCCACAGCACCGCCATTTTTCTCTTCTCTAATTCACTTCCACACACTTCACAGGTACCATGCTATCTCACTTCAACTGTGGAAATTTTTCTGCCACTCTGCAAGTTGACATCCTAGGTGTTTCAAATGATCTGACCTCAATACCACTGTGTTTGAGGATCGAGGAAAGCCCGGGGTCTCCCTACTTTCCTGTCTTTGTAACTCCTCCCATAGCATCATGTCTTGAAGGTCCAGCCATGTTGCCTCAAATGGCAGGATTTCTTCATTGCTGATGGTTGGATAATATTACACACACACACACAAACCACCACCACCACTTCTTTATCCATGATCCACAGATGGATAATTAGGTTGTTCCATGTGTTGGCTATTGTAAATAATGCTGCAATAAACATGGAGGTATATCCATATTTTCAAATTAGTGTTTTTGTTTTCTTCAAATAAATATCTAGAAATGAAATTGCTGGATCATATAGTAATTCTATTTTTAATTTTGGGGAGAACCCCCATATTGTTTTCCATATGGCTGCACTCATTTGCATTCCCACCAACAATAACAGTGTACAATGGTTCCTTTTTATCCACATTCTAACCAGCATTTGTTAATTCTTATCTTTCTGATCTACCGACTCTAACAGGTGTGAGGGGATACCTCACTGTGGAATTCATTTACATTTCCATAGTGATTGATGATGTTGAGCATAATTTCTTGTATCAGTTGGCCACTCATATATCTTCTTCAAATATCTTTTTGAGTTGTTCTCTAACTTTTAATCAGATTGTCTTTTCGCTTTTGAACTTTGAGTTCTTTGTATATTTTGTGTATTAGCCCCCATCAGATACGATTTATAAACATATTGTTTCCCATTCGATAGATTGGATTTTCATTTTGTTCATTGTTAGCTGTGCAGAAACTTTTTAGTTTGATGTTTTGTTTGTTCTTGCTTAGGTTGCTTGTGCTGTGTCATATCCAAAAAATCATTGCTGAGACCCATGTCAAGAACTTTTCCCCCATGTTTTCTCTAAGAGGTTTACAGTTTGAGGTCTTATAATTAAGTCATTCATCCATTTCAAATTAATTTTTGTGAGTGGTATAAGATAGTACATTTTTCAGTCTTTTCTCCATGGAGTATTGGCTCCCTTGTCAAATACTAATTGATTATATTTGAGTTTTAAAGAGCTTCTCAGTTCTGTTCCACTGTTCTCTGTGACTGTTTTTATGTGAGAAACATACTGTTTTGAAGATAATAGCTTTATAGTATAATTTGAAATCATTGTGCTGTTTTCTGCTTTGTTCTTTATTCTCAGGTTGACTTTGCTTATTCAGGATTTTTTGTGAGTACATATAAATTTTAGAATCATTTTTCCACCTCTGTAAAAAATGCCACTGGAATCCTATACCGAATCTATCCTGTTCTGAATCTATAGATTGCTTTTGGTATTATTGACATTCTAGCAATGTTTTTAAAATTAATGAACATAGGATACTTTGTGTTTTCTTTGATTTGTTTGATCATTTTCTTAGAAGAGAGCTCTTACACTTCCTTAAATTTCTTATGTGTTTTATTGTTTCTGATGCTATTGTAAATTAGATCATTTTATTTTTCAGACAATTTATTCCTATATAGAACACTACTGATTTTTCATTGTTTACTGAATTTAAATCTAACAGTTTTGGTGGAGTCAGGATTTTCTTCTGGTCTGATTGCTGTGTCTAGAACTTGAGGTACTATGTTGAATAAGATGGGTGAGAGTGGAAACAGTTTTCTTGTTCCTGATCTCAGAATAAAGGCTTTCAGTCTTTCACCATTGAGTATGATGTTATCTGTGGGCTTATGTGGCCTTTAGATACAGGAAGGAATGTACCTCAGCGTATCAATGTGTTATCATGAAAGGGTGTTCAATTTTTGTCTAATGTTTTTTCTGCATCTTTTGAGATCCTATTTTTTCTTTCCTTGTGTTAATATATTAATTTTGTTGAACCATTCTCCTGTCTCAGGGATATATACTATTTTATCATGGTCAGTGATTATTTTAATGTTGAGCTGAATGCATTTGCTATTTTATTGAGAATTTTGCATGTATATACTAGAGGGATATTGGCCTGTAGTTTCCTTTTGTTGTTGTGTCCTTCTTGTGCTTTTGTATTAAGGTAATGCTGGCCTCATAAAATAACTTTGGGAGTGTTCCCTCTTTCTCAATTTTTTTTGTAGAGTTTGAGGAGGATTGCTCTTAACTCTTCAAACGTTTTGTAAAACTCACCAGAGAAGCCATCCTGTATTGGCATGTTTTTGATTACTGATTCAAATGAAGAAAAACCCATTTCCTTTCTAGTAGTTGGTGTGTGCAGGTCCTTCCTGATTTAGTCTTGGTAGTTGGCATGTTCCAAAGAATTCCTTCTACATTGTCCAGTTTGTTGGCATATAGTTGCTCACAATAGCCTATTAACATTCTTTGTATTTTTGTGGTAGAAGTTGTAATGTCTTCATTACTTTACACTGTTTTTGATTTGGGTGCTTTATCCTTGGTTAGTCTAAAGAGTTGTCAATTTTGCTTCTTTTAAAAGAGGAAGTTTTTAATTTTGTTAACTTTTTCTATTGTTTTCTTGTTCTCTATTTCTGTTGTAATCTTTATTGCTAACCTGGGGCTTGGTTTCACTTGCAAGTTTTCTTATTTCTCAATGTGTGCATTTACTGCAATGAATTTCCCTTTATGACTACTTTTAGTACATCCCTTAAGTTTTGGTATGGTGTGTTTTTATTTTTGGTTGTCTTAAGATGCTTTGTTACTTCCACTTTAACTTCTTCTTTGATCCTTTATGTTCAGTTTAATTTCCATGTATTCATGACTTTTCTAGTATTCTTCTTGTTACTGGTTTCTACTTTATACTATTGTGGTCAGAGAAGATATTTGATATGATTTCAGTCTTCTTGAATTTGCTAGGTCTCATTTTGCGGCTTAACATATACTCTATAATAGAAAATATATCATGTGTGCTTGTGAAGAATAATATTCTGCTGTTAAGATCTATTTATTCTGTAGTGTTCTAATCTGCTCTGTTTGGCAGAACTATCCATTGTTTAGAGTATCAATGACCCCAACTATTCTTGTATTATTTATTTCTCCATTTAGCTCTGTTTTGCTATATGTATTTAGATGCTCTGATGTTGGGTGCATAAATATTTACAATGGTTACACCTTCCTGGAGTGACCCTTTTGTAATAGAATATTTATACATCTTCCTTGTCTCTCTTACTATTTTAAATTATTTTTACTGTTTATTTTTGAGAGAGAGAACGAGCTGGGGAGGGGCAGCGAGAGATGGAGACGCAATCTCAATCAGGCTCCGAACTGTCAGCACAGAGTCCAACACGGGGCTCAAACTCACAAGCCATAAGATCATGACCTGAGCTGAAGTCAGACGCCCAACGGAGTCCCCCAGGCACCCCTTAAGTTTAATGTCTGTTTTGTCTGACCATGTTTTTCTCTCTTTAGCTATGTGTGTTAGTCTCTGTTCATCCTCTTCCCTTTCTTTTAGGATTCTCCAAAGGTGTCTTGTCTATGAATAATTGTTAGTTCTTGTGAAGGAGCAGCAAAGAATAACCTATGTTGCCATCTTAGTGATGACACTCTAGAAATAAGAATTTTAAGTTGGGTCAAAATGTAATTTTTAGCAGTTTGGTAGCCAAATGTAATACACAGCCATATCTAGAGGAAACTTGGAAGTCCCTTGGATCAAGGCACTTCACTAGAGGAGGGGTGGACAGGCTTGTCGACCTTATTGACTAACTTTGGTGCTTTCTAGGAGGGGATGTCAGTAGAGTTAGTTAATAAAGTAGATTTTCTTCACAAAAGGAATAAAGCCTAGCATGGGCTACTGTAGTTGTAGCACTACCCTTTGTACTGCTAAAGCTGAGCTTCTCTCACCTACAGATAATGTTAAACTCCTGTCAGGAGTAGGAAAGGCAGGCACCAAACTTTCTCTACATCCACCATGATTTGTGAAGGCCATACAATAACCCTTATATATAAGAATCCAGATGAAGCAGGAGAAAGCCACCATCTGGTCAGGCCTAGCTAATGATGAGGACTCGGACTAGAATATTTGACTACTTATTGTAGCAATATGAATCTTTGGCTTAGTTCCGGTTCTCTTCAGCTTTGGAAGGCTTTCTCCAGCACTTCTTGAGGCAAGTATATTCAAGTTCTTATTGATTGCTTATTGATTGAATTGGGTCTTTAAAAGAGCTCACTTGCCAGCTCATTGTGCTGCTCAGAAATCCAGAGTTTTGGCCCTCATGTCACCCAGCTGGCAGCAAAATGACCTTTTTTTCCACCCTGGTTCATCTAGTTCCACAGAACTGCCATTAGAATCTGGAAATCAAAGGTCTTATTAGGAATTTGAGAATAGAAAACTGAGCACAAATCATAGACTTTTAATAATGAGATGAAAATGATTATTGCAGTATGGTTGTAGGAACTGCTTACCCTCTATAAAAATGATAGCAATTCTGATTATTCTTTCAAAGTGAAGTTGAAGACCGTCCAAGTGCCCCAAATAGTGGTTAGGATTTTCCTGGGGGTGGAGAAAGAGACTCAATTTCCCAGAACATCTTTTGAAAACAAATGACATTTCACAACATGGTATAGCCATTGACATGTACTAATACATTGTTGCCTATAAAAGAGAATTTCTCTAGGACCTAGAGTGGTGGGCATGGGAAATCATTTCGATAGAGATCTCTTATGGCCATTATACATTTTAACTGATTTAAGACATATTTTAAAAATATGTATAACAGTATAATTGAAATGTAATTCCTACCTCATGAAATTGACCCATTTAGAGTGTACAATTCACTGGGGCTTAGTGTATTCTGAGTTGTACAACTTTACTGTAATCAAACTGAAACATTTTCATCACCCCAGAAAGAAACCCCACAGCCATTAGCATTCATTCTCTCTTTCCTCAACTTGCCATGCCAGCTAACCTACTTTCTGTCTCTATAGATTTGCCAGTTTTGAACATTTCATATAAATGCATTCATACAAAGGTAGTCCTTTATACTTATTTAGCATAATTTTTCAAGAAAAACTTTCTATGATTGAATGATAACCCATTATATGGATATACTACACTTTGATGATCCATTAGTTGATGAGACACTAGGGCTGGTTTCTTTTGTTGTTTATTAGAAGTTGTGGCTGTAAACATTTGTATACAACTTTTTATATAGACTTGTTTTTATTTCTCCCAGGTATATACCCAGTGGTAGAATTGCTGGGTCATACTGTAACTATGTTTAACAAGTTAAGAATTCCAGAGTGTTTCCAAAAACCTGGATCATTATACATTCCCATCAGTGGTGTTTAAAGATAGTGAATGCTTGACTTTACTTTCTAATGGGATGTTTCATGCACCTCTAATCCTCCCCATGTCTGGCAACCACTCATCTGTTCTTTGTGTCTGACGGTTTGTTTTTCTATTGTTGTTTTAGATTCCACATGTAAGTGAGATCATATGGTATTTCTTTCTCCATAAGATTTAATTCACTTACTATAATGCCCACAAGGTCTATCCTTGTTGACACAAATGGCAAGATTTCATTTTGAGTGTTAAATAATATTCCACTGTGAATATATATATAGACCCCATTTTCTTTTTCCATTTATCAATTGACACTTAGAATTTCTATTTTTAATTTTTTGAGGAACCTCTGTTTTCCAGAGTGGCTGCACCAGTTCACACCAATGGTGCATAAGCATTCTCTTTTCTGGACTTATTTACCAGAACTTCTTTTTAAGATTATCACTTCTCACCTTTCAAAATGACTATCTTACTGTTGCTTTGTTTTGCATTTTTCTAATGACTAATAAGGCCCAACACGTGTTCCCTTTTCATTTACCTGTTTGCCATCTATAGGTCTTCTTTAGAAACAGGTCTATTATGATCCTCTTGCCCACTTTTTAATCAGATTTTTTTTTTTTTTTGGCTACTCAGTTGTAGGAGTCGTTTATACATTTTAGATAATCCTTAGATAATCCTTTGTCACATTTATGATTTGCACATATTTTATTAATTGTGTTGATGGTTTCCAATTGTGTTGATGGTTTCCTTCACTATGCAGAAGCTTTTTAGTTTAAAAATCTGACTTCAGGGGCACCTGGGTGGCTCAGTCAGTTAGGTGTCTGACTTCGGCTCATGTCATGATCTCGCGGTTCATGAATTCAAGCCCCATGTTGGGCTCTGTGTTGACGGCTTGGAGCCTGCTTCAGATTCTGTGTCTCTCTCTCAAAAATAAATAAGGATTAAAAAAGAATTTAAAAATCTGACTTCAAAAGCAAACTAGTGGGACTATTTCAATTAATTGGCCATAGATGCCTGGATTTGTTTCTGAGCCGTCTATCCTGTTATACCTACCTATGTTATGTTTTCATGCCTACTTACACAACATCAAAGAATCAATGCTGCTGTCAAGCTTTCTATATTATAAGGTTATACCTTCCATAGATAGTGATTCCCCTTACAGATCTGGGCATGGAAAATGACAACATTGAGAGAATGGATTCTAATTTTGAAGTAAGTTCTCTGCATAAAATGTTATCCAACAGCAATGCACTGCTGTTGGTGAAAGCAAGACTCCATCTTTGCTGCAAACTTCATTGTTGTCTTGCCAGCCACCCACACCATCAGCATCCATCAACCTCGAAGCAAGACCCTCCACCAGCACAAAGATTAATATTCACTGAAAGCTCAGATGGTTAGAAATTTTAAAGTATTTTTGAATTATGTACATTTTTGACACATAAACTCATAGACACTGGGAAACCAAAAAATTCATCTGGCTTGCTCTATTGCAATGTTCACTTTAGCGAGGTGGTCTGGAATTGAACCGACAAGATCTCTGAGGTATGCCTCAGATTATGTCTGATGGCCACCTCCATCGGTCTTATGTAGCACAATGTATCAGAGTACCAATCATTATGATAGTTGTTTCACAGTCTACACTATAAGCTTTCACTATTGAAAAAATTAGAAAATTAACTAGATTTAGAGTATGGTTATTGATTAGCATAGAATTCCCAATTCAGCTGAAACCAAATAGTTGCAAGAGAGTGTCCAGGTTAGTAGTTCAAAGCCAGTTTTACCATTATAAACTAGGCAAATAAATGTTTCGGCAAAGAACTAGATAATTTTGTGCCTGTTTCCTTACCAGGAAATTATTTCAATACTAGCACCTACTTCACGGACAAAAGGAGGTGCAATATATCAAGTTCTTTGAATAGGACCGGTTATATGATAACCATTCAAATACTTAATTAATACTATTATCATAGCAGGGTTGGGTTCACTTGGCACTTTATATTTTCTCCTTTGAGCCTTGTGACTCTGAGCCTTTGAGCTCTGTAACTAAGTAAGGCAAATGTCAAAAGTAACCTGACAAAAACATGACTTGATGGTGAGGCTAGATTTCCCATCTTCTGACTGATAATGCATCTACCACTCACCATACCCTGGCACCCTCTTCTATAGAAGACTGTTGTAATATGGTGTTATTTTCCTGGTCAAGCCCCTGAGAGAATTCTGGCTCTTGGGATTTAGGTTCATTTTACTAACCTCAAGTTGTAAACCAGCATCAGGGTGTGTCTCAAAGCCCAGATTAAAGGAATCACATGTGACAAAAGCTTACACAGATTACTGTTTTATGAGTAATGTTTTATGAGACTGTCAAGTCCAGTGCATTCCCAAATGCCACTATTTAAGGAACCTAAGTATTAGCATGAGAGAACTCAATCTGTCCATAAAACCTTTGTGCCAAATTATGGGATTTTTTTCTCTAAGTTCAGTGAAATCTTAGCATCCTTACTTAGCACTGGGAAAATCCCCAATAGGATGCATAAAGTCCTACATCTTTGCAATAAACACATTGTTTAGATCCATACTGTTCTTCCTCATGCTCCTCTAAATCCAATCCTACAATTAATCACATCGTATTTTTACAATACTTAATGAGTGAAATTCAAGCTCAAAAATAGTCATTTAACTCCATAGTATCATAACTAAATTATAAGTTTTTCCAGAGAATTGCTTTTTATCTTTCAATATTACTTTTAAAAAGTATTCTGGGTTATTAAAATGTTTAGACATGGATGTAAAATATTAGTCTATTTTTTTCCTGCTTTGGTCTCAGGAGCTGAGATGAAATCAAATGATTTAATCATTCTGAATCCATGTGGCTCCTTTGAGATAGGGCCAGATGTAAGCAGAAGGATTTATAGGGCGTAAAATTCAGAATGGATTAGAAAAGCATTTTTGTGTCCAGCCCAATACATCCTAAATCAAAGTCCCCTGAATGGACTGGGGAGGTTGTCATGGCAACTAACAGGCAAGCTGAGCCCCTGGAATGTGAAGGCAAACAATAGAGTGTTAAGATTGTGTACAGAACTGTGGCTGCTTCTGCCCAGGTACAGTGACACATCGGTAGAAGTGTCCAACTGCCACCACCTTTTTTTGTACCTCCTGGCTATTCTGGCATCTCTTTGGGAATGTATCAGGTCCTTTCCCAGAGGTCAGTAAAAACACTGCTGCTGATAGATGACAGAAGCCCTAGGAAAATCAGCACCAACAGATAGATGCAATGGTATACAAAGCAGTGAAGGGCTAAGAGGACACAAAAATTTCTGAAAGGAGGTTGAAGCACATTTAAGGTAAATCCAGTGACTCCTTAGTGCCACCTTGTGTCCAGTTAGATGCTGAAAATTTACGCAAAGCCCACCCTCCCTCCTTTCCTGGGGACCCAGCAGGGCGGACACAGAAAGAGTCAGACCAGACCCTGGTGATGTTTGGTAGCCCCTATTGCAGGTTAAGGAAAACATGTAGGTTAAAAGCTTTGATAGAATCTGAAATGGGACAAGAAAGATATGCCAAATAACATCCATCTTAGAGAAGTTTTCAAGAAGCTACCTGGTGCCCAGGAGTTGGAAGGACATGTTGTGGCAGATCCTCGACGTTGCCCTAACTTCTGCAAAGAGATTTGTTGGTGTTCATTCAGCCGTGCTGGTAGCAAAAAAAAAAAAAAAAAAGGGAAAAATAAAATGGGAACACAGCCGTGAACAAAAGAATTTGATAGCAAGATGATAACATTTGTTCAAATTGCATCTTGGGCCCACCTCTTCTCTTTCACACAATCAACCAGCGAAAACCATCATCAAGTCCCATTTAGTTTTCAACAGAAGTGTAAAATGACCAAGCTGTGTTTCTCTTTGTTTCCTCCAGGGTTTGAATTTTTTGAAACAAGTGCCAAGGATAACATTAATGTCAAGCAGACATTTGAGCGTCTTGTGGATATCATCTGTGACAAAATGTCAGAGAGTTTGGAGACGGATCCGGCCATCACTGCCGCAAAGCAGAACACAAGACTCAAGGAAACCCCTCCTCCACCACAGCCCAACTGTGGTTGTTAATGTCCCCCACAAAGGCAGTTCTGCGGGGCGGGGGGGCACATCACCAACCAACAGCATTTATAAATGGTTGATTAACCTTCATTTATACTGCCTAATAATTATTTGAGGGAAATCTTTGATGTCAGTGGCTCATACATGCATTCAATTCGTGGGAGATTTCCTGTGTTAATATGTGGCAAATATGTGATCTCAAATTTGTAAGGACTATCCATCTATAAACATCTGGTATTTGCATGTAATTTGTTACTTGTCTTTGTAGGCTCTTTTTGTTTCATATTTCTTCTCAAGATTAAGCTACTGCTGGGACCTCAGACTGTAATTTCACTACAACTGACTTTTGTGCCACGGGTTCAAATTTGCAATTCACTTGTATGGATGATAAACAAGGAATTGTTTGTGTGTGTGGACAAGAGGAGATCTCAGGAGACCGTCATGGGTCTGGTTAGTTTACCGTTCAGGAAATGTGTCTGTTTTTCAGTGTTATTAATAACTGAGGAGACCATTGACTATAAAGAACTTAAAGTACTGTGTTTGAAACTCTCGCCAATTTTCTAAGACATTAAATCTAGTTCCAGTGTGAGAAGTAGAATTATTTAATAGGAACTAGATTTAAACAATCCTCTTAATTTAGTTGTTTAAATAATCAATGTCTCTAACCCAGGGTTACTGTTGCCACTGTATGTGCCCAACATTCTGAATAGTTGAGGGCACCAACAGCCTGAGAGGCATCTGGTTAAGGCATGATATGACAGTTGTTTTAACCAAGACAGGTAGGAATACCTGTAGCACTCAAAGGACTGAGTTCACCCCTATTTCCCTAATAACTGCCCCCCATTACACACAATCACCACCACTTTCTGAAACCATCACCAATGCTCAGAATCAAGCTCAAGTTGAAGCTTGTTAGAGCCCCTCTTCTCACAGGATAGAGGCTTGCTTCCCAAACCAGTGCCTTCTGTTCACACCTCAGCTACATTCTTGTACCTAATACAAGTAATTTAAACAATATCCCAATGGTTCAAAGATTGAGGAAAAGACCATGTTTATCTCTAGTCTTTTTCAATCCAGTTCTTCTTAATTCTAATGCATATCCCCATTCCCTATAGGAATAACAAGCATACAAATCTCACCAGCTCTTTTCATTGGGCACCAGAAGGAAATTGGCATCCTCAGCACATCCAATATTATTTGCAGTTTAGATGTTAGGAAGGCACAGATTGGCAGATGTAGAAGGACAGTTTCATTAGGTAGAGTCACTTTCCCCGTCTTTTGGTCGCTATGTTCAAGTTTTTTTTTTTCCCCTCTCTTCATTCACAGTTCCTGTAAAAGTATTGGGTGCAAGTCTTTTTAGCAAGGATACTGATAGATAAATTTGCCATTGGATAATAAATGTCTACAAGCTAAAGAACTAGGTCATATACATTATTAGTAAGAAAGTGAAAATTACAGAATACCTGTGGGATGTGTTAAGCCTATCAGTGTCATTTCTCACCTTGAGCTTCAGATCCACTAATTGGTAATAAATTTCCACCTTGGCACTCTAGATGGCAGGCCACAGCTTAGTAAAGACAAGAATGTCTTATTGGATTTTAATGGGGCAACAAGCTTCAAGAATTCCAGAAGTGACAGTGAAGGGAAAGAGAAGGGGAGTAGCAATCAAAACATATTTGTTTGCTACAGAAGCCTATTTGCATGATAGTGCACTATTTCTATTACCTGGACTAGAACATGGCCATGTTCAATGATAGAGCTGTTAGGTTCAGTTGTATAATCTAATACCAAGCAAGAAGGCAAGGAAAACTTGCCTCTCTCACAGCCCCATCCCATATACATATACAGATGTCCGGGACCTAAGTATGAAGTCCACATGGCTTTTACAAGGACCTGGCTATATGTATTATTTTAAAGGGGAGAGCAGAATCAGGGTCAGAAACGTAGAAGGTAAAGAGCTGAGTTTTACTTTTGTGTAAACCCCTTCTCTGAGAAACTGACTGAAATTGGCCCTAAGACCAAAAGACCAAGTCAGGAGCCTACTTCACAATGTCAGACATGACTAATTTGAACTACTTAGTTCAAAATTTGACTAATTTATGGCAGTCAGGGAAGCGGGATGCCCAAGTGTCATTGCCAAGGAATTGTGGATACTTTGTTTTCCAAAACTCATTTGAGGTGGGGCTTTCCTAATTCATTCTCTGTCCTGAAGCTCCCACCCAGGTGTGAGTTTCAATGAGAAGTTTCCAGGGGGGATTGTAACAGAGCTCAATGCTATGAAGCATTAGGAAGAGAGAATATTCTCTATTCCTAATTTTACTAACAGATTTTGGTTTTAAAATTAAATATTTTTTGTCATAAGAGGTAATGCTGGAGGATTCAACTATATTACTTAAAATTTTTAACACTAATTGCAATGTTTAACCTTTTTGCTGACAATACACACACACTCAGCCTCTTACATTCTCTCCATCCCTCACAAAAGCTTAATAGCCACAAATTGTTTTTAACGATGGCGTAAATTTGTATTTACAAGATCAAGATACCTTAAAAAGTACATAGTGTGTTCATTTAAGACATCCATCTTGTTGTATTTGATACAATTCAATTAGTGTTTCAAGTATGAATCTGTCTCTCTGATGCCCATCTTCTCACCCTCACCCCTGCCATTGCTTTGAGAAACAAACCTTGATTGTTGAGCAAATGCTTCCAAGAGCTTTGGTGTTGGCACATTCCTTTCCATTCTTAGTTCAAGTGCAAACCTGGACTGGAAAATTTTTCATCCAAATAGGTGTCCTCCAAGTGGATGGCATTTACATTTCGGAGGACATGAATGGATGAAGAAGGTGCATGATATTTCTCAAGTCCTAAGATGGCAGTTTAAATGTGGCATCCCATGTTTGGGGTCCTAAGAACAATTGAGTTAGGACAGTCCATCCCTTCTTTGCTGCTGCACCCCTCTCCAGCACAGCTTCTACTGCCTTGGTGAACTTTGCTGTAGGTTCTTCTAATTCCTGCTGAGGTTTACCTCAAGTCAGTATCCCTTTGCTGCCTGGTAAATAAGTGCTCAGATTATTATTTCTCAAGGGAACTAGGATGCCTTCAGTTGTAGCAGAAAACTGTAGCATCATTATGATAAATGTGAAGGATAAATTCTACAAAACTAAAACCTAACTTCAACAAGACACTCAAACACATGGTGAGCATGTATCTTTCACCTACTTAACTCTGATCCAGATTCATGATAGTCCTTTTGTTGATCACACCAGTCATTTTTCAGGGACCAATTTAAACCTCCAATTTTGACCAAGTCTATGCTGAAAATAGACTTTCACATATTCAATATTTTTTAAAGTAAAAATACTCCACTATTAAATGAACTTCCATAAAGCAACAGTAGTTTTGGAATGTGGTAGTCTGTTATCAGAGGTTCATCCTGATGGGCTTGGTCCACTGTGTGTCTTATTGCACAATGAGTATGTCTTATGCCATTCTCGGTTGACCATGTGGCACTTGTCAGACTATGTTTAAAATGGATCCAGACTCTACCAAGCCATCTTAAGGCTGAGGTAGTAGCTGCATGTGAAAAACTGTGACCTAAATCTTATCTTCAAGTCATGACTAAAACCCTTTGAGACCAAAAAGTGTTTGTGAATAGTTTTCATATACTATTAGAATTCTCAATCAGGTATTTCTGGTGTGGTATATTTAGGAAGTGGTCTTTCTGTCTGAAGAAACTTTAAGTTAGAGAGTTTGCATGACTGGTAACTCAAACTCTTTGTTCATTTGTGTGTATACTCAGAGTGCTATGTCAGGGTAGCATGTGAGCAACTTGACCCATGTGGCCTTTCTATTCACCCCCCTGGAAGATATAACCTCTGCAGCACTGCTTTGCTTTGCCTGTTTGTGTATACTACTTGTGCTTGAGTAGTGCACCAGTAAAATGAAGAAGCCTTTCCAACAAACTGAACTGGTAGGGTCAGTTTTCTGGATTGCTTTGTATTTTAAGTGATTTTTGACCAAAGCAACATAAACCTGTTTTCTATTCTGGAATGAATTAAGACAAATTGGGTCAAAGATGAAATTTATGACCAGGAAAAAAAAAAAAAAACAACAAACCTCTTTCTCCCTATGATGCACTTAAAGGGCTCTAGATTCTAGAAATACAGTATCCCCTAAGGGTGCAAAAACAGGTCTGGGATATTTATTTAAAATAATATGTATGTATTATTAGCATTTCATAAGTAAATGTTTTTTTTTTCTTAAAAACCTTTACAGAAATGTTGGACACTCCAATCAACTAATTCCCTTTGGTAGATTAAAATATTTACACTTAGGCCACTTCCAACACACACACGCACACGTGCACGCACACACACACACGCACACATACAGATACCTTTTATATGAAGGGAAATTTTCATATATGGTGCTTTCTCAGTGCTGGGGAAAAGGGAGCTTCTGCTGTTTTCCAACTGTAACTCACATGTTGTTTAAAAAGGTCTACACAATAGATTCTTTGTGCTGATTTGTGTGTTTGTGCACATAATTTCCAGTAAGAATAGAGAAAAATATGTTTTGCCAACATCCTAGAGAAAAATAATTTCCAAACTTCTGTCAGAGCATGTAGCTGGTAAGGAACTGAACTTTCCAGTTGTGGTTCTCTTTTCCACTTCCTGGTGGGTTTTTTTCATTTTTTAAAGCACTATCCTCTCACTGACTGACAGGACTGAGAATAGGATGTGAGAATCAAATTCTACCACTTCCTCCCATCAGCACTACTGTTGGTGGAGTTTCAATCAATAAGTATTTGCTGAAATGAAGTTGGGGGTTTACCTGTGTATTTCCTTCACCTGTATTCATACTTTCCTTCCTAGTGGACAACTGAGAGTTGGCTGTGGCTTTTTTTTTTTAATGGCCATATTTCCATATTCATGTTTGTGGCTAGGGATTGCTTAAGTTCATGAATGCTGTTCTTAAAGACACAGATGGTACGTGACCCATACAGGCCCCTGGCCTTTCAAGGACGTGAGCATGACTTGCATCTGTCTAGTGGTTCCATATTCCTCATCAAAGTGAAATCTGGGGATTGTTTGCTCTATCAGTAGGATGGTTTTCCATGCATTGTTTCATCATCCCTAGGATGTGTGCTAAATGAAAACTTCCTGTAATTCCTGTTAATATATTGTTGTCGTCAGACGTGATGTGATACCGTTGGACTGTCCAAATGTACAACTATTTAATGGTGTTTGTGGAACTGAAATGTCTTAAATGTTGCATGAAATATGTTATAAAAATAGATTTGTTTTCTATTTTTCAACACCTCATAATTGAGGGTTCATGGGCCAATAAGTGCAATATTTAATGACTTACTCAGTGTATATAAACTAGCGTGCAAGAGTGAATTATAATGAATGTGTGAGATGCTTTGATGGCTGTGTAACTTATTCAAATTATTTCTTGTAGCTGTATTTGTCTAGTGGTGCAATTTATACAGTAAGTACCTTATTGGTGTCATGTGAAACTCCTCTGTGCCTATTTTAAAGTACTTTTTTTCCTATAAAACCAAACATTTAGTATCTGCAAATATATGTCAATTTTGCGCTTTAGAATTGTGGATTTTATTTTTAAGACAGAAGCAATGTTCATTCATTTTATATAGGCATTCCCTTCTTAAATTCAGAACTTTCCCCTATAAGAGGCTAATTTAGATACCTAAGAAAAAATATGCGCATAAGGTAAAGTCATATTTATTCTTCTCAGAAATGTTGATCACATATTCTGTGTACTAAGAATTTTTCTTGCATTTGTGTGTATATTTTGTTATTCGATTTTGTATTTTTTTTGCAAATTCAACAATGTCAACCCAGGAATTCTAAAACATTGATGTCTTTTTAGGTTGTAGTTAATGTTTTACTCACTTTCAATTCTCACTTGTCCACACTGGTGATAGAGGAGAAACAAAAGTCAGAATTCTTAATTTTCTTTGGTATTTCAACATAGATTCATATATTCATCCTCAAACCCCCTTGGTTAATCTTACAATTAGAGGCCTAGAATTTCAGTGAGATGCAAAAATTAAAAAAAAAATTAGGCCTGGTTGCTGGATTAACAAAAACTGTAATTTTTTTTTCATGAGGTTTGAAGTAGATCAACTACCTTAAGTTTCTATATGCCAATTTAATTTTTAAGGCAAAACACTCATTTTAATATTGTACTTTGCCTTTTCATTTAGTTAGCAAAATAAATGATGATACCCATAGGAAGAAAAGTTATGATTTGTTCACTAAAAGTGATGAGAAACAGTTGGTTTTAGATAACCTTGGCCATCTGTACATCATATGAAACCTTCCATTCTTTCTACAGCAGTTGCCTGAAATTGACATGTGAGGATGTGCCAATAATCTTAAATGGCTTTGGGCTACCACCAGTGATGTGTGGCCCTATTTTTAAATGTGATAGCATGAAATTTATACTCAGCTCTCAAACCAACTGAAGAAGTCAAGTGAATGTGGATGAAGCAGGGAGATTAGGGATGACTTTGTGCCAAATTGGAAGAAAAAAAAGATGAACGTAAGCAGGGAGCCAACACTAGAATAATTTAAGAGCATATGTAAATGTTCCGTTAGTCATCACAATTATTGAATACCATGTGCTTAGTGCTGTGGGAATTAAACAGGGAAGATGTATGGTTCTACCCCTACATACTGACTGAAGAACAGGGAAAAAAATACCAGGATATTATGTGAATCCTAAATTATGGCAGGATAGAGGAGTAGAGAGAACTCTAAAAAGAGTGAGACTCAAGAATGTGATCCCAGCAAGAATGAGATAATGAGATTTTTCCAGACAATACATGGGCAAGGTCACATTATGTTCCCTATGAATGGAAATGTGCAGAAGGGGCAGCTATATATCATTGCTTTTCTGCAGAGAACCCAACTGGCCTTGTAAAAGCCAACAGATTACCCTGTTTGGCAGCCTCTTGCTTTTGTCCCCATGAGGAAGACAAGTTGCAGCATCGACATATTCCTCTGTGCTGAGCAGCCCCAGACTCTGCCACAAAACATCAACTGCTTTAAAGTCACATAAGAACAGTTGATTTAGACATTTTGCCCATGCATCAAACCACAAAACATTGTATAATCCAATGTCAACAAGACAGATGCGTGCCCAGAGATTTTTCTGTAGTTCTACGTTTCCCACTGAGCATTTTGGGAAATGCACAAAGACTTTTGTAACCGGGCACTTTCTGGCTCCTCAGTGACTGTTCTATGGAGCTCTTCTTCAGAAAATATTCAGTAACAGCTTAGTGCTTTCATATAGTGATTGTGACATTTAGTTGAAAACTAACTACTGCACAGCAAATATCGTGACTCTTATGTGTCCACAGGAGCTCTTGTCTGGGTTTAAAGCTACAAAGTATTCACATTGTGAAGTTTTAATTCTCTTTATTGAAATTGTGTAAAAACTGTATGTGCTCTATTAGGTATTAAGTTTGTATGTGAATTCTGTATAGAAAGTGGTTTTTGTTCTTTGGGTTTATCTTGTTTTATTTTTTGGAGATTACAATAAATATCTAAGAGAATATATTCCTGAATTTCTCAGCCTTAGTCTGGTATTTTTTTTTTTTCGTTTCCTTTCAGTTTGTATTATTTTTGGTCTTAGGATGCCTATTTTCATTTCTTGTTACCTTTCTCTTCTACAATCCTAGACACATTGGTGAGCTTGAACTAGAGAAAGAGTGTGAACATACTTTTATTTCAGGCTATGGTTTTCTCAATTGTGGATTTGGACTTAGCCAGAGGAATTAATTCTAACTGTAATCTTTGAGGGTAAATACTGTATTATACCAGACTGAATGCATTCCAGGGTCCTAAAGCTCTTGGTTAGAGAATCAAGAATGGCTGCCAACATACTAAAAAGTCACCTCTACAATGTCAAACACCATTTATCCTTGCATCTGCACTCCAGGGTCCAATGATCATATTGGTATCCCACTAGCACCGCTTAAGAGTATTCAAAAAGGACAATGTGTGAGTGTTGTGAGTTTTGTTTGATATGTGGTGCATGGTGTAGTGATGCTTCAGATGCGGTGCGGGCTTGCTTTGGTCTTGGACCTCCGGGCACGCTGAAGCATGCAGCCATCAATCTCTTTGCATCACAGCTGATCTACTAGTAGTTTCAAGATCTCTTAGTGATCTAATTGTGCTCCTAGTTCTATTTCTAGATATTTTCTTCTCAATGTGTTCTCAGGACCATTTCCAGACTCTTGCTAAATGTAAGTCAAGTGAGGTCCCGGGAATACTTACATGGGTCCAAACAGCTTCCTAAACTGAATTTGTTAACAGGAATCTCACCTATCTGAGTAGACAAAACTAATAGAATACAAAGAATCCACATGAAAGAAAAAAATAATAAAGGGCTTCCAGTTATATTGTCTATTCTATTCCTATTCTAATTCTATTCTCTATTTTAATTCATGACTCTACATGAAAATACATACACAAAAGTCCTGACCCTCAATGAACTCATATAATTTTAACAAAGCAAACTTCCCACTATGAATTACCAACATTTATAAATTTAATTTTCCCTAAAATGTGTGTCTAATAACTGAACATTAGAAATTTATTTTAAAAGATCTCACCCAAAAATGTCTTCCTTAAAATTTTATGAAATACATTTTTTAGGGAATAGTCCTGTACCCCTCAGATACAGTGGTAAAAATCTTGCCAGGGGCAAGATTCCAAGATTACACATGCTTCCTGGTCATTCTGAGGTTACTGTGGCCAAACTAGTTTCAATGTGTTGTAGCAGAAATTCCCTCAACTTTCATCTTTCTACCTTGGTAATAGTACTTAATATTATTACTAATAAAGTAATACTTATTATTTAGTAATAATACTCCTGGATTTGAATTAAATTTAAAAGTGAAGCTTCTGTGTGGCTCTTGCTTCCTCAACAGCATTAACAAGGTAGACAAGAAGAATACATCTGTTACCCTTAGAAGGTGCTAGGCTTCCTACTGCACTTGAAAAAGATGTCTTTTTAAGAAAAGGGCACACAGCAGGCCATAGTCTTTGTATGCTTCTTGTGCAATTGTCACCCCTTGGCTCTCTTACTTCACCTACCAAGTCCAAAGAATCTTTAGTTTGGTGGAGAGGTAGTCTAGCTCTCTAGCTTTTCTTCCTGATTTATTTATGTCCTGAGTCCTTTACATTCCAGTTTCTTCTTGATGAACTCTAAGTCTCATATAATTTCAACTAAAAATCATATTCTCTATTTTTTAATGTTTTGTCTATCCCTTAAAACAATTTTACTGGTTACCTTTCTTCTACTCAGAGTATAAGCAATATAAGGAGGACAGTTATTGGGAGAAAATCTGGATTAAGGTTTCAAAATGGGATCTTAGGAAATAATTATAGAAAAATTTGCTAAATGCCAATATAGAGGTTACAATGTGAAAGCATACAAGAGGAGCAATTAACCCAGAATGGAGGCAAGGAGATTGGAATATTCTAAGAAGGCCTACAAGAAGAGATGAGGCCTAAGCTAAACACAGATCTAGAAGTTGGGTAGGGGCAGAGTGAAAGAAGATCGTTTCTAACAGAGCAGGAAATGGAAGCCAGGGAGGTATCTCAAAGCATAGTGTATATGTACTCCAAAGCCATTCACACAAGTGACCATGGGGTGGAAGAAAAGGAGAATAAGACTAAGGCTGAGATCTTGACACTTGTCTGAAACGCTTTCCAAGTCTGGATTTCATTCTCCAGTTGTGAAAGAGTCTTTTTTTTTTTTTTTTAATTTTTTTTTTCAACATTTATTTATTTTTCGGACAGAGAGAGACAGAGCATGAACGGGGGAGGGGCAGAGAGAGGGAGACACAGAATCGGAAACAGGATCCAGGCTCTGAGCCATCAGCCCAGAGCCTGACGCGGGGCTCGAACTCCTGGACCGCGAGATCGTGACCTGGCTGAAGTCGGACGCTCAACCGACTGCGCCACCCAGGCGCCCCGGTGAAAGAGTCTTAAAGGGAGAAATTGGTTTCATCAGATTTGACTTTTGGAAGATCACTCATGTGATAATAGTGGAAACAGAAAAACACCAGAAAAATGTCCTAACTATCCACAGTTACATGCCTGAGTTAAGGATGGCTCCCTATTGAGGAAGAGTGGGAGACACAGGACATTTCAGTTTAGAAGGGAGGTAGTGATAACCTGTAATATTCCAGTAGAGGGAGAACTAGAAATCAAAGGTGCCCCTGAGGTTTCTGACTCAGCTTATTATATAGATATTAATGTCATTATCTAAGACACAACAGTACAGGGTCTTATTCAAGATGGAGACATGGCAAGATTCTGAACTCACTTTATCCCACAGATACACGAAATCTGCAGTTATATGTGGAACAACATCCTCTGAAAAAAGCCCCTAAACACCAGCTGAATAACACATAAACAGTGGAAAAAAGGAGGCACACACACCACACACACATCAAAGTGTGCCAGAGAGGAGGATTTTGCCGTTAAACCCCACCCTGGACAAGGTGACCACCCCAAGCAGGAGGGACCTCAAAACCAAGAGCTTCTGCTTATGGATCAAAAGGTCTCTCCCCACATCAGGCATCCCAACTTTTAAGGCCTGTACCTCAAAGATGAGCCTGCAAAACATCTAGATTTAAAAGCCAAAGGGACTCATATCCATGAGACTTGCAAGTATATAGCAAACTGAAAACATGCAATGAAAGTGCATGTGGGCTCATACTTCATCACAGAGGCACTCAGCTGAGAGGAACCCAGACTTAATGGCAAAGAGGCTTATTTACTTAAAGCACCATGCTGAGGAACACACATCTAATGTAACACATCTAGAGGCTGGAGATTTCTCTGGGGACTTAAGCTGGTGGGCATCATCTTTATATTCTCCTCTCTACCACTCCCTCTCACTGCAATCTCTTGAAGGAGAGCTGTTTTCATCCTCTGGCACCCTGATTTGTGCGGTAGCTACACAGATGATACGTCTAAATCACCTGGCTCTTATGGCCAGGGGAGCCTATGTTTAAAGGTCCCAGAGGACTGTAACCCACAGAGACACAGTTCTTAAAGGGCCACCACACTGAAAGCACAGCAAAAGGCAACAGAAGGAGAAACCACATCTTTCTGTGAAAAGAGGCCTAATAGCTTATCTTGGTAACTGGGACCTGAAGGTCAGGATTATAATTAAACACACATCTAAGCACCCACAGTAATCTTCTCCAGAAACCTCATGGAGTAGATTTTATTTGTGTTCTCCCTCTACCATGTTACACAGGGCAAGTACCTCTCAAAAACTGGTGCATGAGACGCATACAAAAGCCCCACTCTATGTCTCTTGCTAAGTTTTATGTCTTATGCCTCAGTGTTTGTTGTTGCCACCCAGGAGATGTCCCTTAAGTGCCTACCTCTGGTGGTCACTGAGAGTTGCATTCCTGGGTCTCACGGGACCTTAAGGAATAAACTGGTGTTTCTTGGCAGTATAACACTCAAGTCACTGTGCAGAAAGCAGAATAAAACACAACCCAGTCTTTCATGAAAGAGACTTATTTGCCATGCCTGGACTTTCAGCCTCAGAAATCACCTTCTCCTTTGACACACAAAAAGGGGCCAACTGAATTGCACTGCAGGGATGAGGTCTTTGGAGACTCTCTTTGTGCTCTCCCTCTGCCTCACTTCAGACCACTTGTATCTCCTGGAAAGGACCTTGTATGCTATTCTGGCATGCTCATTTTTGTGACTGCCACTCAAGGGACACCTCTAGATAGTGTCCAGTAAGACCTATGATTGCAGTCACATAAAACTGTTTATTTGCATACTCTAAAACCTGCTGCCTGACGGTCTGGCTCCAATATGCCCAAATCTACATGCTGAGATATTCCCATTTAGAATATTAACACCAGGAAATACTGGTAGCCACTAAAAATAAAATGGGCTGTTTGGAAATCACAAATATTTCAGAGACAACCAAAAGGGCAGGGTTTAAAGATAAAGTTTCTATATGAGGTCATTCCTTCAATCGTGGAAGAAGTCCCTTTTTTATCGAATGAATAAAAACCTGGGTGGCTCAGTCAGTTAAGCATCTGATTCTTGGTTTTAGCTCAGGTCATGACCTCACAGTTCGTGAGTTTGAACCCCATGTTGGGCTCTGTGCTGCTGGTCTGAAGCTTTCTTGGGGTTCTCTCTCTGCCCTTTCCATGCTCATGCACACATTCTTTCTCAAAATAAACAAATTTTAAAAATTAAACAAATAAAAACCAACATAAAGTCAAACAAAGAGAAGAAACAGAGGAGTGTCTTCCAAAAGAAAAAACAAAACCTCAGAAAAATCCCTTAACCCAATGAATAAATCTATGTGCCTGTTCACAGGGATGTTTACTGAGTTGGGAGAAGAATGGATGAACACATGGAAAACTTCAACAAAAAAGACAGACACTATAATCAAGTATCAAATAGATGTCAGAGAGCTAAGGAATACATTAAATGAACTGAAAAATACACTAGACATTCAACAGTAGACTAGATGAAGTAGAAGAAAGGATCAGGGAACTCAAACACAGTAATAAAACTCATCCAATGAGAGCAATAACAACAATGAAAAAGAAAGAAAGAAAAAAGATAGCTTAAGGGACCTACAGAACATCATAAAGCAGACCATATTTAGCATTATAGGGGTCCCAGAAGGAGAAGAGAGAAAGGGTAGTAAGCTTATTTGCAGAAATAATGGCTAAAACTTCGATAACCTTAGGAAGGAAACAGACATCCAGATCCAGAATCCCCAAGAGTGCCAAACAAAATGAACCAAAAGAGAACCGCAGCAAAACACATAAAATGTCCAAAGTTAAAGACAAGAAGAGCCTCTTAAAAGATGAAAGAGAAAAAGCCACTGGTTAGGTACAAGAGAACTATTACCAGATTTATTTTCAGCAGAAATTTTGAGGGCCAGAAGGAAGTTGTAGGATATTTTCAAAATGCTGAAAGGAAACAACTATCAACTCTACATAGCAGTTACCATTTAGAACAGAAGGAAAGAGAGAGTTTTCCAAACAAGCAAAATCTAAAGGAGACTACCACTAAACCCTTCTTATAAGAAATACTGAAGACATTTCTTCAAGCTGAAAATATAGATTGCTTATGAGTAATAGGAGAACAGATTAAAGTATAAAACTCACTGGTAAATATAAACATGCAATAAAATTTAGAATATTCTAATGATGTAAGGTTGGTGGATTAACCTTAACTTGTACAAGAAAACATAGGCAATAATCTAATATCAGCCTTATCAACATATTTATGCATATGTTTCCTCAGGCAAGCCAAACAAAATTAAAAAATGAATTATTGGGACTACACCAAAATAAAAAGCTTTTTCACACTCACCTAAACCATCAACAGAACAAAAAGGAAACCTACTAAATGACAGAAGATACTTTCCAATGATATATCTGTAAAGGCCTAATAATCCATGTATATAAAGAACTACAACTCAACACTAAAAATACAAATAATCTTATTTTAAAAATGGCAGAAAACCTGAATAGACATTTTTCCCAAGAAGACATACTGATAGCCAACAGAAAAATGAAGAGCTGCTCAATATCACTCATCATCAGGATTTGATACAAATCAGAACCACAATGAGGTATCATCTCACACAAGTCAGAATAGCTAGTATTAAAACAAACAAACAAAGCATTGGTGAGAATGTAGAGAACAAGGATCTCTCATACACTGTGAAAGGGAATGTTAATTGGTGCAACAATTGTGGATATTCTTCAAGAATTTAAAATAGAAATACAATATAATGCAATAATTCTATTACTGGGTATTTACCCAAAGAAAATGAAAACAGTAATTTCAAAAGATATATGTACCCCTATATTTATTGCAGCTTTATTTACAATAGCCAAGATATGGAAGCAACCTGTGTCCATAGATGCATAAATGGGCAAAGAAAATCTTAAAAAAATAATAACAATATTAATATTATTCTACCATACAGAGAATAAGATCTTGACATTTCCAACAACATGGATGGATCTAGATGTTATTATAAGTTAATTTAGTGAAACAGAGAAAGACACCATATGATTTCACTTCTGTTTGGAATCTAAAAAAGAAAACGAAAACAAAAAAGGCAGAAATAGACACATCAATACAGAGAATTAATGGTTGCCAGGAGTGTAAGATAAGATGAAAAAATGGGTGAGTGGGAGGCACAGTCATCCAGTTATGCAATGAGTAAGTTACCAGGATCAAAGGTAGCACATAGAGAATATAGTCAATGATCCTATAATACTGTTGTATGGTGACAAATGGTATCTACACTTGTGAGAGCATAGCATAATGTACAGAGGTATTTAATCATTAAGTTGTACACCGAGACTAATGTAACATTGTTCACCAACTATACTCCAATAAAAAAATTAATGACATTCAGTGGCTGAATAGGTAAAAAACAAACAAACAAAAAAACCTTTGGGGCTCCTGGGTTGCTCAGTTGGTTAAGCAACCAACTCTTTATTTCAACTCAGATCATGTTACCACAATTCATGAGTTCAAGCCCCACATCAGGCTCTGCACTGGTGGTGAAATTGAGATTCTCTCTCTGTCACTCCCCTTTTCACACAGACTCTATGTATCAAAATAAATAAATAAACATTAAAAATACCCAAGACCCATCAATATGCTGCTTACAAGAGACTCACCTCAAATATAAGGAAACCCACAGACTGAAAGTGAAGGAAAGGAAAAAGATATTCCATTAACATAGAAACAAAAAGAAAGCTGGTTAGATGTACTTACATCAGACAAAATAAACTTTACAACAAAGACTGTGATATAAGAAAAACAAGGGCATTATATAATGATAAAGGGGGTCAATCCAACAAAAGAATACATTTGTAAATATATATTACCCAACAAAAAACACCTCTACACATAAAGCAAATATTTACAGACCTAAAGGAAGAAACAGACCATGACACAAAAGTAGGAGTCATAACTTGCACCAATGGATAGATCATCCCAGTCAGAAAATCAATAAGGAAACATGAGCTGTAAATGACACATTAGACTAGATGGACTGAAAAGATATATAGAGAACAAATTCTATCCAAAAGCAAAAGCTCATATATTCTTCTCAAGTGCAAATGGAGCATTCTCTAGGATAAATCATATTAGGCCACAAAATGAATCTTAATAAATTTAGGAAGTTAGAAATCATACCAATGATCTTTTCCAAACACACTGTTGTGAAAATAAAAATCATTTACAAACGAAAACTGACAAATCACAAATACGTGTAGATTAAACAACACACTAGTAAACAAACAATGAATCAAAAAAGATACCAAAAGAGAAATTTAAAAATGCAGTGAGTCTAATGGAAATACAACATACCAAAACTTATGAGTAGCAGCAAAAGAAGGTGTAGCAGGAAGTTCATAGTCATAAATGACTACATTAAGAATACTGATAAATCTTGGGGTACCTGGGTGACTCAGTCGGTTAAGTGTCCAACTTCAGCTAAGGTCATGAGCTCCCAGTTGGTGAGTTTGAACCCTGCGTCAGGCTCTGCTGACAGCTCAGAGCCTGGAGCCTGCTTCAGATTCTGGGTCTCCCTCACTCTCTGCCCCTCCCCACTAACACTCTGTCTTTCTCTCAAAAATAAAAACAAAAAATTTAAAAAAAGAGTATTAATAAATCTCAAATGAACAACTTTACTCAAGAAACTAGAAAATGGGGGACAAATGAGGTCCAAAATTAGCAGAAGGAAGGAAATGACAATGATCAGAGATCAAAGAAATGAAAGAGACTGAAGAGACAATAAAAAAGATAAATGAAACTAAGAGCTAGTTCTTCAAAAATATAGAAGTGCCAAGCATTTAGTTAAACCCATCAAGAAAAAAGGGCTACAATAAAATCAGAAGTTAAAGAAGAGACATTATAACTGATACCACAAAAATACAAAGAATTTTTAGAGATTAATATGAAGAATTATAAACCCCCAAACTGGACAAGCTAGAAGAATTGGATGAATTCCTCAGATTATATAATTAACAATAATGACTCATGAAGAAATAGAAAATAGGAACAGACTGATTACTAGCAAGGAGTTTGAATCACTAATCAAAATCTCCTAACAAACCAAAGTCCAAGAACATATAGTTTCTCTAGAGAATTACACAAATATTTAAAGGACAATACCAATTATTCTCAAGCTCTACAAAAAAGAAAAAAGAAAACCCTTCCAAATGTTATTACAAGACTAGCATAATAATGATACCAAAACCAGACACAGGCAAGACACACACACACACACACACAAATTATGGGCCAATATCTTGATAAACATAAGATACAAAAATTCTCAACAAAGTATTAGCAAGCAAAATTCACCAATATATTAAAATACTTTTACACCAAGATCAAGTGGGATTTATTCCAGGGATGAAGAATGGTTCAACACCCACAAATCAATGTGATGTGCCACACTAACAAAAAGAGGGGTAAAAGTCAGAAGATAAATTCAATACACACAGAAAAAACATTTGACAAAATTCAACATGCGTTTAGGATAAAAATTCTCAACAGTGTGGGTATAGAGTCAATGTAACACAATATAGTAAAAGCCATACATGATAAACTGATAGCTAACAATGCATACAATGGTGACAAGCTGAAAGATATGGAAAAAAAACAATGATGACTACTCTAAACGCTGTTAACCAACATAGTACTCGAGGTCCTGGCCAGAACATTTAGGCAAGAAAAATAAAAGGCATCCAAATTGGAAAGAAGAAGGTCACAATTTGCACATGACATAATATTATATATAGAAAATCCTCAAGATTCTCCAAAAAACCCTATAAATGAATGCAATAAGTTTGTAGGATACAAATACCAGTATACAAACATCTGTTGGGTTTCTATCCACTAACAACAAACTCTCAAAAAGAGGTTAGTTAAACCATCTCATTTACTATTGTATCAAAAAGAATACCTAGGAATAAATTTAACTAAGGAGTTCAAAGACCTGTACTCTGAAAACTAGAAAACATTCGATATTCCATGCTTATGAATTGGAATAATATTGTTAAAATGCCCATATTAACCAAGCATAATCCCCAATTTAGTAGATCAAATTATTATCACAATTTGAATGGCATTTTTCACAGAAATAGAATAGACCTATGATTTGCATGGAATCACAAAAGACCCCAAATAGTCAAAGCAATCATAAAAAGATCACAACTGGAGGCATCACACACTTTCTAATTTCAAACTATATTATAAAATTATAGTAATCAAAATAGTATTGACATAAAAAACAAACACATAGATCATTAGAAGACACTTTAGAGTCCTGAAATAAACCTGTGCACAAATCTTCCATTTATGATAAAAGAACCAAGAATATGCAATGTTAAAAAGACTGTCTCCCCAATAAATGGTTGGAAAATAGGATAACCACAAGCTAAAACATAGAACTGAACCACTTTCTTAGACCATACACAAAAAGAAATTCTAAATTGATTAAACATGTGAATATAAGACCTGAACCCATAAAACTCTTGGAAGAAACATAGGCGGGGCACGGTGGCTCAGTTGGTTAAGCGTCTGACTCTTGATTTCAGCTCAGGTCATGATCTCACAGCTCATGGTTTCAAGACCCTTGTTGGGGTGTGTGCTGACAGCAAAGAGTCTACTTGGGATTTTTTCTCTCCTCTCTCTCCTCCCTCTTTCCTTCCTGCCCTCTCCCTGCCTCTCTCTGTGCTCACCACCCCCTTCTCTCAAAATAAATAAACATTTTTTTTAGAAAAGAAACATAGGCAATGCATTCCTTGACATTGATTTGGTCCTAGTGATGACTTTTTAAGTATGATTCCAAAATCAACTAAAGCAAAAACAAACACAGGGCTATATTCAAATAAAAAGCTTCTACAGACCAAAAGAAATCAACAAAATGGAAAGGCAACCTACTGCATGGGAGAAATTATGTGTAAATCTTGTATTTGAGAAGACACTAATATGCAAAATATATAAAAACACTCTTACAACTCAGTACCCTTCACTGAAAAAATTTGGATTAAAAAATGGGCAGAGGATCTGAATAGAATTTTTTCCCAAAGAAGATACACAGATGACCAAAAGGTATATGAAAAAAGATGTTCAGCATTACTAATGATCAGGAAAATGTAAATCAAAACTACAAGGTATGCGATATTACCTTACACCTGTGAGAATGACTATTATCAAAAGGACAAGAAATAATTAGTGTTGGTGAGGATATGGAGAAAAGGGAACCCTTGTGCACTGTTGGTGGGAATGTAAATTGGTGCAGGCACTGTGGAAAACAATGTGGAGTTTCCCCCCAACTTAGAACTACCATATGATTCAGCAACTCCATTTCTGGGTATTTACCCCAAAAAAACCAAAAACACTAATTTGGGAGGTGCTTGGGTGGTGCAACTGGTTAAGCATCCGACTGTTGATCTCAGCTCAGGTCATGATCTCACAGTTTATGCCTTCAAGGCCAGCATTAGGCTCTGCACTGATGGCACAGAGCCTGCTTGGGATTCTGTCTCTCCTTTTCTCTGCCCCTACCCTGCCTGTTCCCCCTCTCTCCCCTTCTCCTCTCTCTCTCTCAAAATAAATAAACTTAAAAATTCTTTAAAAACCCTACTAATTTGAAAAGATATATGCACATTCATGTTCACTGCAACATTAAAAAATCCTGTGTTCACCAATGGATAAACAAAAACAAACTATATATATATAGTTGGTGTGTGGGTGTGTTTGTACTGGGGTGTGTGTGTGTTTATGATGAAAAATTATTCAGCCATTAAAAAAAAGCAAAGCATGCCATTGCCATTTGCAACATGGATGGACTTTGAGAACATTACATTAAGTGAAGTAAGAGCAAGACGAATACTTTTGATCTTAGGTGATTGTGGCACCAGTGGCAGTGACACTAGTAATCCTTTTAGCAGAGTTTAAAATCAAAGTGGCAGGTGAAATTCTGAAAGGTGACACATCCTGCAGCTGGAGGGTCCTGTGCTCTTCAGCAACACCCACGTGTCTGAGGAAAGACCTTCATGATTTGGGGGAGGGAAAAGAATGATAACAAGGCAGACAAGAAGAACGGGGAGAACATGTTTTTTATAACTGGTCCCACGGTTTCAGGAAGAGGTCCAAGGTCAAACGTCTGGAACTATTCCATTCAAGGATCCCCCTACTGGGCCATAGGCAGATCAAAAGTCCCACACCTCCTCCAGCTCTGTTTCCAATTTTTTTTAACACCCGCTTTTTTTTTTTCTTTTTTTAACTTAAAACAAGCTTGATCTCAACTTTAACAAGGAGTTGGCACAAGTAAGAGAAACCAAAACCTTGGGTTATATCGCCACCTTGTGGAAAACAAAAGAAGGACTTCTAACTGCCAAACTGTTCAACTGTTAAATCATGTAAAATGATGTAAAAGCATTATCTACTTCCAGCGTGGCAGTAGAGACACATTTCATCAAGCACTCTCAAAAATTATAGGAATATGGTACTGCAAAAAGAAATTGACAATTCTCCAGCAATTGAACTAAAATATATGGAATTGTGTAATCTATCTGATAAAGACTTCAAAATACCTGTTATGAAGAAATTCAACAAGCTGCAAGAGAACCCGAGAAGACTATCAAATGAATTCAGGAATAAAATTAATGAACAGAAGAAATTATTTACTAGATTTTCAAATTCTAAAAGGGAAACTAACCGAAATTCTAAAGCTAAAGAAATCAAAGAGTGAGGTTAAGAATACTTTAGAAATTACTGGAGGGTATTTGGTTGGTTCAGTTGGTTGAGATCCGACTCTTGATTTCATCTCAGGTCATAACCTTGAAGTTCATGGGATCAAGCCTCACATGTGGCTCTGTCCTGACAGCACAGACCCTGCTTGGGATCCTTTTTCTCTCTCTCTCTTTCTCTCTCTGTCCCTCCCCTGCTCCTTCATTCTCTCTCTGTCTCAAAATAAATAAACAGAAAGCACTGAAAATATAGCAGATTAAGGGGAAGAGAGAAGAAGAAATCTTAAGATAGGAACAAGACATTAGTCAGGTTAGAAGAGAGAAGATAACTAAGTTTTTTTTTTTTTTCTGAAGTCAAGAAACCCTCTGAGAGTTATCAAACTGCATTAGAAAAACCAGAATAATCTTATACCAGATGGAGAAGAGTGGGAGAAATGGACAGAGAGTTTTCTTAAAGCAATAGTAACAACGAATTTCACAGACTTAGGGGAGCAAATGGACATAAGAAGCTAATATAACACTTATCACCTCAGAACAAAAAGACTTTCTCCAATACATTATGATGAAACTGTCAAAATCTATGATAAAGAATTGTAAAAACAAGAAAAATAGACAATATCCTACAAAAGAAACCCTATTAGGGTATCAGTAGATTTCTCAGGAGAAATTCCACAGGCCAGAATAGAGTTGGAATGACATAACCAAGTGTTGAAAGAAAAATTGCTAGCCAAAAATACTCTACGTAGTGAAGTTATCCTTCAGAAATAAAGGAGAAATAAAGGCTTTCCCAGACAAACAAATCTGAGGGAGTTTATGATCTCAAATCTGTTAAAAGAAACCTTGAAAGCAGCTCTTTAAATTAAAAAAAAAATTCGAAAAACTCTGTTAATGTGAACACTAGCCAGAATTAGAAAACTTTAACTGTTTTAGAACAGATCATTTAACCATTATGCTATAATTAAGCACTTAAGAGAAGAAAAGCATTAAAATTATAACTACAATTTTGTAACCAATTCATAAAATAAAATAAATTTGACAGCAAAAAAAAAAAAAAAACAAAAAACAAAAGAGGAGGAAAAAGTGGAAGGAACCATTATAGGCAAAGGAAGATAAAATGCTATCACCAGAAAAAATAACTGTTTTATTTTTTTTTTAATTTATTTTATTTATTTATTTTAAGAGATGTTGTATGTAAACCTCAAGGTAACCACAAAGCAAAAATCTATAGCAGAGACCTAAAACATGAAAGGGGGGGGGGCGGGGGTATTGAGCCAGTCACCATAGAAAATCATCAAGTTACAAAGGCCAACACAACCAGAAGGTAAGAGAAACAACAGAGATAGAAAATAACCAGAAGGCACAAGATAAAATGGCAGTAGCAAGTCCTTACACCAATAATCTCTGTAAGCCCAACTGATTTGAACTCAGTAATCAAAAAGCACACAGTGGCTGGATGGGTAAAAAACAACACCCATTTATATGGTACATAAAAGAGATTTATTTTGGCAGCACCTGGGTGTCTCAATTGATTAAGTGTCCAGCTCTTAAGTTCAGCTCAGGTCATAGATCTCACACTTTGTGAGTGTGAGTCCCATGTTGGGTTCTGTGTTGACAGTTTGGAGCCTGCTTAGGATTCTGTCTTTTCCTCTCTCCCTGCCCCACCCCTACTCATTATGTGCTTGCTTGCTCTCTCTCTCTCTCTCTCTCTCTCTCTCTCAAAATAAATAAACTTAAAAAAAATATAGAAAGACTCATTTTGGCTCTGAAGACACACATAAGTTCAAAATGAAGGGATGGAAGATATTCCAGGCACATAAAAACCAAAATAAAGTGGGCCAGCTTAACTTAAAATCGATTTCACGCCAAAAATGGTAATGAGAGAAAAAAAATTGTATTATAAAACAGAGGTCAATACCTCAATAAGACAAAACACTCGTAAGTATGTATGCTCCTAAGACTCAAGCACCAAAAATATATTAAGCAAATACTAACAGACATAATGGAGAAAGAGACAGTATAGTAAGAGAATATTTCAATGCCCCACTATTAACAATGGATAGATCATCCAGACAGAAAATGATCAAGGACATACTGGAAATGAACCACACTTTAGAACAAATGGACTTAACAGACATATCCAGAACATTCTTTCCATAAACAGCACAATACACATTCTTCTTTGGGGGAGGTGATTAAGATTGCAGAGTAGGACGATCCTGAGCTCACTTCCTTCCAAAGACAAAACAAATCTGTACCTACATATGAAAAACTACTTCTGAAAACTAACTGAAAACTAGCTGAACAGATTTTACTACAACGAAAGATTTAAAGAAAAAGCCAAACCAAGATGAGTAGGAAGAGCAGACCCACAGTCTAGTCAGGATCCAAACCCCTGAAGCAGGAGGGATATCACCATAGAGGCCCTCCCTGAGGAACAAAGAGTTAAGCTCAATTCTGGGCTCCCCAGCCCAGAAAACTTGCACCAGGAAGAAAAGCCCCCATATCTGACTTTGAAAACCAGCAGAACTTATGTCCTCTGAAGCCAGAGGGGGCATTAGGAAACCAACACTCTGCTCTTAAAGGGCATACGCATAGTCTCACTCCCTTCAAGTCCCAGCACAGAGACAGCAGTTTGAAAAATCCCTGGATTACAAGTGAACAAGATCCATTGACTAATTTTAGGCTATGTGCCTGAGGGTCAGGGATCTCTTGGAAAGTTCTGCAGGGATATAAATGCTGGTGGATAAGTTCTTTTTATCACTTTCATTCTACCAAGCCAACCAATCCTGGTGGAAGATATTTCTGACACTCTCCATCTACTGTGCTAGTACTGCTCACCCTTACCCTGGTATGTCTCTGAGAAGTCATCCCACCAAAACTGTCAACCCAGCCAGTGTCCCTCCCAAGTGGCCCTCCATTTTGCCACATCCAGGTGCTGACCTTGACCAGTACCAGTATTGCCTCAAGAAGCCCTCATCCTAAAGCACGGAGGGAGCTTCACACTCTAAAGTGCCCACAACAGTCACATACAGGCCTCATGGCTAGCCATGCCAGTGTCAACACTGTAGAACTTCACTCTATAGGAGTTCCAGCTGGACCTCCCCTAGAAAATGAGTTGGGACCAGTCACACTTACCAGCACACCCATGGCAATTTCAGTCCATTCCCATAGGTAGTCACAGTGAGGGACAACCTCACACACTAAATAGAGCCCAGAACGGGAGGTGCACACAGCCCACATGGAGGCTTCTCCTGAGGCATCTGCCTTGGTTGGCCAGTAAGGTTGTGTCTTTGAGCCCTCCAGGATATCTTCTGCATAAAGCTACCTCTTCAAGACTAAGAGATGAAGATAGTATACCCAATACAGAGAAAAAAACCCAGGGAATTTTAAAAAAATGAGGACACAGTGGAATATATTCCAAATGAATACAAGATAAAACCTCAGAAAAAGAGTAAAATGAAATGGAAATAACCCACCAGATAAAAATTTCAAAAAAGGTCATAAAGATGTTCACTGAACTCAGGAGAATAGATGCACACAGTGAGAACCTTCAAAGATGCAGAAAAGATTAAAAAAAAAAATCAGAGTTGAAGAATAAATGTAATAAGTGAAACAAAAAATATACCCGATGGAATTAACATCAGACTAGATGATGCAGGAGAATAGATCAGTGACCTAAAACACAGGATAGTGGAATTACCAAATCAGGACAGTAATAGCAAAAAGAATCAATAGAAATGAGAGCCGTGTGAGGGACACTTAGGACCATATTAAGCACAGCATTCACATTGTACAGGTCCAAGTAAAGGAAGAGAGAAAGTAATGGACAGAAACCATTATTTGAAGAAATAATGCCTTAAAACTTTCTTAACCTGGTGAAGGAAACATATATTTAATTCCAGGAATCAGAGACACCCAAATATAATGGAACCCACACAAGACTCATTATAATCAATGTGTCAATAGTTAAAGATTAAAAGAAATTTTAAAACATCAAAAGATAAACCAGTTACATACAGAAAAGCTTTGTTGAGGCTATAAACTGATTTCTCAGAAGAAACTTTACAAGCCAGAGGAGAATAGCATGATATATTCACAATGCTGTAAAAAAAAAAAATGCAACAAGAAATGCTCTACTTTTCAAGGTTGTCACTCAGAATTGAAGAGATAAGGGGTTTCCCAGACTAGCAAACATAGAAGGTGTTCATCACCACCAAACCTGCATTACAAGAAATGTTAAAGAAACTTCTTCACAAAGAAAAGGCCTTAACCAGAAATACAAAATTAAGAAAGAAATAAATCTTACTGGTAAAGGTCAACATATGGTGAAGATACTGGATAAACCACCTACATAGCTAGTAATAAGGTTAAAAGACAAAAGTAACAAAATTTCATAGACCTAAAATAATTAGTTAAGGACATACGAAATGATAGAATGTAAAATAGAACATCAAAAACCTGAGAGTTGGGGGAGGGAAGTAAATAGGTAGTGCTTTTAGGATGTGTTTGAACTTAAGCAACAATCAACTTAAAATAGACTGTTATACACATACAATGTTATATATGATCCTTATGGTAACCACAAACCCAAAACCCGTAACAGATACCCAAAAAATAAAGGAAAAAGAAAGTCTAATACTAAACAAGATTACCTAGTCACATGCAAAGAGAACAAAAGAAAAAGGAAAAAGAAATGAAAAAGAACCAGAAAAAAAATCAACAGAACAAAGTATGTATCTATCAATTATTACTTTAATATAAGTGGACTAAATGCTCCAATCAAAAGACCTAGGGTAGCTGCATAGATAAAAGAAACCAACATAAATGCTGTTTTAAGAGAGTCACTTCAGATCTAAAGACACAGAGACTCAAAGTGGAGGGATGCAAAAAACTTTTTCATGAAATGGAAGCAATAAGATGGAAAAAAATCTAGGAGAGCCATATTTATATCAGACAAATAGACTTTAAAACAACTTTTATAAGAAGGAACAAAGTAGGTCATTACATAATGATAAAAGGATAAATCCACCAAGAGAATATAACATTTGTAAATGTACACATGCCCAACATAGGAGTACCTATATACAAAAAGCAATAAAACTAGACATAAAGGAAGAAATTGATAAAGTAATAGTTGAGGACTTTAACACCCCACTTACATCAATGGATAGATCATCCAGACAGGAAATAAATGAGAAAATATTGGTTTTAAACAACACATTAGATAGGTTTACAGATATATAGGAAGGATTCCATCCAAAAAGCAGCAGAATACACATTCTTTTTAAGTGAATGTGTAACATTTTCCAGGATAGATCACATGTTAGGCTACAAAACAGGTCTCCATCAGGCTAAGATGAAAATCATATCAAGCAACTTTCCCAACTACAACACTATGAAACTAGATATACGATTCAAGAAAAAAAACTGGAAAAAACAAAAACATGGGGAGGTGCAACACATACTACATTACAACAAATGACTCAATGAAGAAATCAAAGAAGAAATCAAAACACGGTGAGAAAAATAAAAATGGAAACATTCCAAAATTTGTTCTGTGAGGGACATTTATAGTAATGCAAGCCTACCTCAGGAAACAAGACAAATTTCTACCAATCTAAGCTTACACATTACACCTAAAAGAACTTAAAAAAAAAAGTGCATAGAAGTAAAGATGAGAGCAAAAAAAATAGAACACAAAACATACAAAAGTAAAAGTATTAATGAAATGAAAAGCTGCATGTTTGAAAAGATGAACAAAACTTGTAACACTCTAACTAGATTAAGAAAAAAAGACACATGGTCCACATATGAAGTGAAAAAGGAGAAGTTACAAATAATACCACAGAAATACAAAGGTTTATAAAAGACTATTACAGACACTTACATGGCAACAAATGGGAAAACCTAGAAGAAAAGGATAAATACCTAGAAATATATAATCATCTGAGAATGAATCAAGATGAAATAGAAAATCTTAAAAGATCATTTACTGGTAGTGAGATTGATTTAGTAACTAAAAAACTACCCCAATGAACTAAAGCCTAGGTGCAGATGTCTTCACAGGTCAATTCTACCCAAAATTTAAAAAGACTGAATACCTAGACTTCATAAACTATTCTAAAAATTAAAAAAGGAAAAACAGGTGCCTGGTTGGCTCAGACAGTTGAGCTGACTCTTGTTTTTAGCTCAGTTTATGATCCCAGGGTCATGGAATCAAGCCCTGTGTTGGGCTCCATGCTGAGCACAGAGCCTGCTTAAGATTCTCTCTCTTTTTCTGCCCCTCTCACCCACTTGCACTCTATAAAATAAAAAATATATAAAATAAATTCAAAAGCAAGGGATGCTTCCAAACTGATCCCACAAGACCAACATTACCTTGATGCCAAATCCAAAGGCAACACACGCATGCGTGTGCACGTATGCACACACACACACACACACACACACACACACAAATGCAGGCCAAATCTCTGAAGAGTATAGATTTAAAAATCCTCCATGAAATATCAGCAAATCAAGTTAAACAATATAGTAAAAGAATTATACACTAGGATAAAGTAGAATTTATTTCAGGAATGCAAAGATGTTCCAAATACATAAAACAATCAACATGATACACCACATAAACTGAAGGGATAAAAATCAATGATCACCTCAATACATGCAGAAAAAAGCATTTCTTGAAATTCAACGCATTTTATAAAATTCAACAACCATTCTTGATTTAAAAAAAAAAAACAACTTTCAACCATGTGGGTATAGTAGGAACATAATTCAAAATAATAAAGGCCATGTATGACAAACCCACAATTAACATACTCAATGGAGAAAAATTGAAAACACTTCCCCTAAGATGAGGAAAACAAGGAGGCCCACTATTACTACTCCTGTTTAATAGAGTACTAAATCTCCAAGCTAGGGCAAATAGACAAGACAAATAATTAAATTAGAAAGGAACAAGTATAAATCTTGCTTTTTGCTGGGGATATAACTTGATATATAGAAAATCCCAGAATCAACCAAAACTGTTGGAGTTAATCAACAATTTCTATAAAGTTTCAGGATACAAAATTAACATACAGAAATCACTCACATTGCTTTAAAGTAATGAGGAAACAGCTGAAAAAGAATTAAAACTAATTTATTCACATTTGCATCAAAAACAATGAAATACTTAGGAATAAATTTAACCAAGAATGTGAAAAATGTATATCAAAAACCCCATAAGACTTTACTAAAGGTAATCTAAGAAAACACAAAAACACATCCCATGTTCAAAGATTCAAAGATGTGATATTGTTAAAACATCCATACTCCCCAAAGCCATCTAGATATTCAAAGCAATTCCCATCAAAATACTAAAGGCACTCTTCACAGAGAGAGCAAGAACGATCCCAAGATTTGTGTGGAAGGACAGAAGAGCTGAATAGCCAAGGCAATTTTGAGAAAAAAGAACAAAGTCACAAGTATCATCCATTCTGATTTCAAACTATACTACAAAACCAGAGTAATAAAAACTGTATGGTACTGTCACAAAAATCGATACATAGACCAATGGAAAAGAATAGAAGTATCAGAGCTGGCTTCCAGCCTCTGTGATTAAAAAGTATTTGTCAAGGAAATCAAGACTACCCAGTGGACAAAGGATATTCTGTTGAACAAATGGTGATAGGAAAAGTACAGAAACACATACAGAACAATGGAATTTGACCCCTATTTCACACCACTTACAAAAAAATTAACTCAAAATGAACCAATGACTTAAATATAAAATCAGACAGTATTAAATTTCTAAAAGAAAACATATGGAAAACCTCCTTAATAATGGTCTTAGCAATTATTATTTTTTTTTTGACGTGATGCCAAAAACGCTAACAGCAAAAGCAAAAAAATCAACAAATGGGAGTACAAATTCAAAAGCTTCTGCACAGGAAAACAAGCAAAATGGAAAGGGAACCTACAGAATGGGAGAACCCTGTTGCACAACATATATTAGATAAGTGGCTAATATCCAAAATATCACACAACTAAAAAATTCAATTTAAAAAATAGGAAGAACTAAATAAACTTTTTTTCCAAAGAGGACATCAAAATGGCCAACAAGCACATAAAAAGATGCTCTATGTCACTAATCATTGGGTAAATGCAAATCAAAACAATGAGATATACCTCACACCTGTAACAACAGCTATTATCAACAAGTTGAGAGACGATAGGTACAGGAAGGATGTTGTGAAAATGGAATCTTCATACACTTTTGGTAGGAATGTGAATTGGCCCAACTAGTAAGAACTCAATATGAAGGTTCTTCAAAAAATTAAAAATATGAAATGATCCACCAATTTCACTTCTGGGCATACACTGCATAATAGAATCAGAAATATATACCTAGATCTAGACCTAGCTGTAGATGTATCTGACCTTGGCACAGAGCTCCTAAAATGCTTGTAATTCCCTTGTCACTTAAGATCTTTTGTTCTTTTCAACTAACTCCAAGTGAGCTATTGGATGGAGGCTGGTAATTAGAAAGACCAAGACATCATTAGAAGTTGGAATTTTCAGTTTCACCCTCATCCTCCATAGAGGCAAGAAGGGCTGGAGAAGAAGTGAATAACTGATCATGCCTCTTTGAGGAAGCCTCCATGAAATCCCAAAAGTATACAGTTGACAGACCTTTCAGGGTAGTGAACATGTAGAAATGTTGAGAATGTGACCTGAGAGAGCATGGAAGCTCTGTGTTCTTCCCACATATGTCACTATTCGTCTCTTCCATCTGGATGTTAAGCTGTACCCTTTGACATATCCTTTTACAAAAAAAAACAAAAACAAAAACAAAAAAACAAAAAAACACAACAGTAAAATAAGTAAACTGTTTCTCTGAGTTCTGTGAGCTGCTGTAGAAAATGTATCACAACTGAGGAAGGGGGTGTTGGAATCTCTGATATAAAGCTGGTTGGTCAAAAGCCTTTGTGAAAACCTGATCCTGAAATAGATGTCTGAATTCAGGCGTGGGTGGGATTGAATCTTGTGGTATTGACTCCATAACCTGTAGGATATGATACTACTCAGGTAGACGACATTAGAATTAAGTTAAATTATAGGCATCATAAAAACCTCCACACATTTGGTGACAGAGTGAAGAGTTTTGTGTAATTAGTTAAGGAGACTCATAGCGAAGAAAGTCATAATAGGAAAGAATTCATTTTTTTCCTACAGAAGAAGGAAAAAACTTAATTTTTCCTGTATTACTGCTGTTGTCAGTGAATTGGGATTTTGCCAAAATGACCTATCTCATGGAAATGTGTGGTTTGGGAAAATAAAGGATTACAAAGTGAAAGATGAAGAACTTTTGATTCCTGGAGGGTCACCTGATTACCCATGGTATAGAGCAGCACTTGTGCAGTCATCAGTTACTAAAGGTAAAAGTTACCAGTGAATTTAGAGATGGACTCAACTCTGAGGGAGATTGTTCACTCAGTGCATGATGAAATGCAAACTAATAAGGAAAGGATAAAATGCATAATCCAATGGTTATTGTATACAATATTGTATACAATAGCTAAACTCTAATAGTGAAACTAAAAGTAAAAGAGAACACTGAGCTGGACATTGATGCTTGATCGAATTTCAATTTCAGTTAGTCTGATCTTTAGTCACTAGCCTCAAAGCCAGGTCCCAAGGGAAAAATTGTGTAGGGACAACAGAAAGTACCTGTAAGACCTTCTGGTTACCAAGAAAGTAGTCAACAAATGGAAAGGGCAAAACCAAGAAACTACTGACACCAGAGGGTATAGTGTAAAAGAGTTGTTTCCTCTTGTACATTGGTATCATCAACTCCCTGAAGAATTTTTACTGAAACGGATTGTGACTATGTCTAATTTAAGGGCTATGTCTTTGACTCTGAATGCTGCAGAATGGAAGAGCATGTGTGGGTTGAAACAGGACTCTGCTCACTATGAAACAATCACAGATGGCTACATGTAATCTAGACACACAGGAGGTTATCCCTGATTGAACAGCCAGCCTGGTACACTGAATAAAAACCACTGTAAGTTCTATTTACCCTGAGAAGCATGGTTGTCCATCGCTCCCTATAAATGCCAAATGGAAGACCCTAGAGGAAGCAGCTGATATGCTTCACATGCAAGTCATGTAGGACTAGCTTTATGATGATCAGGATATTCACCCACTAAATATGCACATTAGTCATTCATGGCAAATGCTATGGTTAAGGGGGGCTCTTTCATATGGACACCCCATACAACACTGTTGCAAAACCAAAGGAGAGTTTACAAAGCCTTAATGAATTTGTGGTCTCAGCTTTCCCTTATGGGTCTTAGAGGTATCAGTAAAAACATTTAGAGGAGAGGAAGATGGCAGAATAGAAGGAATGTGGGCTCACTTCCTCGCACAAACACACCCAGGCAAAAACTCCATGTACTGCAACTCACTGTGAAAATGACCTGTGATTGGCAGACCTTCCACAGATAAAGCAGATAAAGAAGTCCACCTGAAGAAGGCTAGGAGGGAAAACCACTGGTTCAGTAGTGACTCACAACCCAGGGAGAATATCACAGATGTGGAGGCATGCCCTAAGGTGTACCCCTGACCCTGAAGACCTATACTGAAAAGACGATCCCTTATAATGTCTGGCATTGAAAATCTACAGAACTTAACTCTGGGAACTTTGAAAATCAGCAGGGCTTACCTCTAAGAGAGGTAGAGGGTTATAGGAAACTAAGTATCTGCTCTTAAAGGACCAGCAGGCTCCAGCACTTTGCACATGACCCAGCACAGACGCAGGATTTTGAAATGTTGCTAGGATATATGAGAAGGAGGTTTATTAATTTTGGGACCTGTACCAAAGGGGAAGGAATCTTCAGGAGGTATCTCTGGCAACAGAGGTGCCAACAGGCACCATTTTTTATAACTCCTTCAGGCTGGCTAGCCCAACACTTGTGGAAACAGTTCTGACACTTCTCCTGTACCTTGCTAGCATTGCTTGCCCTGCCCAGGTGCTCCTGGGGGACCTGCCCCACCCAACCCCCCTGCTTCCAGAGCAACTCCCACATAGCCACACACAAGAACCAGCCTCACTAAGAACCAGCACCCCTCCGGAGCAACTATCACACTGCCCTACCAGCTAGCAGTCCTGATTGAGACTAGTGTCCCTCCAGAGTGACTCCATCATAGGGAAGGAGGGTAAGCAAGCCCCACTTGCCAGCATAGCAGAAGTAGCTGCAGCCAAGCCCCACTGAGGGTGCCCATTAGTGCTTTCCACAGCACTCAAAGCCAGTCATTGAATATAGCTAGGCTGAGGACTGCACTGCCCCACCCACAGGAGCACTTGTAGCAGTCATGGCCCAACCACAACAGAAGGACATACACAGCCCACACAGGGAGTACCATGGTTCTGGTAACAGAGTTGGGGAGGAATTACACTACTAGATACCACAGAACACCTTCTATGGGAGGCCACTACTTTTAAGACCAGATATAGTCGACCAACCTAATAGTAACAAAGGCATCAGACAAAATGAGACAGAGGAATACAATCCAAATGAAGGAAGAAGACAAAACCCAGGAAAAAAAAAAAAAAAAACTTAAGGAAATGGTGATAAGCAATATACCTGAAAGAGTTCAAAGTATGGTCATAAATATACTCACAAGACTCTAGAGAAGAGTACATGAACTCACTGAGAACCTCTACAAAGAGATTAAAAATATACTAAAAAGAACGAATCAGAACTAAAGAATATACTAAGTGAAATTAAAAACACACTAGAGGGACTTCTGGTCCAAGATGACAATGGAGGAAGAACACAAACTCATTTCCTCCAAGGACACACCAAATCTCATCTATATATAGAGCAATTCCTCCTAAGGAAAAACTGAGGGCTGACTTAACAGCTTCTGCACAACAAAAGAAAGACCATAGAGAGAACAGCAAGACACAGTAACTAGGGGAACACTCCCTCCAGATGCTGTGAACTGCAGTGAGGAGGGATAGTAGTGAGGGACTGTGAGCATACTTGTCTGGCCTGGGACATGGGGGAAAAAAACCTGTGGTTTACAAAGCAACTAGAATATAAACGATCCAGTCCTAGCATGTTGCCAAATGGTAGGGGAGCTGCTTTGAGCACCACTACTTATATTTCCCTTCCACCTTGACAGCACCCACAAGTGCAGGGTCTGGGCACCTTAGCTGGTGTATAGCCTCAGTGAGCCTCACCTGGACCTCTAGACCAGCCCAAGCCCTCCATCAATGTTGTCTCAGCATAGTAGACCCTGGGACACCACAGGTTTGTGCTTACTACAGCTCCAGTTCCTTTAACAAGGTGACACAAGCACAAAGCCCTCTGATATATTCCAGGCCCATAACATTTCAGTTCCAGATGACATTCCAGGACACGTCTTGTGCAGAGGACCTCAGAACTTCATGGCCCCTTCCCAATTAGATCCCAGATGACTTGTCAGGGCACCATCTGCATAGAGAACCCTAGAACTCCTAGCCACAAGCATCTCAGTTCCAATGGCCCCACTAAGATGGCCCACTATGCAGAGCATCCTGTGAACCCCCGGCCTGGTCCCTGCCTCAATTCTAGCCACTCCACCAGAATACCACCTATGCAGAGAGCCTTGGGACCCCCAGCTTGCAACCACTTCAGCTTTAGCTGTCCTGCCAGGGCATTCTCAGTAACGAGAACCCTGGGACTCCTTGGCTTGCACCCACTTCAGTTTCAGCTGTTATGTCAGGATGCCCTCTGCAGGAGAGCTCCAGGATCACCTGGCTTGTACCCACTTCAGCTTCAGTTCTCATGCCAAGGTGCCCTACAAGCAGAGAGCCTGGGTACCATCACAGCTCATGCTCACTTAAGCTTTGGCCATCTCACCAGAGTAACTCCAGCATGGAGAGCTCCAGGACTCCCAACATATGACAACTACATCTCTACGCAGTCAGCCAAAGTCACCAAGGACACAGTCTACAGAGTGGAGGGCCATACACAAGGTAATCCTTTATTGTTTAGGAGAAGGAATTGTTTCACCTAATTCAGAGAAACAAACACAGAAAATCAAGCAAAATGGGGAGACAAAAAAACATGCTTCAAAAAAAAGTCTCAGAAAAAGAAAACTAAAAGGCAGTTAAACAACACACTTGATAAAGAGTTCAAAGTAATGGTCATAAAGATACCTACTGGACTCAAGGTAAGCATGGATGAACTCTTTGAGAACATCAGCAAAGTGATAGAAAATATTCAAAAGAACCAAAGTTGAAGAATACAGTCACTGAAAAATGAAAAATACACTAGAGGGAATCAGCAGTAATTTAGAGTATGCAGAACAACGAATCAACAATCTAGAAGACAGAGTAAATGAAAGCAACCAAGCTGAACAGGAAAAAGAAAAATTTTTTAAATGAGGACAGGCTAAGGTATACCTTGAACATCAAGCCAACAAATATTTACATTATAGGAGTCCCAGAAGGAGCAAACACAAAAAAATATTTTTTATAATTAAAATATATTTATTAAAATATTTATAAAATATTTATATATAAATATATAAAAATATTTATAAAAATATTTATAAAATATTTATATATAGATATATAAATATTTATAAAAATATTTATAAGAAATATAAATAATTTTTTTATATTATTTGAAAAAAAATAATAGCTAAAAACTTCCCTAACTAGAGCAACCAGATATATAGGTACAGGAAGCACAGGAACTGTGAAACAAAATGAACCCAAGGAGGTCCATACCATGACACATAATTTAAATGTCAAAGATTAAGGGGTAATTAGTTATGTATGAATGAAACCCCATAGGGCCATCAGCTTATCTCTCAGCAGAAACTTTGCAGGCTACAAGGAAGTGGGATGATATATTCAAAGTGTTGAAAGGAAAAAAAAAAAAAACCTACAACCAAGAATACTCTACCTGGCAATGTTGTCATTCAGAATTAAATGAGAAGTAGAGAGCTTTCAAGATAAACAAAAAATAACGGAGTTCATCACCACTAAACCTGGCTCATAAGAAATGGAAACAGGACTTCTTTATGTGGAAAAGAAAATGACCTAACTAGAAGAAATAAGTTATGGGATTACACAAATTCACTGGTAAAAGCAAATATGCAGTAAAGTTAGTAAATCAATCACTTATAAAGCTAGGTTGAAATTTAAAAGAGAAAAGCAGTAAAATCAATTATCAATAAAAACTACTCACCAGATACACAAAATGCAATGATATGAAATATGGTATCATATACATAAAATGTGCAAACGATAGTAAAAATGTTGTGCTTTCAGAGTGTGTTCAAACTTAAGCGACCATCAACTTGATATAGACTGCTATGTACATAGTATGTTATTTATGAAACTCATGGTAACTACACACCAATAACCTGTAATAGGTACATAAAAAATAAAGAAAAAGGAATCCCAGTTTAACACTAAAGAAAATCATCAAATCATAGAGGGAATAACAATTGGAGAAGCAACAGAGAATAACTATAAGAACACCCAGAAAACAATTAACAAAATGGCAATAAGCACATACTTATCAAAATTAACTATAAATGTGAAGAAACAGGGAGATAGGAAGACGGTGCTGGAGTAGGAGGACTCCAGGCTCACCTCACCCCACAAACACAACTAGGTAACTATTAAATCATCCTCAGTATTCCGGAAATAGACCTGCAGAAATGACAGAACAAACTCCACAACTAAAGGGAGAGAAGACACCACACTGAAGGAGGTAGGAAGTGCTGAGACATGGTTTAATGGAGAAACGGATCATGGGTGTTGTGGAAGGGAGCAGAAGGTTTTCCCAAAGCCATTGGCTTGGAAATTGAGAAGGGTTGAATTTTTTGAGTTCTTGCAACTGGCAGGGTATAAAGACTAGAGTTTTAAAGGTCAGCAGGCTTGGCTGGGATAGTGGGCACTGTGCTGATCCTGAAGAGAAGGCAGGCAAACAACCCAGGAGCAGTATAGAAACAGCTATCTGAAGAATGCCTGGGACATACAGGGGGGAGATCACTCACTCTTTTTGGAGCCTGAGGCAGCATTCATGGAGATAATTCTCCTGTAACAAAGGAGCTGGCAGATGCCATTTCTCTCCCCGACTCCTCAGCAGAAACACAGAATCACCTGAAGGAAGCGGCACAGAGTCAACGCTGGCTGCCCAACTTGCATACACTAAGCCCTACCCCCCCCCCCCCCCCCGTGCTCTGGCAGGAGTGACCTTCACGGTCAAGCTAGCCTCAGTCCCTACATAGTGGGCCATTTCCTCAGAAGACCAGCACAAACCCCTGCCTGCACTGTGTCTACCTACCAGAAAGTCCTGCAGAGCCTCAATTCACAAGCAAATCAGAGCACACCTAGTTAAAATTTACTACATTCAGGCTAAGGACAAAACACTGTGCACAACAGGTAAAGAGAGCCCCTGTAGACCACTGACCTCAAGGATACAGTAGCCAAAATCCAACAGCAGAGCACACACAGCACATACCAGAGACACTCCCTGAAGTGCCAGGCCACAGGCACTATATGACCTTTTCTTCATTAAGCAATTACTTTCAGGAACAGGAGGCATGACTAGTTTTTCTAACACAGAGAAAAAGGCAGAGACTTAGACAAAATACCAAAGCAGAGGAATTTTCCCAAATAAAAGAACAAGGTAAGGCCATGGCTAGAAATCTAAACCAAACAGATATAAACAATATGCCTGATGAAGAATTTAAGGCAACAATCATAAAGGCATTCACTGGGCTTGAGAAAGAATAGAAAACATCAGGAAGGCCTTAATGCAGAGATAAAAGAGTTTAGAAAAAATAATGGATTAGATATAAAAGAAAACAATAAATGAGATTAGAAACAGGCTTGATGCAATCAACAGAAGGCTTGAAGAAGCAGAGGAATGAATTAGTGCCCCAGAAGAGAAAGTAGTGGAAAATAATAAAGCTGAACCAAAGAGAGAAAGCATGATGGAACATGAGCATAGACTTAAGGAACTCAGTGACTCCATCAAATGTAATAACATTCATGTCACTGGAATCCCAGAAGAAGAAAGAGAGAAGGATGAAGAAAAATTTTTTGAAGAAAATAGCTAAAAACTTCCCTATTCTAGGGAAGGAAACAGACATCCAGATCCATGAGGTACAGAGAACTCCCATCAAAATCAACAAAAGGGGCCAATACCAAGGCATATTGTAATTAAATTTGCAAAATGCAGTGATGAAGACAAAACCTTAAAAGCAACAAAACAAAAGAAGTCATTAATTTACAAGGGAAGATCCATAAGGCTAAGCTGGAGATTTTTCAAAAGAAACTAGGCAAATGAGAAGGGAGTGGCATGATATCTTCAAACTGCTGAATGGAAAAAAATCTGCAGCCAAGAATCTCTATCCAGCAAGGCTGTCAGTCAGAATACAAGGATAGAGCAAGAGTTTCCCAGACAAATAAAAACTAAAGGAGTTCATGACCAGTAAACCAGCCCTGCAGGAAATATTAAAGGGGACTCTGAGTGGAAAGGAAAGATTGAAAATTATAGTAAGAAGGTAGAAAACACAAAAGCAAAAAAATTATTTCTGTAAAAATCAGTCAAGGAACTCACACACAAAAAAGGATACAAAACATAATAATATATACCTAAAACAGGAGGAGAGGAGAAAAGAATGGGTTCAAACTTGAACGACAATTAATTTAGTATAAAATGCTATTTGCAGAACAGGTATATACAAATCTAATGGTAACTATATATCAAAACCACTAATAAACATGCAAAGAATAATGAGAAAGTAATCCATATGTATCATTAAAGAAAAGCAGAAAATCATGAAAGTTAACAAAGAATCAGAGAAAAATCTCCAGAAACAATGACAAAACAAGAAATTACATGGCCATCAATACACTCCAATCAAAAGACAAAGAGTGTCAGAATTGATTTAAAAACAAGGTCTATCTATATGCTACCTACAAGAGACTCATTTTAGATTTAAAGACACCTGCATATTGAAAGGGAGAGGATGGAGAAACATTTATCATGCAAACAGAGGTCAAAAGTAAGCCAGATTTGGGGCAACTGAGTGGCTCAGTCTGTTGAGCATCCGACATCAGCTCAGGTCATGATCTCACGGTTCGTGGGTTTGAGCCCTGCATCAGGCTCTGTGCTGACAGCTCAGAGCCTGGAGTCTGCTTCAGATTCTATGTCTCCCTCTGTCTCTGCCCCTCCCTGCCCCATGCTCTGTCTCTGTCTCTCTCTCTCAAAAATAAAGCATTAAAAAAAAAAAAAAAAGAATTATCAAACGTAAGCCAGAGTAGGAAAACTTCTATGAGATAAAATACACTTTAAAAACAAAAACAGTAACAAGAGACAAAAAGGGCACTTTATAATAATAAAGACGGCAATCCAACAAAAATTACAGTAGTCAGAAATATTTATACACCCAAAATGGGAGCACCCAAGTATATAAACTATAACAAACATAAAGAAAATAATTGATAATAATACAATAATAGTAGGGGACTTTAAAACCCCATTTTTACCAATGGACAGATCATGTAAACAGAAAATCAACAAGGAAACAATGGCTTTGAATGACATGCTGGACTGCATGGATTTAGCAGATAGAGTCACAAAATTCCATCCTAGAACAGCAGGATACACATTCATTTCAAGTGCATATGGAACATTCTCAAAAAAAAAAAATCACCTATTAGGTCACAAAACAATCCTCAACAAACACAAAAAGGATTAAAATTGTATCATGCACCTTTAAGGAAGAGTTAATACCTATTCTTTGCAAACTATTTTAAGAAATATAAAAGGAAGAAAAACTTCCAAATTCATTCTAGGAGGCAAGTATTGCCCTGATACCAAAACCAGATCAAGACACCAGTGAAAAAGAGAACCATGGACCAATATCTCTGATGAACACAGATGCAAAAATTTTCAATAAAATACTAGCAAACCAAAGCTAATAATATATTAAAAAATTATTCACCATGATCAAGTGGGATTTATTCCCAGGGTTCAAGCATAGTTCAATATTTGCAAATCAATCAGCATGATACATCACATTAATAAAAAAAAATAAGAACCATATGATCATTTTAATAGATGCAGAAAAAGTATCTGACAAAGTACAACATCCATTCATGATAAAAACCGTCAACAAACTAGGTTTAGAGGGAACATGCCTCAACCTAATAAATGCCTTATATAAAAACCCACAGATAATATCATATTGAATGGGGAAAAACTGAGAGCTTTTCCTCTATGGTCAGGAACAAGATAGGGACATGCACTCTCACCACTTTTATTCAACATAGTACTGGAAATCCTAGCTACAGCAATTAGACAACAACAAGAAATAAAAGGCATCCAAATCGGCAAGCAAGAAGCCAAACTCACTATTTGCATGTGACATGATATTCTATACAGAAACCCCACAAAACACCAAAAAAACCTCCCCCAACTGATAAACAAATTCAGTCAAGTCTCAGCAAATGAAAGAAATATGTTAAATCTCATATAAAAGAGAAATCTGTTACATTTCTACAAGCCAACAATGAGGCAGTGGTAAGAGAAATTAAGTAATCAATCCCATTTACAATTACAGTTACAAAAATAATAAGATATCTAGGAATAAACCTAACCCAAGAGGTTAAAAACCTGTAGTCTGAAAACTATAAAACACTGATGAAGGAAATAGAAGATGACAAAAGAAATGAAAACACATTCTATGCTTATGGATTAGAAGAAAAATATTGTTTAAAATATTTACAACCATATTTAATGCAATCTCTATCAAAATACCACCAACATTTTTCACAGAGCTAGAACAAACAATCTTAAAATTTGTGTGGAACCACAAAAGACAAAACAACCTGAAAAAATAAAAACAAAACTGGAGGCATCACAATTCTGGACTTCAAATTATATTATAAAGTTATATGATCAAAACAGTATGGTACTGGCACAAAGAACAGACACATAGATCTATGGAACAGAATAGAAGGCCCAGAAATGGACTCACAACTACATGATCAACTTATCTTCCACAAAGCAGTAAAGAATATCCAATGGAAAAAAAGAAAGTATCTTCAATAAACAGTGTTAGAAAAACTGGATGGTGACATGAATAATGAAACTGAATCCCTGTCTTATACCATACACAAAAATAAATTCAAAATGGATGAAATACCTAAACGTGAGACAGAAACCATCAAAACCCTAGAGGAGAACACAGGCAGGAACCTCTTTGACATTGGCCATAGCAACTTCTTAATAGATAACCACTCTGGAAGCATGGCAAACATAAGCAAAAATGAACTATTGGACTTCGTCAAGATAAAAAGCCTCTGCACAACAAAGGAAACAATCAACAAAACTAAAAGGCAATCTATGGAATGGGAGAATATATTTGCAAATGACCTATCTCACAAGGATTGTGTATCCAAAATTATAAAAAATGTATAAAACCCAACACCCTAAAATCAAATAATCCAATTAAAAAATGGGCAGAAGAGGGGGGAGGAGCCAAGGTGGCAGAACAGCATGGAAACTTTTTGTGTCTCTCATCCATGAAACACAGTCAGACCAACACTAAACCATCCTACACACCTAGAAAGCTGATTGGAGGATTAGCACAACAATCTGCACAACCTGAACCACAGAATTCAGCAGGTACGTGGTGCGGAGAGCTGAACTTGGGGAGCGAGAAGCCATGAAAGGTAGGGAACCCCTTTTGTGGGCTGAGAGAGGACAGAGACTGGTGGTGGGGGGAAGCATATGGGAAAAGCACCCCTCCCCAAAAGCAGCTGGAGAGAAAGTGGAAAATTGGAAACAGCCACAGGGACTAAACTAAAAAGGGAGAAAGGAGCAAGGAGAGGGTTTAAATTCCATTAAGACTGTAAACAAGGGGGAGCGCAAAGGCTGCAACTCCATAGCTCGATACCTGGCGGTGTTCTGGTGGGAAAGGCGAATCCCCAGGAACAGAGTGGGGTCCGGGAGGTTTTCGGGCCACACGGGAAAAAGCGGTTCCACTGCGGGAAGGACATTTGGTAGAGACTGTTGAAGCCACCTGCTCCCAGCAGACCCCAGAAGGCAGCCATACTGGCTGGTGCTGGGGCAAGGTCCTTGAGGGTGAAGCCTGGTGCCAGTGTGGGTTGCGATTTTCCATAATCCCTGAGATGCTGCTGCTACACTGTCTCACAAACTTTTTTGGGGGCGGGCTGGCACAAGGCTGCAGTCTCGGGGCACCAGCAACAGCAGGGTCCAGCGGTCATTCTTGGGCGCAGCTGACATTCGGCCATTGCTCATTCGGCCATTGCTCGGTGAGACCCTCCTGCGAGGGATGGAGCAGGTCAAAGCTGCAGTCCTTTGGAAGTAATGGGCCGGAGAAAACAGCCGCATCTGAGACAAAACAAAGAAATTCACCCCAAAAGAAAGAGCATGAAGAAATGACAGCCAGGGATTTAACCAACATAGATACAAGCAAGATGTCTGAACCAGAATTTAGAATTAAGATAATAAGAATACTAGCTGGATTCAAAAATGGATTAGAATCCCTTTCTGCAAAGATAAAAGAAGTAAAAAATAGCCAGAATGAAATTAAAAATGCTATAACTGAATTGGAATCATGGATGGATGCAGCGGCAGCAAGGATGGACAAGCAGAACAGAGAATCAGCGATATAGAGGACAATCTTATAGAGAACAACAAAGCAGAAAAAAAGAGGGAGATTAAGTCAAAAGAGCATGATTTAAGAATTAGAGAAATCAGTGACTCATTGAAAAGGAAAAACATCAGAATCATAGGGGTCCCAGAGGAGGAAGAGAGAGAAATAGGGGTAGAAGGGTTTGGTGAGCAAATCATAGCATAAAACTTTCCTAACCTGGGGAAAGACACAGATATCAAAATCCAGGAAGCACAGAGGACCCCCATTAGATTCAATAAAAATCGACGATCAACAAGGCATATCATAGTCAAATTCACAAAATACTCAGGCAAGGAGAGAATCATGAGAGCAGCAAGGAAAAAAAGTCCCTAACCTACAAGGGAAGACAGATAAGGTTTGCAGCAGATCTATCCACAGAAACTTGGCAGACCAGAAGGGAGTAGTGGGATATATTTAGTGTGCTGAATCAGAAAAATATGCA
>NW_024412377.1:113171276-113196942 GCF_014898765.1 Herpailurus yagouaroundi | reverse complement strand
AGAGAGAGAGAGAGAGAGAGAGAAATACCAAAAGCAACAAAGATTAGAAAGGACCAGAGAACACTACCAGAAACTCCAACTCTACAAGCATCATATTGGCAATAAATTCATTTCTTTCAGTACTCACTCTAAATGTCAATGGACCAATGCTACAATCAAAAGACATAGGGTAACAGAATGGATAAGAAAACAAAATCCATCTATATGCTGTTTACAAGAGACACACTTTAGACCTAAAGACACCTTCAGATTGAAAATAAGGGGATAGAGAACCATCTATCATGCTTATGGTCAACAAAAGAAAGCCAGAGTAGCCATACTTATATCAGACAATCTAGACTTTAAAATAAAGACTGTATCAAGAGATGCAGAAGGGCATTATATCATAATCAAGGGGTCTATAGACGAAGAAGACCTAACAATTGTAAACATTTATGTGCCAAATGTCAGAGTACCCAAATATATAAATCACTTAATCACAAACATAAAGAAACTCATTGATAGTAATACCATAATAGTAGGAGACTTCAACACCCCACTCACAGCAATGGACAGATCATCTAATCAAAAAATCAACAAGGAAACAATGGCTTTGAATGACACATTGGACCAGATGGATTTAACAGATATATTCAGAACATTTCATCCTAAAGCAGAATATACATTCTTCTCCAGTGCACATGGAACATTCTCCAGAATAGACCATATACTGGGACACAAATCAGCCCTACGTAAGGACAAAAAAATCGAGATCATACCGTGCTTATTTTCAGACACAATGCTATGAAACTCAAAATCAACCACAAGAAAAAATTTGGAAAGAGAACAAATACTTGGACACTGAAGAACATCCTACTAAAGAATGAATGGGCTAACCAAGGAGTTAAAGAGGAAATTAAAAAGTATATGGAAGTCAATGAAAATGATAGCACCACAACCCAAAACCTCTGGGACGCAGCAAAGGCAGTCATAAGAGGAAAGTATATAGCAATCCAGGCCTTCCTAAAGAAGGAAGAAAGTTCTCAGATAGACAACCTAACCTTACACCTTAAGGAGCTGGATAAAGAACAGCAAATAAAACCCCAAACCAACAGAAGACAGGAAATAGTAGATTAGAGCAGAAATTAGGTATCAAAATGAAAAAAAAAAAAAAAAAAACCCAGTAGAATAGATCAATGAAACCAGAAGCTGGTTCTTTGAAAGAATTAACAAAACTGATAATCCACTAGCCAGTTTGATTAAAAAGAAAAAGGAAAGGACCCAAAGTAATAAAATCAAGAATGAAAGAGGAGAGATCACAACCAACACAACAGAAATAAAAACAATAAGAGAACATTATGAGCAATTATATGCCAATAAAATGGACAATCTGGAAGAAATAGACAAATTCCTAGAAACATATACACTACGAAAACTGCAACAGGGAGAAATAGAAAATTTGAACAGACCCATACCCAGTGAGGAAATCGAATTAGTAATCAAAAATCTGCCAAAAAAACAAAAATCTAGGGCCACATGGGTTTCCAGGGGAATTCTACTAAACATTTAAAGAAGAGTTAACACCTATTCTCTTCAAACTGTTCCAAAAAATAGAAATGGAAGGAAAACTTCCAAACTCTTCCTATGAAGCCAGCATTACCTTGATTCCAAAACCAGACAGAGACCCCACTAAAAAGGAGAACTATAGACCAATTTCCCTGATGAACATGGATGCAAAAATCGTCAACAAGATATTAGCCAACCGGATCCAACAATACATTAAAAAAATTTTTCACCACGACCAAGTGGGATTTATACCTGCATGCAGGGCTGGTTCAATATCTGCAAAACAATCAATGTGATTCATCACATCAATAAAAAAAGGACAAGAACCATATGATCCTCTCAATAGATGCAGAGAAAGCATTTGACAAAATACAGCATTCTTTCTTGATAAAAACCCTCAAGAAAGTAGGGATAGAAGGATCACACCTCGAGCTACTAAAAGCCATATATGAACAACCCAACACTAATATCATCCTCAATGGGGAAAAACTGAGAGCTTTCCCTCTAAGGTCAGGAACAAGACAGGAATGTCCACTCTCACCACTGTTATTCAACATAGTATTGGAAGTCTTAGTCTCTGCAATCAGACAACACAAATAAATAAAAGGCATCCAAATCGGCCAGAAGGAGGTCAAACTTTCACTCTTCGCAGATGACCTGATACTCTATATGGAAAAGCCAAAATATTCCACCAAAAAGTTGCTAGAACTGATTCATGAATTCATCAAAGTTGCAGGATATAAAATCAATGCACAGAAATCGGGTGCATTCCTATACACCAACAATGAAGCGACAGAAGGAGAAACCAAGGAATTGATCCCATTTACACTTGCTCCAAAAACCATAAAATACCTAGGAATAAATCTAACCAAGAGGTGAAAAATCTATACACTGAAAACTATAGGAAGCTTATGAAAGAAATGGAAGAAGACACAAAGAAATGGAAAAAGATTCCATGCTCCTGGATAGGAAGAACAAATATTGTTAAAATGTCAATACTACCCAAAGCAATCTACATATTCAATGCAATCCCTATCAATGTAGCACCAGCATCCTTCACAAAGCTAGAACAAATAATCCTAAAATTTGTATGGAACCAGAAAAGACCCTGAATAGCCAAAGCGATCTTGAAAAAGAAAACCAAAGCAGGAGGCACCACAATCCCAGACTTCAAGCTATACTACAAAGCTGTAATCATCAAGACAGTATGGTACTGGCACAAGAACAGACACTCAGAACAATGGAACAGAATAGAGAACCCAGAAATGGACCCCCAAACATATGGCCAAATAATGTTTGACAAAGCAGGAAAGAATATCCAATGGAATAAAGACAATTCTTCAGCAGGTGGTGCTGGGAAAACTGAACAGCAACATGCAGGAGAATGAACCTGGACCACTGTCTTACACCATACAGAAAAATAAACTCAAAATAGATGAAAGACCTCAATGTAAGACAGGAGGCCATCAAAATCCTCGAGGAGAAAGCAGGCAAGAACCTCTTTGATCTTGCCCACAGCAACTTCTTACTCAACAAGTCTCTGGAGGCAAGGGAAATAAAATAAAAAATGAACTATTGGGACCTCATCATAATAAACTCTTCTGCACAGTGAAGGAAACAATCAGCAAAACTAAAAGGGAACCGACAGAATGGGAGAAGATATTTGAAAATGACATATCATATAAAGGGTTAGTATCCAAAATCTACAAAGAACTTATCAAACTCAACACCCAAAAAACAAATAACCCAGTGAAGAAATGGGCAAAAGAAATGAATAGACACTTCTCCAAAGAAGACACCCAGATGACCAACCGACACATGAAAAAATGCTCAACATCACTCATCATCAGGGAAATACAAATCTAAACCGCCATGAGATACCACCTGACACCTGTCAACATGGCTAACATTAACAACTCAGGCAACAACAGATGTTGGTGAGGATGCAGACAAAGAGGATCTCTTTTGCATTGTTGGTGGCAATGCAAGCTGGTGCAGCCACTCTGGAAAACAGTATGGAGGTTCCTCAAAAAACTAAAAATAGAACTACCCTACGACCCAGCAATCGCACTGCTAGGCATTTATCCAAGGGATACAGGTGTACTGTTCTGAAGGGACACATGCACCCCACGTTTACAGTAGCACTATCAACAATAGCCAAAGTATGGAAAGAGCCCAAATATCCATCAATGGATGAATGGATAAAGAAAATGTGGTATGTATACACACACACACACACACACACACACACACACACACACACTGGAGTATTACTCAGCAATCAAAAAGAATGAAATCTTGCCATTTGCAACTACGTGGATGGAACTGGTGAGTATTATGCTAAGTGAAATTAGTCAGAGAAAGACAAAAATCATATGACTTCATTCCTATGAGGACTTTAAGAGACAAAACAGGTGAACCTAAGGGAAGGGAAACAAAAATAATATAAAAACAGGGAGGGAGACAAAACAGAAGAGACTCATAAAAATGGAGAATAAACTGTAATCACGGGTTGTTTTCGATCCTGAGGGTTGCTGGAGAGGTTGTGGGAGGGGGGACGGGCTAAATGGTAAAGGGCACTAAGGAATCCACTCCTGAAATCATTGTTTCACTATATGCTAACAAATTTGGAGGTAAATTTTAAAAAATAAAAAATAAAGTTAAAAAAAATAATAATGCAAATGGGCAGAAGACCTGAACAGACATTTTTCAAAAAAGATTGAAAATAACCAAAAGACATATGAAATGATCACTCATCATCAGGGAAATGCAAATCAAAACCACAAGAGCTTTCACCTCACACCTGTCAGAATAGCTAAAATTAACAACACAAGAAACAGCAGATATTGGGGAGAATGTGCAGAAAGGGAAATCCTCTTGAATGCAAACTGGCATAGCCAATGCAATAACAGTAGTGAGGATCTTCAAAAAGCTAAAGATAGGATTACCTTATGATTCACTCCACTACCAGATATTTACCCAGAGAATATGGAAAAACTAATTCAAAAAATATATTCTTCTCTATGTTTATTACAACATTATTTACAAAAGCCAAATTATGGAACAGCCCAAGTGTCCACTGATAGATGAATAAAGAACATCACACACACACACACACACACACACACACACACACACACACAATGGACTATTAGTTACATAAAAAAAAGAATGTTTACAACAGCATGGATAGATCTAGAGGGTATAAAACTAAGTGAAGTAAGTCTGAGAAAAACAAATACCCTATGACTTCACTCATATGTGGAATTTAAGAAATGAAAAAAAAAACAAATAAACAGGGTTCTTTTTTTTTAAGTTTACTTATTTATTTTGAGAGATATAGAGATAGTGTGAGTGGGGGAGGGGTAGAGAGAGGGAGACAGAGAATTCCAAGCAGGCTCTATGCTGCCAGTGCAGAGCCCAATGTGGTGCTCAAACCCATGAAACCTTAAGAAACCAAGAGTTGGATGCTTAACCAACTGAGTCACCCTGGCGCCCTAAACAGAATTTTAAATATAGAAAATAAACAGGTGTTTACAGAGGAGAGATGAGTGGGGGGGACAGGTGAAAATGATACACTTATCATGATGAGCACTGAATAATGTACAGAGTTTTTGAATCACTATGTTGTACACCTGAAAAGTAACAGGGTATGTTAATTATACTGGAATTAAAATTATTATATATATAAATAGGCATATACTAACTTACAAAAAGTGGGATAAGCAAAACGCATAGTGATGGGGTTAAATCAGAGGTTTAAACACAGCATGATCAAAGGTTCAGTGGGCTCAAGAAATCACCGGCTTGACCCTCAACATTAGAGGGTCCTAAACAAGTAAACTCTATTGACCCCAGTTTGGAAAAATTTTTAAAGTGGGAATGTAGAGACTAGAGTAATAAATCTGACCAGCCACCTCTTGGAACAATAGTTAGGCACATTAATCAAGTTAAAGGCCAGGGTCCCTTTTGACTGAGCCCCTCAAAGGGGATGCAAACTGTTCTGCACAGGAGTGGGTAAAATAATCAGGGTGTTTGAAAACAGAAGTTTCCAGGATTCCTTGATACAGGAGTACCACAAACTGTACTACCAAACCCATTGATGAAACCCTGATGCGGCTACAATTACACTGAAAGAACATAAAAAATGTGAGGGCTGCTAGGATCATTAAAGTTGCCATATTCAAATAGGCTTTAGGAAGGAATTTGTGTCTCCTTTACCTGAAGGTTTTATGGGAATACATTTTATTCTTGCAGGGTAACAGTTCCCCTACCTAATGTTATAAATTCAAATCTGTTGATCAAGTCCTCATAGAGGCTACAGTTTAAGAACAGAAAAGTTGAAGGAATTAAGGTAAAAAGTTTGTAGGGGAATTGGTATATTGAGATAGGCCTTACATGAAGGCGTTGTGCCTCTTCTAGCTGACTCTATTATGGGGATGAAAACTGTACGTGACTAGAGAGTATGTCACATCCTTAGTATTATAAAAGAGAAGGCATGTAAACATGATTTTCAAGCAATGTTAATAGAATGTGCTAAATGGAAACCAGTAAGATTGTGGAAACCCACACAATCAAAAGCTAGAATGACAGTAGGAATAAATTCTCTGTGCAGTACCCCTATGTGGATCCTGGACTGGGGCTATGGAAAAGCTTGTGGGATTCCCAAAGATGAGTAGCGGGACTTCGGACTAAGGAACTTCCATTTCAGAGGTGTTTACTAACCTGCTGTCTGACATTAATTGATGCTAATGTGACAACTACAGAAGTGATCTTTAAACCTAAATATGTATGATGACTAGGAAGTTATCTGAGAGATGTTCTAATGGGGGTGTGGCAGTGTCCAGAAGAGTTACATGATAAAATAGAAAGGATTGATTCAGGGTCATGCTGCCTCTTGGGAATCCAAGGAGGAGATGCTCAAGCAGGGAGCTTCTTTTTCCCCGGGAACGACTCAAACTGTGTGAGGAACTACTGGATTCCATGATCACTTGGACAGGGTCCTATAAACAACACTCAACTGACCCAAGAGCTACCTGGATTGGGGATGGCAGTTCCATGATGAATGGAAAACACCCTCTTTGGAAAATTCCTGCATTAAGACCAGCAATGGAAAGACACACATTGGAGATCAGCTCTGTGGGCTGAATTATGTTTTCTTACCAGTGACGGAACATCTAAACAGTGAGAAAAAAAAACCCTCTGTTTGGGTTTTTACAGACTCCTGGACAGTGACCAGTGGCCTGAAAATTTGGTCAGATAGAAGGGCAATGGAAACTTGGTCTACTAAAAAATACCCATATGGGGCACAACCCTACTGAAACTTAGGGGTACAATAAAGTAGGAGATGTCAACACCCATCAGAAGTAGTTTCTTTCAAGTTCAGAAGATGACTGGAATCAACAAGCAAACACTCTCATGTGCTCCCTTGACATGGCCATCTGGGGTCCAGGAAATGAATCCACATGCAGATATTACAACAACCTGGACATCATCCTCTTGCACCCTCTGTGGCACAAAATGCCAGTAAGAGCTGTAGTGTCTGTCAACAAAAGAGAAACTGCAAATAGCCATGTGGCAGATTTTCTGATGGGAAGGCTTTCATCACAGCTGCCAAGTCAGGCTGATGCTTGTAGCCCTGAGTCAGGCTTTAGCTGGTAGTTACAAATGGGTACTTCCATGAATAGACACTGACCCTGTATTGGACTTTACTTACCTAGGAAATATAAATGCTTACAATAGTATTAAAGAACCTGAACACAAGATATGCCAATTTGAACATCTAACCATCATTTCTTTATACCAAGGATTATACTGAAGAGCCATAATGTCCAAAAGTGAGCAGGGAGTCATTCTCCCCAGTACTAGCTTGATAGAGAATTACAATCGACAGTTAAAACATTGGTTGCCTAACAGAGAGTAAAATAAAAATATGAAGGGCTTGTGTACATGCCTTCATAAGTGGGTGCTAACACTCAACATGAGTGGGATTAAAGGGGTATCCTCGCTGGATAGATTCCTTCATTTTTCTTGTAAATCAGGAAAAGAGAGAGCAGGGAAGGATGGTATCATCTTCCCTAACTCCCTTTTTTTGTCCTTTTCTTACCTGCTGCAACAGTCATATGACCAGGGCTTTAACTCCAAGGGCTGGAAACAGAGGATTCCAAAGCAACAAAATATACGTATTATATTTTGTCAGAATTCCTTAAGGCCTGATGGGAAAGGATGTGCCTTTACCTAGTCTCACAAAATCGGGACTAACAGTAATTGCAGCTATATTGCCTGATGGTCAAAATAGCTCACTGGTTCTCCATGTAACTTTATTTTATGTAAAAAGAATGGATTAAGCGGGAGGTTCTTGCTAGAGTAGTATTGCTGTCTGCATTTCAGATCAGCAAGGTGGCCAAATCCAAAATCCCTTCCAAAGGAGGGTTTGGGTATCAACAGGAAGAGGAACTGTAGCTTAATGAAGTAATGAATAAATGAGGTACATAATAAAGGGAAGCCAGTATTACTTTATCATCCCAAAAGGGGATCAGAGCAAGAGAGTATTGTGTCTTAGCTCAATGATACATATAGATGTATATATGCTTCAAAGAATGAACCCATTTGTTTGTGGACACCACTCCCACTTTTGGAACCTGAAATACTGAAGGAAAGCCTGCAAATTTGAGGAAACTTGCCTTGGGGTATTTTTTTAAATTATTAATATTTAAGAGATTATGACTAGTTAAATATGGTTAAGTGATTAATTTAAGTGGTCATGTCCTTGGCTTAATTTAATTTTTAATTTCTAGTATAATTAACAGTGTTAGGTTTCAGGTGTACAATATAGTGATTCAGTAATTCTACACATTGCTCAGTGTTCCTCATAAATGTACTCCTAATCCCCTTCCACAATTTCACCCATTCCCCCACTCATCTATCTCCCCACTGGCAACCACGTGTTTATTCTCTACAGTTAAGACTTTTTAAAATATTTTTGTTTGTTCCCTTTTCACATGGTAATGATGGGCTGGGAAGATGATCAATCACTGTATGAGATGCCAGTAAGGCACTAGTAGTCTAGTCATTTCACTTCTGTATAATTTTGCTTTAAATGTGTGGCCAAAGACCATGGACTACACTGTTAGTTAATTGAAAAAATAAGTACACTCTGCCCAGTTCTTGGCAAAGAGATCCTAAAAGTCTTCTAATTTTCTAGGGGTTACAGGAATTGGGTAAATCTTTTGTTCTATTGAAGGGACTGAATAGCCCTACATTGCTTCCTTTAGAGAGAGGGTGGGAAATGGAAAGGAGTTAATTGCTCTTGACTATAAAGCTTCCATAAAAATCATGGAGCTATGGGGTATGGAGGGCTTGGAAGTTGGGGAAGTAGGAGACTGGCACATCCAGAGACGAAAGCTCAGCATTTCTTCCTTGCCTTGTTCCTTTCTTCCATGCAGATATCCATCTTTACCCTTTAGCATGTTTTATTATAATTAACCAGTACAAGTAAAATGTTTGAGTTGTGTCAGCCACCCCAGCAAATGAATAGAACTTGAAGAAGAGATCAGTGGAATCTCTAATTACACCTTGCAAGTGGTGTGGTGCTGTGGCAGTTTTGTAGGCCTGAGCTATTAAGCTGTGGGTTCTAACGCTATGCAGGTAGACAAAGTTAGAATGGAGTTAAATTATAGGATAAAGTGTAGTCATAGACAAGTGCTTAGGATGGGAAAAGTCCTCCACCTGGTAACTAGAGGTGCACAGTAAAGGATACTGACAGGCAAGTAACTCAGAATAACTTGGTTTTCCCCTACTAAGGAAAGAGGAAAACTGGGGGTCCAAAACATACCCAAAGGAAATGAAAACAGCATTTCCAGAGATAAATGCACTCACATGCTTACTGCAGCATTATTCACGATTGTCAAGATATGAAACCCAGGTGTCTATCAACAGATGAATGGATTAAAAAAAAAAAAAGATGTGGCCTATTTACACAATAAATTATTCCCTAGTCAGGATAAAGGTGGTTATCCTGCATTTTTTTTTTTTTTGACAACATGGATGGACCGTGAACACATTATGCTAAATGCAACAAGTCAGAAAAGACAAAGTAGTGCTGAATATCCCTCAGATGTGAAATCTAAAAGGGAATGGGTGGGTTGGAGGAACAGCATTTAGGCGGTTTCAAGGTATAAATGTGCAACAGGTAGCAAATAAGCCATAGGGAACTAACACACAGTATAATGAATATCAACAGTATGGTACCATAATTACATAACGTGATAAATATTGCTAAAATGGTGATCATATTATAGTACATCAATGTATCAAATCAACATGGTATACATCATAAATTCATACGTTTTTATGTCAAATGTATTCAATAACAATCCAAGATAATAATTCCAACTCTGTGAGTGGGGCAAACAAATTTCTTACAAATGAGCAATGAATGAACTGGGAACTAGGATACAGCTCATCTACAGGCAACTGAGGCAGACAAGCTCACAAAGGAGACTTGACAAGGGGTAGCCAAACACATGGATACAGAATGGGGCAAGAGTGGGACCCAAGGAACGAAGGGATGAGCCAGTTGATACATGAAGAATGATGCACTACACATTGCTAAATGATGTAAATGAAATAAAAATAAAATTAAAAAAAAAGATTTCCAGTCACTTTCACAAGAGAAGTTTTAGAATAGTGAAGATAAGTACTTCTGAGTACTTTCAAAGAAAAAATACAGCAGAGACTAATTGAACGGTGACAGTCTAAGGAGCGTTCCCCCCTCAAAAAAAAAATAGAGGCTTATTAGTTATAGATTAAGGAAAACACCAATCAAGTTTGAAGATACAAGTAAAAATTAATATCCTCTTCATCTAAGTAATATTCTCCCACTTCTATTCCTATCTCCTCTACTCCCACCCAGGGCACGTTATTTTCAATACAACTATCTCAAACTAATTCATTTTGTCTTTTCCTCAAGTATTGCTAATCTCTAGGACACAGAGTTTCCAACAACTGCTTGTGATGAAACCAACAACACTATTTCTGAGGTCCACATTGAAAGACAACTTAAAATGATTTTCTAACTGTTTTCAAACCAGCCAAGAAACGTACTACCTCACTTTAACAGTGAGGAATACATAGAGGCCAGGAGTCAACCAACAAGTAGGTGACAAGCCTAAATGACCTAAGGTTTTCAACTGCAGTTTTCACCAAATCACAGATCCATTCCCCAGATAAGCACAGGCTATCATGTTTCTGCAAGGTTGGCAGCTGCTCCTTTATGCTTTTTTTCCTCACTCATATGCATCTAGCGGAATCCACTTCCTGTGGTCAACATCACTTCAGAGCAAGTGTAAATTAGCATCTGTCTTGGCACCTTTCTGCCGTTGCCCCTATTCATAGAAACGAAAAGTCAAAAGACAGGGGTCAGCCAATGGAGATCAAGCCAAAATTAAAAAGATATTTAAAAATAGAGCTTGAGGGGGGGAGTGGTGTTGGTAATGGAAATCCTGGAAACCGATGCATAACTATAGGCTTAACAAGGAAGAAAATGGCCTTCACAAAAGAGCATGTGTTGACACTTGAGCTAAAGGGGAAGTTTTGCAAGGGGAAGCGGGTGGGGAGGAAGAATTTCTTAGAGATTTGATGCAATGGCCAAGAAATCGAAATATGGTTTAAAAAAAGGGGGGGGAGTCTTTCATTGAAAAATAGATGGTGACAGCAATTCCCATCCTTCAACTGCAAACCGGGTTTTGTCAGCAATACACGATTTTTATGTATTATCAAAAATTAAATGAAACTTGAAGACATCTAGAATACCTCCCTTTGTCCTTTCCTGGAAAATACAGTACCTCTTAAGGCATACTTCACATCAACTGGTGCTTGAGTTTCCTAAGGTTATCTAGAACTCTAAACAATTTTTTTTCAGTATTTGCTTACATACGTGTCTGCCTTTTAATGATAAAAATCTGGAAGATTTTCTTTGTATTGTTGGTAGAAAAGGGAAAACTCTTTAAGTGCAGTTTATTTTTAAAAAGCATAGTGAATTTATGGAATTTTTAAAATAATTTTCATTTAATTCCCAGGCCTTCTCTGTCAATGTAATGATTGTCATTTGAAAGAACCCCTGGATTTTAAATATCAGTCATTTAATATCGAGACCACTTCTAAAATCACTCCATGACCTTATCATAAAAACCAAGTACAGTTTTATGGTAACTCCCATCTTTTCCTCTAGGGACATTAATGTGCATTATTTTATTCATCTACCCCAACAACTTTTATGTTAGAGCCTTTTTGTTTCAGGCATGTAAGTTCTTCTCCATGAAAACTGCAAGTTTACAGGGAGGAAAATGACCCAACCAAAACAAATACTGGAGGAAAGATCCCAGAGAGAAAGGTTTTCCAAGTTGACTCTCCACCTCTACCTTTACTAATCAGAGCATCTGGTGACCAGACCCACGATTAATTTTTTTTTGAAGTTTCTCAGGTGCTTTACATGCGATCCAATACTGTCAACTGCATGCACACACACAAATCCCAATAGGAGATAGGCAACGACATGGTTCTATACAGCTTCCCACAATACAGAGCACATGAGAGCTTTCTTTGCCCTCAAAGCCTTGTACCTATTCAAGAGTCATTACAGTTGCCCTTCCACCTGTGCCCTATCCTTCACCAACCAGGAATTATCAAGTCACTGAGTAACAGCTGCCTTACTTACATTAGGCTCAACACCTGAGCGTACAAATTCAGCCAGAGGCAGAGCTACTTAAGCCATGGCAACATTGTGAAAAAACAACCCGCCAAACAAACCCACAAACAATGTATGATGCCTGAAAATTTTTCCCCTTTATCTCCTCTTCTTTTCAGGCAATTTGTAGTTTCTAACGGTGGCCCAGGAGGATGAATTTGCCCATTCCCCTTGTAACAGCGTGGAGACATTGAAGTAATTTTCCCATCCTTTGTATTGGTGGGGCGAGCTCTTCACCACAGGTAAACTCAAGAGTGGCAGAAAGTGCTCTATGCTCTAGGAGAAGCTCATTCACATTCTGCACAGACTCGGTTGGTAAGCACCCCCCTAATGATCCCATATCCTCATTTTCATGCTTGTATTCACATTACAGTGCATCTGTAACAAATTACAACATGCTTAGCTTAACACATCACACACACACATTATCTCACAGTTCACTAAGCAGAAGCCCTACTGATATCACCAATCTCAAATTTACCTGTTGGCAGGACACATTCCTTACTGGAGGCTCTGGGTATCAGTCTGCTTCCCAGCGCATTCACATTCTGCGAGGAATTCAGTTTCTCGTGGTTGTAGCGTAGAGATCTACAGTCCTTTACCATCACTCAGAAACCAGTATTTACTCCTACAGCTAGTCTGTGTATATTCCTACACAATGGAGAAAGCCCTGGGAGCTTCTTTCTAGTCACTGTACACGGACTTCATGCCTCAGAGTTGGCAACAGCACCTCACGTACCTTGCACTATCGAGAAGCTCTCTGACTTGCCTTCTACCATTTCCCTGCACCTTCTTTCTCAGGCTGCCTCTTATGCTTTTAAGGGGTCAGGTGATTTCATTAGACCCACTTAGAGAATCCAGAATAATCACCACACCTTAAAGTCCATAACCTTAATTACATTTGCAAACTCCTTTTGCCCTGTAATGTAACATATCCACAGATTCCAGGCATTAAGGAGCAAACTTATCTTTAGGAGAAGCCATTGTGATGCCTAGCACATGCCTTTGCATAACTCCCTCCCTTTAACTATGGAATGGATTTAGCCAGTCAAAAGCAACAGAGGTTGTGAGATGTCACTTCCAAAATTAATTATAAAAGGAATGCAGATTCCATCTTGGAGTACTCCCTCTTTCTTGATCCCTTTCTCTGGGGATGCCACTTGCCATGTTGTGAGGCAAACGCACGAAGAGGTCCATGGGATTCAGCTTGGGAGCAGAAGCAGATCTTCTTAGGACTGGTACCAGCCAAATGAGTGACTTTGGAAATAAATCTCCCCCAGCAGAGCCTGGAAACATCTGCAGGTCCAGCCAACATCTTGATTGAATCTTCGTGATAGAACCTGTGGCTGACATGCCCAGCTAAGCCACTCCCAGATTCATGACGCACAGAAACTAAAATAAGGCTCATTGTTTTAAACTGCCAAATTCTAGGGGCGCCTGGGTGGCTCAGTGGGTTGAGGGTCCGACTTCGGCTCGGGTCGTGATCTCACGGTGCACGGGTTCGAGCCCAGTGGGTTGGAGCCCCGAATCCAGCTCTGTGCTGACAGCACGGAGCCTGGAGCCTGGAGCCTGCTTCAGATTCTGTCTCTCTCTCTCACTCTCTCTCTGACCCTCTCCCACTCATTCTATCTCTCAAAAATGAAGAAACATTTAAAAAAATAAAAATTAAACTGCTAAATTCTGGAAGTATTGGTTATGAACTTGGGACATATTAACTTTGGATTTAAGAAGACTGATCTCCATAAACAGAGGGAGAGAAAACATGGAGTATGTGTAATGAATGGCCACAACTGAGAAAACAAATGTTGTCCCTCTCTTTGGTAGCTGTAGCAGTGTACCTGGCAGTGTTTCCCAAAGTGTGGTCCACAGACTACTTATAGTAGAAACACCTATGATGGTTGAATACATTGCAGATTCCTGGGCCTTCTACATTAGAAACTCCAGGGAGTGAATGTGCCTTACTAATAAGCTTCTGAAGCGGTATTTATTCTCATAAACTCTGAAAACCACTGATGGCAATGGTTAGGAATGCTGACTTTGAGCAATCTGTGTTTAAATCTCAACTCCTTAGGAAATTTTAACTGTTTTGTTCCTTCAGAATCCCCAGCACCTAAACAGCACCTGCACATAGTTGGTGCTCAAAAAGTGTTTGTCAAGTGAACAAGTGGCTGAATAAATGACCAAAGGCAATTGTCTTAATTTCACTGCTTTTCTTAATAGAAAAAAAATTAAATGAAGACAGTGACCCCTATTTTTAAGTGCTGTTGTAAGAATTAAATGAGCTGATGTGTGTGCAATGCATCGCATGGTGACTGGTACCCACACAAAGTGCACACTGCGTGCAGGTGCTTGTGTTGCTATGGTCATCACATAAGTGTGACAGCAGCAATGACCCAGAAAACCCTTCGCTCTCAGAAAAACTCAGCAGTTATAAAATGTGCTCTCTGTGAGCACTTGTTGAGATGAGCACTGGGTGCTGTATGTAAGCCACTTTCACAAATTATATTTTAAAAATGTGCTCTCTCTGCTTGTTGAAGAGATGCTAGGCAAGCATGCAAAGAGTGAGGACACATTTTCAGAAGGTTCAATTTCAGAAGGACACATTCTTTAGAAGGTTCAAATAATCTTTTCCAGCGAGGCTGTGAGGGGCTCAAAGGCCCGACATAAGGAAATATGATTATGTGCATATTCTGATTTATCCTCTGCTGCATCCTCCACCCCTTGCCTCCCCCCTGCCCCAACAAGGAATTTTTCTATTTCTGGTCCAATACTGCTGCATGTTTACTGGCTTCCAGCATGAAAGATATACCAACTGCTCTCAGTACAGTTTTGAAAACACTTTAAAAAGAATTCAGACTGAGGGGCGCCTGGGTGGCTGTCAGTTAAGCGTCCGAATTCAGCTCAGGTCATGGTCTCATGGTTCTTGAGTTCGAGCCCTTCATCGGGCTCACTGCTGTCAGTGCAGAGTCCGTGGGATCCTCTGTCCCATCTCTCTCTGCCCCTCCACACTCACGCTGTTTCAAAAATGAACATTTGGGGCGCCTGGGTGGCTCAGTCGGTTGAGCGCCGACTTCGGCTCAGGTCACGATCTCGCGGTCCGTGAGTTCGAGCCCCGCGTCGGGCTCTGGGCTGACGGCTCAGAGCCCGGAGCCTGTTTCGGATTCTGTGTCTCCCTCTCTCTGACCCTCCCCCGTTCATGCTCTGTCTCTCTCTGTCTCAAAAATAAATAAACGTTAAAAAAAAATATGAACATTTATTGAAAAAATAAAGAATTCAGACTGAAAGGTGCTCTGTGAATACAAGGTAGCAGTGGTATTTGGGGAAAAAAACACACACACACACACAAACTTTTATGTAATTTAATCACTTCACCAGAATTAAAATATTAGAGTCAGTGACATTTAATTTGGCTTAGGATTTGACTAATATGGGGTGTATTCATTATCTTGACCATGTTGCCGATTTCGTGAGTGCAGTGATTTTAAAATGTGTTCACGGGTTCTCTGATTCTCCTCCCTTCAAGGAATGGAACCTAACTCCCCCTCCCTTGACTGTAAGATGCTGTTAGTGATCTAACAAATAGGAAAAAGAGGAAGTGATGACAGACTTCGGAGGCTAGGTCATAACACACTGCAGTCTCCTCTTTTTTGCTGTCTCTTGGATCACACACCCTGGGGGAAGTCACTTGCCTTTGTGAGGACACTTAAGAAACCTAAGGCATCCTCTCGACAGCCATGAGAGTTAGCCAAGGGGGAAACAAATCCTCTGACCTCAGTCAAACCATCAGGCATCTGCAGTCCTTCTAACATCCTGCCTGGAACCCTAGGCCCTGAGTCTGAGGCATGCAGGTAAGCTACTCCCCAGTTCCTTATTCACAGAAACTGTGGGATGACAAACGCTTGCTGCTTTAAGCCACTAATCTGGGGGGTAATTTGTTATATAACAATACATAACTACGGCAACAGGTATATACATATGTCAAATTTCTCCCATTATATACCTTAAATATGTCCAGCTTATTAGTTCTTAATTGCAACTCAATAAAACACAAAAAGGTAAAAGATAGTAGAAATACTACAATTTATTATTGAGTGGAAATTTTGCTCTTTGTAAAATGATCAACATGCGGATTAAAGCCAGGTATAGAACTGGATTTTTGGTAAAGCAGACCCCCTGCCCCACAAAAAGAATTCCAGGAAATAATGATGCTACCTTATCAACTCCATACTCAAAATAAACAGCCAGCCATGGTCGCTGGATTCCTATCCCTGTTGGTTGTCAAGATATTTTCCTTATTCACCTCACCACCCCTCATATGCTAAAAAGAAAATTTGAACAAAACAATTTCTAGGAGTAGTGGAGATGCTTTAATTAAATACAGTCTAGTCTTGATTATACAACTGGAAGCAAGAAATAGCTCTGGAGTGACACAAAATTCTGTTCAGTTATGGAAAAGGCAAATGTCATAGGAAGGAAAGAGTGTAAATATAATGCAATGTATATGTATATAAATTTTAGATAGATAGAGAATTTATAGAATTGCATTTTCTAGGTTATCTCCCATACCAATACTTGTAATGTCTATATTATAGTTCATTGCCATATAAATGCTATAATTTGTATAAGCAATTCTCTGTTATTGATATTTTCCTCATTTCTAGCTCTGTGGTCATCCATACTGCTGTGATAAGCATTCCTTTAGCTAAAGCTTTACTTGCTCCTCTCTTCAGGGCAGATTTTGAAAGTGAAAATTCAACGTGTATGAATGTTGTTAAAGCTCCTATTACAAATTGCCAAATTGCTTTCCAAAAATATCAGGTCAATTTACAGACTCATTGACCTGATATAAGAATTCCTGTCTCACCACATTCTTGTAAGCATCGTGGAATTTTTTTTAATTGGGCCATTTACTTTTCATGAGTTTCTGAGGTATTTTAAAAGAGTTTTACTATCCCCACCCTGCTCTTTTACAATTTTGTTTCCTTCATGGAAAACGTGTTCATTTGATGATAACTCCTTTTTCATGTATGGTAAGGCCTTTTGGTTGCCAAGATGTAGCACCTAATAGAATGTAGTGACCAAATCTCAAATAAATCACTGAATTAATAAATTCACTAATTCTTATTAAGAGCTAAATTTCTAAAACACTTTGAATAGAATAATATAAAAGCAATAAAAGTCCAATGAACAGATTCTCTTTGGAGGCTAAGTATCTGCCCCTTCCTATTTAATGAAAACAAAAGGCAACTCTCTCATAAACTAGACCCAATGAGGAAAACATTCAGTTCCCACGGACAGCTCTATGAGATGCCAACGGACAGTAAGTTCTTTTCTACCAGGAAAAATCACATTTAAAATTTATGGGAAAGTTATATAAAAGTAACAACAACAACAACAACAAAAAGTATGCCTAATTAACTAGAGTTTGGGGCATGCACAATATTTTTCAACAAGATTATGATCATCAGACTTACCATGTAATGGTTACTTAACCTTGTGTTTTCATGAATTACCTCATTCAGTTCATACCAAAGTCTTCTGAGACATGGTCTCTACTATCCTCATAGATAATAGGATGTGAGAAACTTTGAGACATTAAATAACTTGTCCAAGTTGACAGACGCCATAAGTGGCATTTATAGGCTTCACAGCCACATCTTTCTGACACCAAATCCTGTACTTTTCCTGTACATACTTAACAGAGACCCAGTGCATGGTTTTGTTAGGCTGTTTTTTGTCAAAGCTATTGGATTGGAGGCAGTAGGGCATAAAAGAATGAACACACATGAACACAGGCTTTCCAGCTGGACATTCTTGGGTTTGAATCTTGCCTCTATATACTAGGTTCTGACTCCTATGATCTTCAGTTTGCTTATACTAGCGTCCCCCATTGTCGTGTGACTTAAGTGATTTAATGTCTGCCACAGTGCTCAGTGTGATACTCAGTACCTACTACAGGGTATTATATATATGATCCAAAGCAGACAAGAGTAGAAAGGAAATTTGTACTCAATTACCTCCACCAGAGGGCAGAGTAAGAATTACTGTGTCTTTTTCTGTGCCAGTTTTTGATAAGGGAAACTAGAATGTGATGTGAGTGCTTAATTTAAATAACAGTTACTAATCTTTAAATCTTGAGGGCGCTATAACAGACTTAAAAAGAGAATAAATAGCAATATAAAAAGGGAATACGTGAACAATAATAAACTGAGTATTATTTTATATTCTCTAAAGTACTGAAGCAGGAAAGTTTGATAGTGAGGAAAAACATGAAGGCATTATAAGGACTTTTACAGTTTAAAAAGTACCCAGCATCCTTAAGCTTATTTTAGAATATGCTATCAGGATAAATCATCATCCAGCTCATTTCCAAATATATGATGGTTAATTACCTTGACAACAATATGATTTACAGGCAGATTTAATGTAATTTTTATTTTTTATTATTTAAAAAAAATTAATGTTTGTTTATTTTTTGAGAGAGAGAAAGAGACAGAGTGCAAGTGGGGGAGGGGCAGAGAGAGAGGGAGACACAGAATCTGAAGCAGGTTCCAGGCTCTGAGCTGTCAGCGCAGAGCCAGATGCAGGGCTCAAATCCATGAACACAAGATCATGACCTGAGCTGAACTTGGATGCTTAAAGGACTAAGCCACCCAGGCGCCCCAATTTTTATTTTTAAAGATGTTCTGGGGCACCTGGGTGGCTCAGTCGGTTGAGCATCCAACTCTTAATTTTGGTTCAGGTCATGATCCCAGGGTCATGTGACTGAGCCCCTGCTTAAGATCAACTCTCTCTCCCCCTACCCCCCCATTCACTCCCTCCCTCCCTCTCTCTCTCTCTCAATAAAAAAATTAAAAAGTTTAAAAAGAAGTGTTCTAGAACACTTGCTTGTGGAATTACTTTTCAAGCACTGGAAGTAAGTTTAGACAAATCCATCCCCATTCTTCCCAGGTTTTTGTTAAAACAACCTTTCAATGGAATGAAATACAGACATATTGAGGAATTTCTCTATAGCCATAGCAGACTCGAAAGAAGATGAAATTCCTTTGACTATAGCAACCTAACCACAGAAGACTTTATTTTCTGAAAATGACCACAGTAGTATTTCCAGTCCTGCTTGCTTCCCTAGGACTTTGTCACTTACCCAAAAGGTGGGACCTATGTCCCCTCCTCATGACCCTAGGCAGGTTATTACTGTTCCAATCAATAGAATATGGCACAAGTGATGCTAACTTCCTTTCAAGCCTGGGTCATCAGAAAGGATATGCTGGGTCCATCTTTTAGGGACATTTGTGTGCACCCAGTGAGGAAGCCCGAGTTAGCCCGTGTAGAGATGAACAGATGCACACACATGCATATGCATTTTCTCTCTCTCAAAATAAAAGTAAATAAAAGTAAATAAAAGTAAAATAAAAAATAAAAAGATGTGCATTCCTAAGTGTGTTTTAAAATGGATCTCAGACTCCATTTCAAACCACCATAAGACAAAGAAAGAAGCTTTTTAGTCCCTTCCCCAATGTATCTTTATGGGGACAAAAAGAAATCAGCATTTAAAATCTTAATTTCACTTTGTAATCAAAGATGGACTATAAAAAATCAAAAGTTAACAATGTTCTGCATGCAGGATCCTACACTTTAAAATTGTTTATTTCGGTGCCTTTTATTTTCTTACCTCAAAATAGATATAGATTGCATGCAGTAAAAACATTGAAAAAAAACATCATTCTCTTTAAGTTGAGAAGTTCTGGGTCAAATTAGGAAGAATAATATAAATAATAGGACACACACTGAGGCAAAAGAATGCTATTGTGTCCTTCTAGAAACCACAGAAGCCAAGAAGCCCTTCCGTGAGCAATTGGGAAAGTAAAGGACAAACTACATCTCACTCAGGCTCGCCAAGACCAAGGTGGGAGGAAATAGCATACTTAAGTAAAAAGCCTGCTAAATATTTAATGAATGAAGATTATAAAACTGTTTCTATCTTTATAGTTTTGATTGCTTCCTGCCTTTTGCTTTTCTCTCTTCCTTTCCTCCATAAAGCAAACACTCCCATGGCTGTAACTCTCCTGCTCCAAAGCGGCCAAGGCCCAGTTTGGCAATTGCCTGCCCTACCTTTCCTCAGCAACTCAAGCCAACTTTTCTTACTAGCCAACTCCTCAATCCAGCTCTTCTAGCTGGTTTAAAAACATTCTCTCTGTGGTAATGGCATCTTCTGGTCACTGAGGCTTGAAACCATTAACTGCCCTATGCCCACCTCCTCCTTGTCCCTAATGCCTGGTTCACACCATTTCTCCCACTGCTATCAGCCTACAACCAGAAGAGAACACAAACATTCGGTGCATGCCAGCTGCAGCGAGCCTGGAGGCATTCCCATCCAGAGCCCCCAGTTCCCAGATTTATGACCATATGGAAGTTATTTAACCTCTCTGAGGCTCCTTTTCCTCATTAACAAAAGAAAGTTGGTAATAACCATTCTTACCTCAGTGAGTTGTTGTGAGGATTAAATTACATAACATACAGAGCACTAGACGAGTAGACAGTGGGTCTTTGCTACCTTTTCAATGTAGGGCCTTATTGGGGCACCTGGGTGGGTCAGTTGGTTGAGCATCTGACTTAGGCTCAGGTCATGATCTCATGGTGAGTGGGTTCGAGCACTACTTCAGGCTCTGTGCTGACAGCTCAGAGCCCGGAGCCTACTTCAGATTCTGTGTCTCCCTCTCTCTCGGCCCGCCCCCCCACTCACTCTCTCTCTCTCTCTCTCTCAAAAATAAATAAATGTTTAAAAAAATTAAATAAATGTAGGGCCTTATCATTACACACCTGTACCTCTGTATCATCCTCCTTGCTGAGATGACTCCTTAATCCTCCAATGCCACTTGCACATATCCCAAAGATTAAGCCTAATCTCACTCCACTGCTCCCACGGTGTTAGTGGTCCTCAGCTAATGAAGAGGCTTGATTCACGTCCATCAGCAATACCCAAAATAAGTCCACAGTCTGCATTTCCAGCCCTCACACAGCCTTTGCCAACCCTGTGCTCCAGCCCCATCTATTTCCAGCCGAGTCCTCCTTAGCCACAGCCACATTCCCTCTTTTTGCTCCCATGCCTCCCGCCATGTGCCATTTCCTCCCCCTTCTTCCCAAATTCCTTATTTGACTCTGGTATATTTCAAAAAATTAAAAATATATAGCAGAAAATAATATAACAAATGTACCCTCCACCCAGTGCTATAAATTCTAAATATTTTGCCACACCTATGTCACACATCCTTAAAGAGATAAAACATTACAGATGTATCTGAAACATGTGCATGCCCCTCCCCTGATCCCCTAACCCCTCAAAAGCTCCCTACAGGCAACCAATGTCCTGGATCTGGGGTATTTGTGATTTCCTTGCACTTTTAAAATACTTGTACTCATCAAGAACAAGGAAAGTCTGAGATACTGTCACAGCAAAGAGGAGCCTGAGGAGACATGACAACTAAATGCTGTATGATATCCTAGGTGGAACCTGAAGCAGAAAAACGAAATTAGGGAATAACGAAGAAATCTCAATACACTATGGACTTTAGTTAATAATAATGCATTGATATTTATTCATTATTTGTAAAAAATTTACCATACTATGTAAGATAGGATATAGGTATATGGGAACTATCTGTACTGTTATCATTTTTCTGTAAATCTAAGTTTATTCTACCATTAAAAGACTATATTAAAAATATTACCTCCTTAGCCATTGAAAACATATAGCATTGTTCCAAATGTTCTTTAGGTTTTCCAAACTGTATAAATGATATTACATATGACTATACCTATATCATTATGCATTTTATTACCCAACTAGCTTTTTTAAGTATTTAGTCTCCAGTGCCCCACCCTGATTCCATTCTCTCTCCTTCTTCATGACTCCGTGCCCCAAATGGTGACTTCTAAGAGTTGCATCTTCAGACTTCCTTACCTCTTGCTACTGGTTGAATTTTTCCATTGGAAAGCAACAACATGAGACTGGAAAGTGTCAAAAGGGAAAATATGACATGGTAGGCAGAAAAATGACCCCCAAAGATATTCTGATCCTATGCATCTCAAATAAACCTAAACTTATGTCTTAAGAATTCTACCAATACTTCTCAAACTCTTTCCAAAAAACTGAGAGAAATGAACACTTCCAAACTCAATTTAATGAGGCAAGCGTTATCCTGGTACTAAAGTCAGACAAGGACACTACAAGAAAAGAAAATTACAGGCCAATATCCCTGGTTAATATAGATGCAAAAATCCTCCATAAAATACTAACAAACTGAATTCAAGAGCACATGTTAAAAGGATCATACTCCATGATCAAGTGACATTTAGCCCTAGGATCCAAGGATGGTTTAACATATGCAAATCAGTAAATCATACTACATTAACAGAATGAAGGATAAAAAAATCATATGATGGTTTTAATAGAAGCATAAATAGCATTTGACAAAATTCACTTTTCTTTTATAAAAGAAACCCTTAACAAATCAGGTATAGAAGGAACATACCTCAACTTTTAAAAAGATCCTATGTGAAAAGCTGATGCTAATATTATACTTGATGGTAAGAAGTGAAGAGCCTTACCTTTAAAATCAGGAACAAGACAAGGATGCCCACTCTCCCTGCATCCATTTAGCATAGTACTTGAAGTCCTGGCCACAGAAATTAGGCACAACAAATAAGCAAATAAAAGGCATCCAAACGGAAGGAAATAAGTAAAATTATCTCCCTTTGTCAATGATGTGATCTTATATATTAAACAAAAAAAACCACTAAAGACTCCACCTAAAAACTGTTAAAACTAATACATGAACTCAATAAAGTTGCATGACACAAAACTAACATACAGAACTCAATGTGTTTCTATCTAAACATTAACAATGAACTATCCAAAAGAGAAATGAAGAAAGCAGTCCCATTTATAATAGCATCGTAGACAATAAAATACTCAGCAATAAATTTAACCAAGGACGTAAAAGATCCGTACACTGAAAATGACAAGATGTTGATTAAAGAATCGAAGAAGACACAGAGGCGCCTGGGTGGTTCAGTCAGTTGAAGGCCCGACTTCGGCTCCGATCTCGAGGATCATGGGTTTGAGCTCTGCAATGGGCTTTGCGCTAACAGCATGGAGCCTGCTTGGATTCTCTATCTCCCTCTCTCTCTCTCTGTCCCTCCCCTGCTAATGCTCTCTCTCTCTCTTTTAAAAATAAATCAACATTAAACATTTTTTAATTAAAAAAAAAATTGAAGAAGACAGAAATAAATGGAAAGATATCTGTATTCTCATCTGTATTCCAGATGAGAATAATTAATATTGGTAAAATGCCCATACTACCCAAAGTGATCTGCATTTTCTTTTTTTTTTTAATTTTTTTTCAACGTTTATTTATTTTTGGGACCGAGAGAGACAGAGCATGAACGGGGGAGGGGCAGAGAGAGAGGGAGACACAGAATCGGAAACAGGCTCCAGGCTCTGAGCCATCAGCCCAGAGCCTGACGCGGGGCTCGAACTCACGGACCGCGAGTGATCTGCATTTTCAATGCAATCTCTATCAAAATTCCAATGCCATTTTTCAAAGAAATAGAAAAACAGTTCTAAAATCTAAAAACAGTCCTAAAACCACAAAAGATCCTGGATAGTCAAAACAGTCTTACCAAGCACAAAAAAAACAAGAAGCGTCACACTTCCTGGTTTCAAAGTATATCACAAAGCTGTACTGATCAAAACAGTATGTGAATAACATAAAAACAAGCATGTATACCAGTAGAATAGAATATAGAGACCAGAAACGAAACTATACATGTGCAGTCAACCAATCTTTGGCAAAGGTGACAAAAACACACAATGTGGAAAGGATAATCTCTTCAATAAATAGCGTTGAGAAAACTGGATATCCAGAAGGGAAAAAAATGAAAGTGGATTCCTATCTTATACCACTCACAAAAAATAATACAAAATGATTTAAAGACTTAAATATAAAACCCAAGCCCATAAAACTTCTAGAAACAAATACAGGGAAAAGGCTTGTTGTCGCTGGTCTTGGCAATGACTTTTTTTGGATAAGAAACCAAAAAACACAGGCAACAAAAGCTAACATAAACAAGTAGTCCTACATCAAAGTCAAAACAAAACAAAACAACCCTCTTCACAGCAAAAGAAACTATCAATGAATTGAAAAGGCAACCTTTTCAGAATGAGAGAAATATTTCAGACCGTATGTCTGATAAAGGGTTAATATCCAAAACAGGGAATAGTCCAATTAAAAATTAAGCAAAGGACCCAAACAGAAATTTTTTGAAAGAAGACATACAAATGGCCAGTGAAAAGGTGTTCAACATCACTAACCATCAGGAAATACAAATCAAAACCACAAGGAGCTATCACCTCATACCTGTTAGAATTGTTATTATCAAACAGACAAAGGATAATAAATGTTGTCAAGGATGTGCACTGTTAGTGGGAATGTGAGTGGGTACAGCTGTCATGGAAAACAGTATGGCAGTTTCTCCAAAAATTAAAAAATAGAACAATTATGTGATCCAGCCATCTCACTCCTGGTAATGTATCCAGTAGCCAAAATATGGAAGCAACCTCAATACCCTCAGACCCATGAATGGATACACATAATGAAACATTATTCAGTCATAAAACACAAGAAGGGCATCATGCTAAGTGAAATAAGCCAGAGAAAGACAAATACTGTATGATATCACTTGTATGTAGAATTTTTTTTTAAAGTCAACTCATGGAAACAGAGAATAAAATAGTGGTTTCCAGGAACTAGGAGGTGGGGGAAATGGGAAGATATAGGTCAAAGGGTACAAACTTTTAGCTGTTAGATGAGTAAGTGCTGAGGATCTAATGTGCAACATGGTGACTATAACTAACAACACAGGCAGTATTGTATTCTTGAAAGTTGCTGACAGTAGATCCCAAGTGTTCTCATAACCCTTCCCCCAACATATAGTTAACTATGTGAGGTGACAGATGTATTTACTCTCTTGATCTTGGTAATCATTCCACAATGTATATGTCTGTCAAATCATTGGGTTTGTATGCTGTAAATATATACAATTACATTTGTCAATTATTCATCAATAACCTTGGAAAAGAAAGAAAAATGCCAAAGCCTGAACTCACTATTCTCTCCATTCTCCCAGCCCTCCAGGACTATGAAATTCCTCCCTTCTCACCTGGATGGCTCAGTCGGTTAAGTGTCTGATTTCAGCTCAGGTCATGATCTCACAGTTCGTGGGTTCAGGCCCCGCGTTGAGTTCTGTGCTGACAGCTCAGAGCCTGGAGCCTGCTTCACATTCTGCATCTCCCTCTCTCTCTGCCCCTCCCCC
>NW_024412377.1:113130881-113171176 GCF_014898765.1 Herpailurus yagouaroundi | reverse complement strand
TCTGGAAGGTCCTCCCTTTTTTTTTTTTTTTTTAAATTTTTTTCTAACATTTATTTATTTTTGAGACAGAGAGAGACAGAGCATGAACGGGGGAGGGGCAGAGAGAGGGAGACACAGAATCGGAAGCAGCCTCCAGGCTCTGAGCCATCAGCCCAGAGCCCGATGCGGGGCTCGAACTCACAGACCATGAGATCGTGACCTGAGCTGAAGTCGGCCGCTTAACCGACTGAGCCACCCAGGCGCCCCATGGAAGGTCCTCCCTTTAACCTGCTGAAATTTCCCTTTTCCTAAGATCTTTGCAAATGTTGCCTTTTAAAAAAGAAGAAATCCCTTCCTCTTCCCTTCCTACATCGACCTCCTGCTGTGGAGCCATCACCATCATGCCAGGATATCTTCTCTCCATCCCTGTAATTTAGGATTCATTCCATGGCACTCAGATTATTGATCCCAGCATCATGCCAAATGTAGATGTCCATAAATCCTTGTTAGTTTATAGAGGATAGAGACTATGTCTTCATGATTACTCAAACCAACTCCTACTCCAGTCTATTTCTTCCTTCAATGATTCATTGGTTTCCCATTCTCTAAGAATACAGTCAAATTCTCAACATACCCTAAAGCCTGTCTCCTCCCTGGTATCATCCTGGGCCACACTGTCCCCTCCCTGTCCCACGCCAGCCTTGTCTCTCTTGTCTTAGGACTGTTATCAGGCTGCTTATTCATTCCCTACTGTCCTGCTTGCTGCTTCACTAGAACCGCTCATATCCATCCCTCAGGTCTCAGTCTAAACTTCACTGCATTCACTTGTTCCTTCCACAGTATTCACTAGGTGCCTACTCTGTGCCAGGAATTCTCCTAGGCCCTGGAGGTAGGGTAGGGAACAAAGCACACTGAAATCCCTGCCCTCATGTGGCCCACATGCTTCCTCCAGGAAGTCTTTCTTGGTTCCCCCCAACATATGCACACAAGGTCTGTTTCGCCCTACTGTGTGCAGTCACAGCACCCTGTCACAGCACTATGACTTCTCTATACCATGTATCCCTATTAAGTACACTTACCCAAGATCTATCTTCCTTAGTAAGCTGAAAGGTTCTTGAAGGCTGGGTCACTGTGTCCTCTCTTTGTATCACCAATACGAAGCACCTTGTTAGGCACATAGTGGGTCCTCAGTAAATTTCTTGGATGGCTGCACAAAGAAATGAAATGAAGCTTTGCTAGACAAAAGAGGCAACATTAGTCCAGATTGCAGAGTGGGGAGGCCGTTAGCCCCTTCCCACCACGTAATGAGGTAACATAAGGAGACTGGGCCAGGACTAGAACGTGGGACACATGACTCCCATTCCAGGGCACTTTTCATTTTAATAAAATTGTAATGGAGAAGACAATGTGGGGGAAGGGACTTAGGGCAAATGTAAAAGAGGAAAAACTTACTAAGAGAAGAAGAGGCGAAACCGTTAAAACAATTTTTGTGAAACCAATGTAAAAGAACAGGAAAGATAAGGTGTGCCAACAAATAGACAGCTGGTGTGGGAAACTCCAAGAGGAGACAGCCAGCAGCAGCACTGTGCGTGTTTCTATCTGGGCCCCTTTCCCACGACTTGGTAGGAACATTTTCTTCTCTTTGCTCTTTTTTTTTCTTGGTGATAGTTAGGCAGCTGTCACCCTTGATCACTCTTCCCAAGTGTTGGATGGCCTCCACTTGCCCCTCCATGTCCTCAATCTCTACCTTTCCTTACCTTGATTTATACTTGCAAGCCTGACCTCCATGGACTGCCTCATAGACTCCCTGGACCACTGGCTTCTAAATGCTCAGTCAATGGGAGGCTCCAGCAGGAAACTGCAAAGCAGGAAGAGAGAGGGATTAGGGTATTTATTTACCCAGCTTCCCCAATACCAAGACACAAGGTGGGAGTGGCTGCCTTCCTCTGCATGAGACCACAAGTCCTACAGCTACCAGTCTCACTACATTTCATTAACATTACCTGTCTTTCACATCAGATGGTAATGGCCTCCCACTTTTGCTAGCCCTCAGGAACTTGCTGGTTTCCCTTATTGTTCTCTGCACCCTCATAATTAGTTTTTCATTAAACTCCTGCATCAGCTGAGACTGCCAAGAACTTAACTAATATTTTTGGTTTAAAGAATCCCCCACCTTCACCTCTTAGGAGGTAGAGACAGCTTTCTTTACAGAAGCCCAGTCAATGCTCACCTTCCTAGCTTCCCTTGCCACTAGGGGAGAGGCATCCTACCCTGAGCTCCACCAACTGGGTGCACCCATGTGAGAGTTTGAATCTGAAAGTGGGAAGCAGGAGGATTAATCCATTACGGGGAGGGTGCCCGAAGGCACAGCTAGATCCTAGATGCACAGGCTCAACGCCTCGTTTTGCAACCCTTGCAAAGATTCTGAGACCCCTCTGCTTAACCAAGCCAGCGTTGGATTCTATTGCTGTCACGAGAAAACCATGCGTGATACCGCCCTCTCCTGGACCCGTTAACGTTTGAAGCCTGCCTGATTCTCTTGACTTCTTTTCCTATCTTTGAACCACAGGTTAAGTTTGATTTTAATGCTTCCCATTCTGCACTGGGAAAAAAAAATGCATTCTCTGCTTCCAGTCATTAAAGTTGATCTAACTTGACTTCTAAAAATCATCCTTATAAAAGCTGATCACATGGAAATCAGGAAAATAGAGTTAGTTAGTACACGGTCTACAGGAGGGCCCGGACCCGAATGTCCTCCTCTTCCTTGCTTCAACCCTGGCCTGATTCTGTTTGTTAGCGGCTGCAGGAGAAACTGGTCCTGACTTCTTGTGCTAGCATTCTATAGACATTAACCATGAATAGCCACATATTTCTGACCCTGGGCTCTGCTCCTTTCAAAGGACTCAATTAAGAACAAGAAGAAAACTGATGTCTAATAAAAACCAAACAAACGAAACCAACTAAAAAATGAACAAAGAAAGAAAAAGGAGAAAACTCCTTTTAAAGTAATGTGTCACCTATATTATACACTATGGGTTTCTGCTGTGTACAAGAGAACACATGTGGTCATGTGCACATCAGTGTTTCAGCCCAAAGGACTAAAAAATGTGCCCCAATTTCTCTTTGTTCACACGAACTGCTCAGAGAGCAAAAAGGGGGAATTTCATTTGTACCCAGAGATCCCTTACTGGAGATCCCAAGCCAGTCATGCCATTTCACATAGGGATCTCAATAATAATGAGTGTAATTTATCTATATCTAAAAAGTAGACCATATGATACATACTCACAGGAGTGGTATTCATGAACTCTTCTAATCATTATGCTATTTTTTTTTTTATGTCTTTGCTCTCACAACCCAACACCTAATATTCCAACTAGCAGGGGGCTTAAAATTCATCTGGTTAAATTCCTTCATTTTATAGATAAGGAAACTGGAATCCAGAAGTGTTAAGTGTCTCTCAGGTCAGACAGTTGCTAAGAGCCATAGCCAGATGCAAGCCTGATTCTTTCTGGCTTCCAAAGCAGTATAATTTCAAACCTCAGGAATCCAACTTCCCAACTAACAGGAAAAAAGTAGCTTCAGGTCTTTATTTAATAGAAGGTCTTTCCATAACACAAAGATTCATTTAAGTTTTCTACAGAACTTATTATCTATGGGGGAAATTTAAGAATGACGTGTTATTCACATTTTGAATATGAGAAATCTGAAGAATTAAAAAAACGCTTGAAAACGCCTTTTTCTATAGTAGCAAATTGAAGCCTAGAACCTTGAACCATCTTTTGGCAGTGCACGCGGCTGCGAGTTCGTCTAACGTGGTGACTCACAAAGAAATCCAAGCACTAGTAGCAGATTCTGTTGTGTCCCTCTCTTTAAGGCCACATGACTGAAGTGGTGACGTTGGCATCCCGGGCTCTGTACAGACTTAAGAAGGGGGAAAGGGGCAATGCTGGGACCTGGGCTCCAGAATATGGCTGTTCTGATTCATCCTGCTCCATGACTCATCTCTGTGATCTTCAGGTAACTTCTCTGTGCCTGTGTTTCCTCATTTGCAAAATGGGGAGACAACTGTGAGAGATTAATACATCTAGGATCCCACACGCATTACGTGTTCCAAAAAGTTAGCAATTATCATTACCAACAAAAGGATCTAATAGAGATCTAAGAGCTCACAAAGAGGTTGTCTTTGGGATTACTTATTCCTACGTTTGGTGGGCTGGATGTTTAAAGAGTGTTTTTCGGAACAGCCACTAGAGGGAGCTGTCTGGTCAGACTGGAAAGGCAGAGGCAGCCGCCACACACAGGCCTGCACCTGCATCCTCCCTTGGCTTTGGCAAAATACAGGACCTCAGAGAAAACCCGAAATCGAAGGCCGAGGCCCACGGGATTTATAGATGGGATGTCCACCTTGAGCTGAGGGTTCTGTGCGAGGTTTTGGAATAGGTCACTGAACTGTCTCTGCTTCTCAGGTTTCTGAAGCTATAGTACTTCACCGTCGTCAGGACTCATTTGTGTAAGACTGTTCCTGAAAATACACTGATATACTTTGTAACAGGAATGAAGCAGGTGGTGGGTGCATGTGGACTCTCTCAGAGACAGGGAGAAAAAGAGAAGGGGGGTAAGAGTTGAATCATGGTTACCACTTCATAAATGCACCACCATTCTGCATTCGCCAGCAGCAAAGAAAAGGAGGGAGCTGCTGGGAGGCGCAAACCCATGGGAACTTCACCCACTGTGTGTTTTGGAAGACAAATCTGGAAGCTCAGGACCAGGGCCTGGGCAGGGAGAGCAACACTCATCTCCAAATGGCACAGCAGCTCAGAAAGGTGCTGTCTGCAGCCTGTTTCGGTTCCATTCAGGCAAAATGTGTAAGTTCTCCCGCGGGTGAGGGAAGAGAGGTGCCCAGGCTGAGCCTCCGAGGGTGCTGACCCTCTCTGGTCCCACACTCTCTGTCCCACTCTGCTGCTACTCACCCCCAAGCCCTTCTTGGGCACAGCCTCTAGTATAACAATCCCTCCCCTCTCCTTCCGCAATCCAAAATGTTGGGAAACAGTCTTTCCTCTGCTGGATTTCAGGACGTCATTAGCATTTTCAGAAGCATCTATGTATTAAGGCAGCTGTAATTTTTGACTTCAAGGTTCTCTCTATCCTGTCCTTCCTTTACTTCCAACTTTTAGGCTCTTAAAGTGATTTCAAGCCTGACCCCAGGCCCAGAACAGTGGTTGCCACCGGACTGAAGGTTTTTACTGAACAAGGGTCTTGCTTTTTGCGTCTGTGGATTTCCAAGGGCATAAACATAAGGGAAGTTTCTTAATTGAAGACTATCCCCCTGACTCGCTCACCAGCACATCCTGTCACTACACTCCTGTCCTTGGCTGGTTTAATCTTGGCAGTGGCACTCCTACGTGTGGGGTGGAAGGATTCTGGTGGGATTCTGTCGTTCTCTGGAGTGGCTGAACCACTCTGTTGGCCTCCCATCCAAACTCATTGACTTCTGGTTGCAAATGCCGTCTGAGCAGCCACTGACCTTCTCAACTTGGCATCCAGTCTTCCGGGCTCTGCCCACGGGAAGTCCATCTGGCTTTGCTTGGGTTGTGCCCTTGCTGTGTGTGTTCCATTTCCCTTCCCTTATCGTCCCCCCTGACCTCTGACACTGGGTGTTCCCCGCTCCTCTTGCTGGACCTCTAAGAAAAATCTGTCTTTTTTAAAGTACCAATGACTCCCTAGCAAGAATTCGTGCCAAGTTGCTAGTGTCCCTGATTAGGGTGCCCCCTCCCCAGTCATATAGCCCCGTCCTCACATCCCCTTGTGGACATTTGTAGTAAAAATGTGGAACCGTGTGCAGGTAGATATGCGTATGACAGGCAACAATCATCTCTCCCTCAGAAATCCTGATGATCTCTCCCTGATGTTTTAAAAATCTTCAAATATACCGTTGCTTCTGGAGGGGTGGGCACTGTTGGCTGTTTGTTTCTTAACCACACAACCTTTTCCCTCCTTCAGAAACCATATCATGAGAGGGGAAAAAAGGACCACATAGGCCATACTGTCTTGGATATTCCCCTTGGACGGAGGCCAGTGCTGGGTCTTGTTTTATTTGTTGGAAAATTCCTTCATCACCCACCCTGAATTCTGACCTCATTCCCGGCCACTCTGGGATGTCCACAATGAGATCAGGAAACCAGTGGTGTTAGGAGAAAAGCAGTCTTCTTTTTCAAGTCGGTTTAGCTCTGAGAAAAGAAAAAAAGAAAAAAAACACACACACACACAATGAGCAGAGTGGTCTTTATTGTTTTTGCCTCTTGCCTCAAGTGGTAGTTTACTGTCATTGATGTCAGGGCACCCAGAGTATATAATTTTGTTAGCCTTTTAACCACAGTTTTAATAAATGAGATACAATTGAGGAAAGTAAAAAAAAAAAAAACATAGTAGGATACATTTCTCCTTGGCAGCCCCGAAATCCAGTGTTCTCTCTCCCTTTCAGGAAACCTACAACCACACACTTCTGGCCACACCAACACAAGGGCATAGGGTCTGAGAGACTGGGGAGGTTTAGGGAACTAGCGACAATGTCTCTGCTCCCATATTCTTTTTTTTAAGTTTACTTATTTTTGAGAGAGAGAGAAGGAGGGAGGGAGAGGGAGAGGGAGGGAGAGAGAGAAGGAGAGAGAGAAGGAGAGAGAAAATTCCAAAAAGCCTCCTCACTGTCAGGGCTCGAACCCATGAACCTATGCGATCGTGACCTGAGCCGAGATCAAGACCCAGTCTCTTAACAGACTGAGCCACCCAGGTGCCCCTCTGCTCCCATATTCCGCATGCTCAAACACAGCATGGACCCTAGCATGTAGAGTAGACCCGGGCTGCAGGCAGTATTTCCTAACCCTTAGATACCACCTGGTGGACACGTTAAACCTCAGGGATAGAAGAAACCTTAAAGGACATATGGTCAGGCATCACCACTTTCCAGACCCAATGACAAGCCTGTGATTACAAGGAAGCAGAGTGGACGGTGAGAGCTTGGACTCTGGTGCTCAGCTGCCTGGGTTCGAATTCAGACTCTCCAGTTAATAGCTGCTGTGTGTGACCTTCGTGTGGCCCATCATGATTCTGTGCTCAGCTTCTTCACTTGTCAAATGGATATAATGAGGGCTGTAGAAGGGAGTTAATATACCTGGTGCTGGGTGAGCAATGGATACAGGGAGGGTTAATTCACTTTGCAGTCCTAGTATGGAGCAGAGTGCCGGGCGTCTGGCTGCTATGCAGTGAGTGTACAGCAATGTGTAAATAATTAAACAAGGACGAGCATACACGCTTTGCTGATAAAGAAAGGAGAGTTATAAACCTAGTAAGAAGTGAACTGGTCCCAAAACTCCAGATCCTGGGAGCTTTCTACCACACCACTGCATCCCATGGACAACGCCCATGGTAAAAGTTCAGCAGGTACATTCTTGAGGTCACCTCAACCTTGTCCTGCCTCCCACCCACACTAAGCACAGCCACTGACACTCCTTCACCTGGCACACAGCAGGCTCTGTCTACAAATGTAACCCAGCTCTTCAGCGACTCCCATTAGGTGAGTCCCTGAAGAATCTCCTCTGTGACACTCCCTGGGAGGAAGCACCCAGCATCTGCTGATCACTAGCTTTTTCTCCTTTTTTAAACCGAACTGCCAGCCCACTGCCTCTGCTCTCCTACAAACTCCCACTGGGCTGCCACAGAAGCCTGAGGATTCCGAGATCTTTGTTCTCTCTTTGTTCTGAAGATGGTTATTCCTGCAGGGCCCTCCTTCCAGACCTCCCCTCTCTCCCCACCCCTACTTGCTATTCTAATGAAATTCTCTGAGAATGGAACTCCCGCTGTGTGGTCCCCCCTCCTCCCCCTCCTCTCCTCCCATTTCCCACCACCATCCCTCAGACATCACTTCCCATTCCCCCGCCTGCTTTTCTCTGCCTGTTCCTCTTGACTTAGTTTATCCTTCTGTTAAAGGGGAGAGGGAACGTCTAGCGATAGCAACCCGCTAGCAGTTCCTCAGTGCGAACTAATCAACACGGGACAGTCCGACACCTCATCGTAGGACTATTAAAATGTCTTCTGTGCTGTTTCATTCTGCAGCGGGCAGATTAAGGACACATGCGTGTGTTGGGAGGCCTAATTGTCATTGTTCAGTTCCATTCTCCCAAGGAGCAGCCTCTTCTGACGTGACAGCGGGTGACCTTGAGCTGCCCAAGAAAAATGCTGCGTCTGTCCTGACACTCACCACCAGAACTCCCCCAGAGGAGCGGTTGGTCAAGGATGAACGGGAGGGAGAGAAGCAAGAATCACAATCACGTCACTCATCTGAGAGAGGGGAGGATTTCAGGCTCTGCTCTCTGGTTAGGAACCGAGTTTTAGTTTGTGAAAATTAATTTCTTTCTCAGGGAGGGGAAGTTTAGCCTCAAGGTTTAGCCTCTGTGATGACATCCCAGTTTCAGGGAGAGAGAAGAGGACTCAGGCTACCCTCCATTTTGGCCTCCTGGAGTTTGGGAATGAATGTAGATACTGTAGAAACCTGGGGGCATGATCCTTTTTGCTACAGGTTCTCCATCTCAGGTGCTTTGTGCCCTTTAAGCAGAGATAGTTATTCTATCTCCCTCTGTAGCCACCTGCCTCACTCTCCTGCTGTCTCACCTGTGCTTCTCTGCTTCCTCCACCCTTTTGTTCCCTTTGGGCCACATGGGTTTCCCTCTCTCCTTCAGCCACTCTTGCCCCGGAGCTTAGGTTTGTCTCCCCAGAAAAACACCGGCAGGCTGAAGGGGAGAGATCCAGCAAATAAGACTATGAAGGAATGACAAGCTCAACGCAGCAGGTTGAAGGAGTCACCACCAGATGGCACTCTACAACGCTTTCTGCAGATCCTTTAGTTCTGGTGAGAAATTCTGCTTCGAAAGAAATCATTGGAAAGCACCACGAGAGGTCACTAAGTCCAGTGGCCTCCAAATGTTTTTTATTCTCACCTCTGTACATCATAACTTTCTGATCATGCACACCCACATGTATTTATTCCTCAGTGTATATGTACTATCAAGCTATACTAAACATTAGTAAAACTTATTAAAAAATTATGTTTAGATGAAAATTACAGCGTCAATTTAAATAAGCTTGGGAATATTTTCCTTCTGCACTACAAGTGATCACTTTATACACCTTCCAGAGGATCAGTGATCTACTTTGTATTTCCTTTCTCCAAAAGGGCATTTCAATAAAACAAGTGTTTTTTGTTTTTATTTTTGAGCTCCTACTACATACTCAGCACTGTGGAAGGGACGGAGATGATTAAAAAAAACAATAAAATTTTTTTTATAAGTTTCTTGTGTCATAGCATAGAAAAGACTTAAAGACCATGTAAAACAGCATGCATGTAGCAGTCAGAGCATTTAACTTGCAAACAACATAGCCCACTCTTACTATTTTAAAGAAAAAGGAATTTATTAAGTGGCTTACAGAATGTATTGGAGAACCATTAAGGAAGTCAGGATTGGAGGCTAAACAGTAACCAGGCAAAAGGATCAGCCACTCAAGGGCTCTTGTGGTAGAAATCATTAGTACAATTGCCTGTCGCTCAGCACCAGGGACACCAAGGACCAGAGAGTGCAAACTGCTAGTGATGCCAGGGGAAACACACCCAGGTCACCATGCGTGCCCGGAGAGCTGAGCTCCCAGCAGGCAGCACTGGTCACGTCCTCCTTCCCAGTAGCATGGGGCTGCATCTGCTCAGCAGAACTGAGGTTGTATCCAGAACCAGGCTTCAAGGATGTCTTGGCCTCTCTTTACGCTAACGCGGAGAAAGCAACTAGAGGCTGGAGTAAAGACTGACTGAGCCAGGCCACAGGATCTGCCATGTTAGGATAGTGTCTACTTGAGGAAAGAGGCCAATGTGTGCCTTGAGCTCTCATATGAACAATGCCAGGGAGCTAGTCAGGGCCTGTCAGCTGCTAACCCAGGCTCTGGCTGGATCTCAGCCTGAGACTGCCTTAAGGAGAGTCTTAAGACTCAATAGGAGAGCTCTGAGAGACTTCCTATCTGAGATGATTTCACCTAAGTGCCAAAGGTTCCTTGCATTTGTTAGGGTGTGTCTACTTTTCTCTCCCAAGTTTGTATCTGACATTCACCCACTGCGTCAATCTAATTTCCAGTTTCTCCATTTTCCTCTATTCTTACTTAGGCGCCTGACTTCTGAGCTCAATTCAGTATCCACTTCTATTTCTTCCTGTTCCCTGGCTCCCTCCCTACAAATATTTGATTCCCTGCTTCACCTGATGTATGGCTTTTATCCTATGCCTGGTCTTGCTGTTAGCTTCATTCCAGGACTCCCTGAATCTCAGCTTATGCCTCTTCTCTTTAGTATATGTGGGCACAGCCTCAGCTAGAGGCCCTGAGGGAGTGGAGCTCTGGGAACTGGGTGACATGGAGAAGTGGAAGAAGGACCTTCTCCATAGGGACAACCGAGGGCAGAGGTGCTCTGTGGCTAGCCTGGAGGGAAGGAACAGTAGCTAATAACAGGGGCATGATAGGGCCCAATTAAGCAGAAATATTTTTATAGGAAAAGTAGGGTGACTGCTGTGATTTACCTAAAGGTGAATATCCCTTAATGCCTTCGTTAGACTGAGGTGATGTAACATAGAAACAAAACCAAAGGTGGTTTAAACAGCTCAAAGTTTATATTTTCTTTCTCGTAAAAATCCAAGCTGATAGTGAAGTTCTGTTCCTCAAAGGTGCCAGGAGTCCAGGCTTCAGTGCCTGGTTTCTACTACCAGTGGCCACCATTTTGTCTAAACAGAAGAAAGAAATGGGAAAAGAGGGTGCACTCTTCCCTTTAAAGAGATGACCCAGGTATTGCACAATTTACGTTTTCTCATATCCAATTGGCCAGAAATCAGTCACCTGGCCACACCAAGCTGCCAGGTAAGCTGGGAAGTGTGGACTTCACCAGCCATGTGCACAGCTAGGAAGCTCTATATCTATTTAAGAAGGGAAAAATGAATGTTGGGGAGAACCAGCCCTCTGCGGACTGTACTGTGACTAGGCTGCAGGAGCAGTTCTCAGGGAAAGATTGCTACTGTCTTACATGTGGTCTTCGCTGCAGGCCAACTGATAGCCAATGCCTTCTTAGAAAACATCAGAATTACTGACAGCATTAGGTATAGGTATAGGAGAGAATGCAATGTAACCCTGCACAACCACCCTCCACCCTCCCAGCCTCCACCCCAAGCCACCCCTTGGGGTGAAAGCCTAGTGGAGCCCTTCACAGCACTGTCATCAAGTTCAAATCTGGTTCAAATCCCAGCTCTCCCATCAATCACATGTGTGATCTTGAGCAATTTGCCTTCCTTTCCTATGCCTCCATTTCCCCATCTATAAAAGAGATAGTAACAGTACCTACCTCAAAGGGTTGTCAGAGAATTAAATGAAATAATGCATATTCATAGCACCTGATACATAGTAAAGACTCAATGATTCTTGGCTATTTTAATACAGACTATACATACACAAATGAACCCTCAGCCCGAATCTGCAAGCATGCACATAGTTCTTCCTGACTCCGATGTGGCAAAGGAAAAAGAATAGATTTATGCCCAGTTCCTTCCATCACCTTCCATATCTTGGGCTCCACTGTGGGAGAAACAGTGACAACAAGAAGGACAATAGCACGATGCAAAGGTACAGAAGCAAGAGTGAGCATGGCTTCAGAAAACAATGAAAAGTCCAGAGCAGCTAGAATGGAAGTAGTAGATAAATTTGAACAGTCCAACTCATGCCCTCATCAATAAACACTGATAAAATGTGAAACCACCTAACAAGGAAACTCTCCAGTTGTTCAAACCTCATTTGAGAAAGACATTCTCAGCACTAGCAGGGGCAGCCAGAATACTTTCTACAATGGTTGCAATGAGCATCATCAGGAGCAATATCAAAAAAAAAAAAAATTTAACATTTATTTTTGACAGAGAGAGACAGAGCATGAGCAGGGGAGGGGCAGAGAGAGAGGGAAACACAGAATCTGAGCTGTCAGCACAGAGCCCGACGCAGGGCTCAAACTCACAGACTGCGAGGTCATGACCTGAGCCAAAGTCAGACGCTCAACCGACTGAACCACCCAGGTGCCCCATCAGGAGCAATATCAACAAACCCATGCTCTAACATCTAAGGTGCTCTTAATATCCTTGTTTATAATGCCGTGTCCTGACCCAAAGTGTCTGGACAAAACTTTGAAAAATTAGCACCCGTGTTCCTTCTACTCTCTCCCCAAATCCCAGGAGCATGCTGCATGTGTTAAATATCTACAAAGGTAATCCTCAATGGTAGAGAATGAGGGTTGTTTTTAATTCCCTTAGAAGACCTCAGAATCCTGTGGGGGAGCTTTTCAACTGCACACTACATACGTCCACCCAGAGACTGTAATACACATTTGCCTACTTCGTAATGACACGCTGAGGTGTGGGAGCCAGCTCCTACAAGCTCACAAGAGCAGATTTGCATTTCTCCTCCCATCTCTGTGTTCAAGGGCATCCCACTGGTAGTCTGAAAATGACATGTTGGGACTATTTACTTGGTAAATGGCAACCACTGTAAACCAGGGCTCCTGCCACTGCCCCAAACAGCTGCTTTTTCAACATTTATCAACACACCACTGCCACATGTTTTCAAGAATCACTGCAATAAAGGTTCATGTGAGTAATGATAACATATTATACCTGTCTCCTGTCATGTGGGAGTGGGAAAAGAGAGAATTCAACGTTCTATAGTACGTGCAGACCTATGCTAGGTGCTGGAAGGCCTCTGTTGTCTAGAAGGGTCAGATGTTTGATGACTCCAGAAAGATGAGCTTAGCTCTGATTCTGTCAAGAAGCATTGTGAAAAGCCCTGCTGGGTAAAGACACAAGGAGTATCTGCCTTGGTGATACTTTTCATTTGGGTGATAGGCAAGGTATGCAGCATAAGGCAGTGAGTGATATATATATATATATATATATATATATATATATATATATATACACACACACACACACACACACACACACACACACAAATACACACACACACACACACACACACACACACACACACACACACATTATACAGTAACAAATGGAGAGGGGCCAAATGACTGGTCTGAGTACTAAATACTCAAAGAAGAGGAGAGTTGATTGACTGAGTGGCTGCTATGTGCCACACATGGTACTAGGTTCTGGGGACTCTAGTGAGCAAGACATGCCCTGACTAGGCATCGAGTGTGGTGCCTCTCAAGGTGTGGTCTGATGACTGTCTGCATCAGAATCATGACCAGTAATAAAAGCTAACAAGTATTAAGGGCATGCTATGGGCCAGCCACTGTACTAAGTGTTTTGCATGTATTATAATTTCGTTCTCAGACCAACATTATATTTGACCTATTATTATTATTTCCATCTCACAGATTAGAAAACCGAGAAAAAAACCCACTAATTATCTTTTTTTTTAACGTTTATTTATTTTTTGGGGGACAGAGAGAGACAGAGCATGAACGAGGGAGGGGCAGAGAGAGAGGGAGACACAGAATCGGAAACAGGCTCCAGGCTTTGAGCCATCCGTCCAGAGCCTGACGCGGGGCTCGAACTCACGGACCGCGAGATCGTGACCTGGCTGAAGTCAGACGCTTAACCGACTGCGCCACCCAGGCGCCCCAAAAAACCACTAATTATCTTGCCCAAGGTTGCACCATTTGGAAATAACCAAGCCATGACTGAAACATGGAAGTCTGGCCTCAGTACTCATGCCCTAAACCTACATTAAAAAGATTGTTTCCCTGGGTCCATGGGATGCCTGGGTGGCTCAGTCAGTTAAGCATCTGACTCTATCTCAACTCAGGTCTTCATCTCAGGGTTGTGAGTTCAAGCCCCACCTTGGGCTCCATGCTGGGTATGAAGCGTACTTAAAAAAAATACTGATTCCTTCGTCCCAGAGTAACTGAACCAGAATCTTTGGGACTGGATCCCCAAAATTTTACGTTTTAAATTGGATCCTTAGGTACTCATGATGCTTATAGGTACTGATGCTCAATGGCCTGGAGATGAAATCTGACAATTCCACAAGGTATCATAATAAAAATAACATTTGATAAGCATCACATAAGAGGTATATACAGGACGCTAAGGGAGGATGTGGCTTAACGGTGGTCAGGGAAGTCTTCCTAGGGGAACTGCTCACACCTGCCTCAAAGGTAGGTGTTCACTGGGTATCAAGGGGGTAAGAAAGCCTCCAAACAGAGGAGCACATTTGGATCACAGGGCCAGAGGGAGGAAAGCTGCTAGGCCTTTGAAGAAGTGGAATAAATCCACCATGGCCAGAAGGTAGGATGCCTGGGCCCCTGCCTAAGAGAAGAGGCAAAAGTGGCAGGTGGAGGTGAGTCAGGGCTTCCTGCAGTAGACTACGCTGTTTGTGTACTGAATAAAGTCTCTTCATCTGCTCAGGAAAGGGCCTTTTTGTAACTCAACTCCTCATCTACATACCTCTAAGCAATCTGCACAGAAAGACCATCTGTCTTTCTGTGGCCACCAGTGGTCTATCAATGACTCTGGGTCAGATCAGGAGGAGCTTTACTTGTATGTTCAAAAGTTTGGACAATTGGTAATTGTTGTAGGATTTTAAAAAGGGAGTGACATGGTTGGATTTAGGGGTTTGAAGGATCATTCTGGCTGAAAAAGTCAGAAATTTCTACAGAGCACACTTACCATGAGCATAGGTGTTATAGATTGGATTCCGTGGTGAGGTCGCCATTGTGGCTCCTCCTTTCCCACGAGGCTGCAGATTCTTTTCCACCACTGGGACAGTGAGTTCCCTCACACACTCCCAGAACGTCATCCTGCCCCTACCCTCCCTTACCCACATGCTAAACTACACAGCATGGCATTTAATCCTTACAACTTTATTTATACATAAAGAAACTGAAGGTCAGAGAGGTTAAGTTATGTGCCCAAGGTCATACAGGTGCAAAAATAGAATCTGAAACCATGTAATTTTTGTTCCAAAGCTTTTGCTCCAGCCACCATCCACAATTGCCTCCAAGTCTATGTAAATGGGGTAAAGCCACACTCTCCTAGAGTTCCTATATGACAAAACCTGCATGGGAAATTCAGAAAAACTCAATTTCATCTTCAAGTTTCCACACCACAGGAAGCTATGAATGAATCACAGATCCTTATATCAGACAGGACTAGTACAGCTCACAGAGAGAGAACACAATCAAACTGGCTTAAACCAGGAATTTAAATAGCTTATATAACTAAAACTCTGATTCTGAGACCAGTAGATCCTAATACCTTGGTTACTTTCACTGCATCTCAGCTTTCCTTCCCTCTGGGTGGCTTCATCCAATGTGAGCTCTCCCTTGATGACAACAAAAACACACAACAGCAACTCCAACTGACATCTCACCTGCTTAGATACCTCACCTGGGAAAATGCTTTTTACACTGGATCCAGAGAATGTTCTGGCATGGGACCTCACAGGTCAAGTCTGGGCAACGTGCCCAGCTCTAGAGAGGGAATGTGTCAGCCCCACTGGATCGCATGGTCTGAAAGTGGGAGTATAGCCCCCATAAAGGAAAATGAAATGCTGTTTCCAAAGGAAGAACTGGATGGTAGGCAGGGGAAACGGGTTTCAAGGACTCCACAGAATTTTCTAATTCCTCCTTTTTAGACCCAGTAGGATCACAGTGGCTTCACTTTTTCTAGAAACTTCTAGGCCTCTCTTCACTATCTAGTCAATGATAATTTGAGATAGTTCTTAACAAGAATTACCAGCAAAAAAAAATAAAAAAATAAAATAAAAAATAATAATAAAAAGTCTCTTTGGTTTCATGTACTTTAACTTAAGATACAAATTGAGAAAAGTTCAAAGAGAAGTAGAATCCTTGATTTCATGGAAATATCAAATAATATACTTAAACAGTTGGAAATTAAGTGAGAAAGTAACAAATAGAAAAGACGAGAAAATGATTTTATTTAACAAAGTTCTGAGGCCAAAGAGAATGATCAAAGTTGGAAGACAAGAAGAAAAGGAAAATTATTTTGAAAATTGAGGTATCAGATAAGGAAGTCGGTGTTGGTTGGATGTTTCAAGAAAGCAGATATCCATCAACTTAATCAAGATTTTTTTATTAGAACTGCTGAGCTGTCAAGTATGATGCTTTTCTCAGTGTGACAGGTTATAGAACAAGCCAAACAAGAAAGATTTTGCTGCGCTAACTGGTTCCTCCATTTCCATCACAACCTCACGAGTGGAAAATAGTGATGCTGATAATGTCATAATCTAATTATTTTGCTCTTCCATCTTTGTTTTTCAGTGCTTAAGATGATGACCATAAGGGGCACCTGGGTGGCTCAGTGGGTTGGGCATCTGACTTCGGCTCAGGTCATGATCTCACAGTTCGTGAGTTCAAGCCCTGTGTCAGGCTTTGGGCTGACAGCTCAGAGCCTAGAGCCTGCTTCAGATTCTGCTCCCTCTCTATCTACCTCTCCCCCACTCATGCTCTGTCTCTCTCCTTCAAAAATAAAAATAAACATTAACAAAATTAAAAAAAAAAAAAGATGACTATAAATTTTCTTTATTTACTTTATTCCACACAGATTTTCCTTAAAGTTGGTGGAGGGGCACCTGGGTGGCTCAGTCGGTTAAGCAACTGACTTTGGGCTCAGGTCATGATCTCGCAGTTTGTGGGTTTAAGCCCCACGTCGGGCTCTGTGCTAACAGCTCAGAGCCTAGAGCCTGCTTCAGATTCTCTGTCTCCCTCTCTCTTGGCCCCTTCCTGCTCATGCTCTGTCTTTCTCTCTCTCTCAAAAATAAATAAACATTTAAAAAAGTTGGTGGAAACTGTAGGTGATATTCTGTATAATTTTTGATTCGAAGCTAGTAAGTTACAGAAATTTATAAATGGGAGAAGAGAAAATTACTTTGTCCATGATTGAACTAATGGCACTTTATCATTTGGGGATAATTCTATCTGGCTGCAAGTGAGAAGTGTCTTACTGGACTCAGATCTGCTCCTCACTGTCCTCTCTGGAAAATGAGCACTGACACTGCAGGCTCAGATACCATCTTAGGACTTGGTTTAAATTTTTTTTTTAAGACGCTACAACAAACAGCAGTCATATTAGCTCAATCATAATTATCATCATCCTTGAAACCCTGGAAATACTTATTTGTGAAGAGATTGCTGTATGCCAGGCACTATGCCAAACACTTCTTGTGTTTCAGTTATTACACCAAAAACGTAGGTTTAGAGGAAAACTGAGGTTCAAATTACTTGAGCAAGGGGACAAATCTAGGGAGTTGCAGAACCAAGATTCCCACACTGGGCTGGTCATCCTGGTTAGCACCTCACGTATACCAGAACCAATTAGCATTACAATGTTCGAAGACCAGAGAGTTTATTTCTGTCCTTTGTCACCTAAGTAAAGTGATTACTCAGACTGCTGAGGGGCACCTGGGCGGCTCAGTCATTTAAGCCTTCAACTTCCCCTCAGGTCATGATCTTATGGTCTGTGGGTATAAGCCCCATATGGGGCTCTGTGCTGACAGCTCAGAGCCTGCAGTCTGCATTGGGTTCTGTATCTCCCTCTCTCTCTGCCCCTCCCCCATCTGTGCTCTTTCTCACTCTCTCAAAAATAAAAAAAAAAGACATTAAAATGTTTTTTTAAAAAAGAGAGCTAAGCAAAAGTATGTTCTTTAACTACTGAAAATTCAGCTCGTGATTTTCACAGATGATAATCCACACCATCTTCCTAAATGTGAGGTCTAGTATATGATAATTTTATATTCACCAAATTACATTGTGGGTAATTTAATATATTGACTGCCCACTATGTGCAAGATCCTGAGGTCATAACTTCAGGAAGAACACTTATGAGTTAAAATGCAGCCAATGTTTTGAAGAGTTTCCAGTAGGGAGCAGGGTGAAAGATGTGGAGAAATTTCAGAGGTACCGTCTACAAGAAAACAAGCCATAATTGGAACACCATAAAAGAGCTATAACCCAAGTATCACAAGAGTTTAAAGAGAGAGAGGAATCCCACCCATTTGTGAAAAGGCTTCACTGAATATATACCATTTGATGCGGTCCTTGTGTTAGAGGAGGCAGTTAGTTAGGCTTTAACAGGATGCCTGGAAACCAGCAAAGGGAGAATCAAGTCCCCTTACCAGGAAAGATAGCAACCTGTCCTGGCAGCATTACACACACACACACACACACACACACACACACACACGGCCACAAGAAGCCAGATCAAACCGGGCAGACCCCAAGACAAAGAAGGTCAGGTACACATCCAAGACAAAGACCCTGGCCAAGTAAGGAAGAAAAGGCACAAAACCCTGCTCTCAAAGAAATCCCCTCCCCAAACAATACATATTCCATTCCTCACTTAACAAGTGTAGTGAAAGACAGAGACCCAACCCCTGGGCAAGGCTCTCCCATGAGCCACCCTCTCTCCCATCTCCAGAGTGTACTGTTGCTCACTTTAATGAACTCTTCACTTGCACCTCTCCAGCACTGTCTGGTCTGTCCTTGAATTTTTTTTCTCAAGACTGACTAAGACCCTCCAGCAACATTCCCCCCACTGCCTCCAGGGACAGCTGGGCAGAGGCATCAGGGCCAGGAGTTCTCCCCACTCTATCCCGAAACACTTGCAGATTTGAAGAGATGTCACCATGCACAGAGGAAAGGAAAAGAGGGTGTAGCAGACAGAAAGAACAGCATAAGAAAAGACAAGCAACAGTATGAGTGTGTGGTCTTGTACACACTCGTGTGATGAATGAAGTATCCTAGTCTGAATGGAGATGTGGGTATGGGAAATAATGACAGGCAAAGCTAAAACAGAGGTTGCAGATTCTGTGCTTGGTCTTTTGGCACAGCTGAAAAATTGGGCTTGATGTGCCAGGCAATGGGGAAGACCTACAGACCAGGGAGCAATTGGACTGGATAAAAAAACAGTTAATTGGAATGGATGTGATCAGGTTGTTATGGCAACACCAACAAAGTATTTAGGCCAGTGCTTCCCAACTCTAAACTGCCTAAGAACCACCAGGGGGACTTGTTAAAATGCAGATTTGAATTGGCAGTCCTGAGAGGGAACCTCAAAGTCTGCATTTGTAACAAGCTCCTACGTAAGGCCCATGCTGCTTGCTTTTCAACCACAACTCAAAAACCTTAGTCTACACAAAATGACACAGAAGACATCCTTAGGCATTTGCCATCATTGTTACTCCCAACCAACTCTCTGCCCAGGTACTTTTTCTTTTTTTTTTGCATTTTCAACTGAAAATCTGACATTTCCACCTACGTCTCTTCCTGTCCCCCCCATATTTTTAACTCTTTAAATACCATCTGGAATAGGAAAAAGCAAGCAGATTAAATGAGGTCACTTAAGCAGTTTGTGGTTTCAGCTGAAGGTTTGTGTTATCTTAAAGGGAAGCAGAAAACATGTGGATGTATAAATAGAGGTGTGGAACACAAGTTCACAGAAATTTTTATTCTCTCACTGTATAAGGATGAGCTCACATTTAGGACGCAGGGCTCAAAGCTGGTTGCCTTAGTGAAAAGTGGGATACTGGTTACACTGAGGACAACTGAGCAATCTAGGTCTTTCTGACACTTGCTGTGGACCAGATGCTGGGGCGTTGGCCTCTGGAGCAAATTAAACTGAAGGCATTTAATAGCAACCTAAATCTTAACAGCTGAAAGAGGAAATGCAGCAGAGGATTTGAAACTAGGTCAAGGAGGAAACTCTGGTAAACCTCCCAAAATGGCTGACTTTCCAAACATTATAATTCTTCCCACCAGTCATTTTCAAAAGGAAAGCCTATTTTCTCAAATGGTATCCTTCCTGACCCCAAAACAAGGTAAGTAAGCAGAAACACAGAAACCAAAATCCATGGCAGCCATGAACCTTACTTCTGCACTGCCAAACTTCTCTCCCTGCCTCATGTGTACCATGCTGCCTCCTGGCCACAGGAAGCAATGGAGGTGGAAGCAAATTCACCTGGGATGAGAATTGCCCCTAAGGGCACAGATTAATGCACAGTTTGACGTCACTATAATTTAATCCATTTCAGATGGTTATTTGACTGAACAGATGGTGGCAGTGTCCATGCATAAGCTCCAGTCAGTTTCTTGACTGATGTCCACTCGCACCAAGGAAGAGATTAGCTAAGTGCAACTGGCAATCTAAGGTAAGATTAGGCAAAGCATCACCATTGCTTTCTAAAATTCCATTGGCATTCTCTTATGATGGCTTTCCCTCGAGTGGAAAGAAACAAACTTTGCCTATCCCACCTGAATATTTCCTTCAAGGGAACTTAAAGCCTGCCACAAAAAGAAAATATCACAAAGTGAAAGAGCAATCATTCCTATGTTAGATTAAAACATGTGGGACAAGACACTATTGAAGCCATGGGCATTTTTACTGAAACTGTGTTTGTGGCAGACAGTGTGTGAGATGCCCAGTCCCTTTGCGAAACACTGCCCCACTGAGGAAAGGAGCCCCGAGCAGTAATGTCAGGAGAATCAGCAACGTTTCGGCCAGGAAACCCACTCTGGGGCAAAAAACTACCAATCCACAGATTGTCTTGTGACCTGTGATATAGTCTCACACAACAATTTCTGTGAAAAGGGAAAAGATGATAATTAGGTGGCCAGTCAGACTTTCCTCAAAATTGGAGCTGGAAAAAGTGGAGAGAATCCATAGTGGGGGAAAAAAAGCAAGATGACACAAAGATAAGGAGAAACCCAGAGGAGCAGACCCACAGTAAAGGCAGAGCACAGAATGAAGAGACCTTGTATTCATTCTGTGGCTCAGATGCTTAGAGGCTGGAGGGAGGGTGGTCCCAAACAGCCATCTGACCCCTCCCAGGCTTTGTGATACCCACCCTTACAAGCTTCTCTCTGTGTGAAGCTTAAGGATTCAACTCTTTATGAGCTTCCATAAGACCCAGCTATCAGCTGACATTCCCACCGGCAACATTTGCATCTTCAACTCCCCAGTCCTTATATGAAAGAGATCAAATGCTAATGCCACCATCTAGACCCCAAGACCTGACTTTTACTGCCTACCTGCTTATACTTACCGATCTTTGTCCCACATTTTTCCTTAAGCTCTTTTCCAGCTTCTCTTAACTCAGGCAAATGGAAAGCAAAACCACCACTCTAGCAACAGTGACTAGACCTCCTGACAGGACCTTCAGCTAGTCCAGACCACCCAGTCCACTTAGAGCTTAACCTCTGACTTGCTCATATGCAGATAGACCATGTAGTGACCTCTAGAATGACAATGATTATCTTTACCTCATTATAATACTAAAGTCTCCACCCAAGGAGGAGCCTCAGCCTAGTTTACATAACATACAATGTATGTATAGGCATGTTTCTTTAAGGCGCATGTGTGACCTTATGCCCAAGTTTACATATTATGACAAGGATTCCTTATTTAAATATTCATCCTAACCCTCAACAAAAGGAACCCATCTGCCCTTGCTTGAGGAGTCACAGCTTTGGAAATTATTCCCTGTGATCACCTTATTTGCTGCAAATAAAGTTTTCTTTGTGGGACAAGTCAACCTGGTGCAGTTTCTGATTCACCAAGGAGAGAAGTCACATTGGTTCTGTTATGGAACCTGGAAAGCTGGCGGAAAAACCAAGTGGCACTCGGAGATCTTGGTGGATTGGAGATTTATTTTACACTGGCAGGCTCAGAGGAGACTGTTTCTCCAAAGGTCTGAGCCCAGAATGCAAGCGGGGAGGGTAATTTATAGCCGACAGCCTCCATATGTGTGGGGGTTTTCACACGCACAGCAAAGGAAGAAGAAACCAGAGGAGGGGTCTCTAAGCTAGAGACCAGAGTTTGTTTTAGTCCAATCAGACATCTTTGGTGTACTTTATCCACTTCTCCAACAGTTCCATTACACTAACTAACCAGACACAGAAAAGAAGAAAAGACTGGTGGGAGAGAAGAAAGAAAAGACAGAAACCTAGGCCCTGAAAGGCTAATTTGAATAGTTTCAAGAACTTGTTGATGGGTAGATGTTCTATCAACATTTCTGTCAGTCAAGACCCATGCATGCCAGAGATGACCAGCAATTATTTGAAAACAAAGAATAAAAAGGTAAAGGTATGTTATTATGTTTATAGTCGTTCCTAAATATTTTATTATATTTTAAATACATTTCATCATTAATCTCAAGGTATCAAAACTACTTCTTTGGTCTTGTCAGTCTCCTTCTTTGAACTCCCAGATCAGTTTTATTCTACTCTGCCATGTCTTGTCATCTAAAGAAAAGGACAGATCTTTCAGATAAAAGCCACTCCCCCCACCCCCCGCCCCACCCTGAGAACTCGGGAAATGAAAAAAAGATATAAATCCGCATTTAGTTTCATGCCTCAACCCTCTTTTGCACTCAATCTATCCCCACATTGGGAGTTCTGGGAACATTTTTTTCCAATTCTTCAGAGGTATGATTCCAGTGAGAGAGGGGAAAAAAAAAGAAACGATCAAAAGTTGTCTCAAAGTCCAGGGTTATTTCTAATTCAAACCAAGGAATTTCTTTACAAAATTTCTTTCTTTTTTTTTTTTTTGGTCACTCCAGGACTGCTCCTCCTGTCATTCAAAACCTCTACTCTCATAATTTGAATGCAGGCTGCATTCTCTGGTGACCATTGTCATTGCAATTTCTTTAGTGGGTTGTCAGGAGGAGAGAGACTCCTCCTGAGTCTCAGCCCCATTGTCTCTGGCTGCCTTGAGTGTGGACATCACCATGGTAACATAAGCAGGTAAAGAGCAGTGTTATTATTCCCTGATGGGGTGAGGCTGCAGGAAGGGCCTGAGTTCCCAAACTCATCCTCTCCAACATCTGTTAGGCCTCTCACCATCTCTTGTGCAGGAAGTCACTCTCTCCCTCCTAGAGTCCAGACTGCATTCAACACACTGGAAAATATTATATGTAAAATAAACATATCAGTGAGTCACTAGCTACTCATCAGAGCATTCCTCAAACACAATATAGGCCTAAAACAGAGCCGTAAGGGAAAGGAGGAAGCTAAGGATTTGAAATCTTTTTTCCAAATGTCAATCTTTCAATCCCTCAAATAAATAAATGAAAGGTAGAAAGACCTTAGGTTTTAAAGAAATTGTGGCAGGTAAAAAAAAAAAAAAAAAAAAGAAAGAAAGACCTTTGGTTTTGTGTGGTATATTTGTGTCCTTAAAACTTCTCGATATTTTACTTTAACTATTATCAAATTTCTAAAAAAAATTTAATGTTTATACATTTTTGACAGAGAGATACAAAGACAGGGAAGGGCAGAGAGGGAAAGGGAGACAGAATCTGAAGCAGGTTCCAGGCTCTGAGCTGTCAGCACAGACCCCGACATGAGGCTCGAACTCACAGACCACAAGATCATGACCTGAGCTGAAGTCAGGTGCTTAACTGACTGAGGCACCCAAGTGCCCCAAATAATTATCAAAATTCTAAAGAGTATTAGAGTTTCTTGTTACTCATAACGAATGGACTACAGTTAGGCAGAAGAGAACAGTACCCACGTTTTGAGAGGAAATCTGAAAAAAATTAACACAGTTTGCTTCCTTTCTAAGAGTTTACTCTCTCCTTTGCCTCAGAGAAAGTGAAAATTCCTACATTGGCAAATTTCACTGAAAACAGGTTGTTAGTTTTTTTCATTCAAACTTCGAGCTTGGTATGAGACAGTACTGCACTGTGTTAATACCTAGCTATGAAACTGTGGTCAGGTTAATAACTTACTAAATTAGGGATAAGTGAGTAATGTTGGTTGAGTTACCCATCTCTCTAAATAGGAAAACTCTGCTGTAACTACAGTATTATCACTAACTCACTATGTCCATGAGCAAATCAATCATCACACCTTAATCCCCTCCCCTCCCCGCCAATATCAAATTAAGGTTACACTCTTGCTTTCCTATTTATCTCCTGGCCATGTTCCTCAGCATTTTGTTCTTTAGGGTCATAACTTCAGACAACAGTCATACCCAGGATGCATTGCCACCAGCAAGATGGCTGGCTAAAGGACTGAGCAAGTTAGATTGCAGTTTATGTTCAATTCCCCCAACCACCACTAACTCCTACTCTTTCTGAGACCAGATTTAACAGTGTGGTAGGTAGCCCCGGTAATTCCTGGCCTCACAGTAGGCACACCATTGCACAATTCTCTCCCCTTAGGTGTAGACTGAACCTGGTGACTCTCCTCTAACAAAAAGAACATGGCAAAAGTTCTAAGATATCACTTCTGAGACTACATGACAAAAACATCGTGTCTTGCTCCTCCCTCTTGCTCTCCATTCTACTCACTCTAATCATGCTATTTGGTACCCTGTGCAGAGGTCCACAGGGAAATGAACTGAGGGAGGCTCCCAGCTAACAAAGGATCAAGACCTTCAAACCCCATTAGGAACAGAGTCCTGCCAACAAGCATGTGAGTGAGCTTGGAAGTGAATCCTACTGCTTTCCAGTTAAGCCTTCAGATAAGAGCACTGCTCTGGCCAACACTTTGATCACAGCCTTGTGAGAGACCACGAGGCAGGTGTACCTCACTAAGCAATGACTGGATTCCTGACCCACAGAAACTCTGAGCTTGTAAGGGGGTGCTGATTTAAGCCACTAATTTTTGGGATAACTTTCATGTGTAACAATAGATAACTAATAACCAATACGGTCAAAAATCATGATACAGTACGTTCAATGAAGTGGTGGTTTGCAAATGTCTATGTCTCTAATGGTTATAACTCACTTTAGTGTGGTACTGAGCTTCAAGGAGCATTTTTTAATGAAACAGAATGAAATGAAATAGAACGGAATAGAAAATATATCAGAACTTGTAAGTGTTAAAAATAAACATTGCCTTATAAAACTTTTATTTTATAAATACATTTCATACACTAGGTCATGTTATAAAATGTACATGTTAATATGAATTGAACAAAAAATGTTTGAAAGACACAATCCTAAAGGGCAACTGTAAAAATCAAACAAGAAAGAAAATTAAACTTTTGCTGTGGTCTGATTATTTGTGTTTTCCCCAAATTCATAAGTTGGAATCCCAATGCAATGTGATATCAGAAAATCACATGGGTGGAACTCTCACAAAAGGGATTATTGCTCCAATAAAAGACACACACACATACACACACACACACACACACTCCACCTATCCCCTCATCCCTCACCAGAGTTCCCTGGCCCCTTCCACCATGTGAGGACACAATGAGAAGTCTGTAACTTAGATGGCCATCTTCACTGGAACATGCTATGCTGGAGCCAGAATTCTAGCCTCCAGAACTGTGAGAAATGAACTTTGTCTTGTTTATAAGCCACCTGGTCTGTGGTATTTAGTTACAGATACCCAAATGGATTAAGACAACTCTCTTCCCCTCTGCAAATGAAATGTTGAGACTTGGATCAAGTCGTACCCCTCTCTAAAGATTTCTGTCACCACACCAGCCTAATGGCCTTATCCACCCCCTCTTGGAGTATAAGGCCTGTAAGAATCCAGTGTCAACAGCAATAAGTTACATTAATTTATTATTTATTGTTTATTATTTATTATTTATTGTTCAGCTTGGAGTATTTCTCCTGCAATAATAGCTCTCTATTCTTGAGAGCAGGAGCTGTGATTCACTTCTCTGTGTCCTCCATAGTATATACTGTGGCAAGTGTAAAACATGTGAAGAAGTTTTTGGATCACCTTTGATGATGGAGGTTGATTATGAAAGAACGCAGGAATGAGGAGGAACACTATAATTTGTCTCCTTGTGTTAGGTTGAAAAACAGTACCCTTCAGAGAGATCCATATTCTAATCCCTGGAGCCTGGAAATGTTACTTTATATGGAAATAAGATCCTTCCGTATGAGATTAAGTTAAGGATCTTTAGATGAGGTGATTATCCTGTTTTATCAGAGTGAGTCCTAAATGCAATCACATACATTATTTTAAATGGGAGGCTGAGGGACATATTGCACAGATAAAGGAGAAAATCATTGTGACCTCAGAGATAGAGATTATACTAATACAGCTCCAAAGCAAAAAGTGCTAGTAGCCATCAGGCTTGAAGAAGTAAGAAGAGCCTCCAGAGGGAGCAAGCACAGCCCTGGTTCCAATACTTTGCTTTCGACCTAGCAGATACTGATTTTGTACATCTAGACTCCAAAACTGACAGAGAATACATTTCTATTGTTATGCCATCTAGTTTGTGGTAATTTGCTACAGTAGACACAAGAAATCTATACACTTAATACCACCTTTACCTTTGTGCCCCAGAATATCCAATATTATGATGTACAGCAGGCATTACTACTCTCAACAATGTTTCTTCAGGAAACATTCCTATTTATTGAGAAATTTCAAGGAAAATAGCCAAAGAGGCAGTGACCAACTTTCTTCCCAAGGAGGAGATTAGGCTGGGTTGGTTGGTGCCACATAATATGTGTAACTCTAATAGGCAGTCCTCTGGACAAATTATCTTGAATGCAAGTGGACTTTCCCATAAGGTAACTATGAGGTCATGCTAGTCTTGATCAGGTTACCTAGAAGCAGATCCTAAGACAGGGATTCTCATTCAAATAATGTATTGAGGGATGCTGTCAGGATAAGGGGAGTAAAAGAAGCAGAACAGTTGGGGCGAAACAGAGGTAGATGTGGTCTGAGCCACAGACTAGTTTCAGCCTGATCCTATGGAAACTTGTTACACCAAAAAGTTGGTCCCACCATGAGGCAAGGGTGCCAGCCTTTGTATCCCCAACCTGCCACTCAAAGATTGAGAGATGGGAAGATGGGAGAAGAAATAATGACCTCCCAAGCAAAGAGCAATAATAATTATTATATATTTTTATTTATTTATTTATTTATTTATTTATTTATTTATTTATTTAGAGACCATGCATAAGTGTGAGCACATGTGCATAATTGAGCAAGGGAGGAACAGAGAGAGGGAGGGAGAGACAGAGGGAGAGAGAATTCCAAGCAGGCCCTGTGCCATCAACCCAGAGCCAGACACAGAGCTCAGTTGTAGGAACTGTAAAATCATGACCGGGACCGAAATCAAGAAATGGATGCTCAACCGACTGAACTACCCAGGTGCCTCTGAATATTATTTACTCACTCTGAGTGTGAACTCTGGATTCCCTTAGGCTGTTGCACAGAGTGGCAACCTAGTAAATCTCAATCTGGCTGCAGAAACAAACCTGACCTTCAGTAGAGTAAAGGTGGGATGATACTCAGGTCAAAGAAAGCCTTTACAAGATATGACATAAAAGTGGCAACATGTACATATAGACCTCTCCATAGCAAGGTAAATCTACAAACTGAGGGAAGCAGAATCTGAGGGCATTTGTGACCACACCAGGATCCTTGTTTGAGCCCAGGATGAAAAGCATGATCCAAACATGGCCTATATGGAAACATAGCTATTTTATTGGGTCTTCAGACAGAAAGGGTGAAATGGCAAAGTATCCAAAGAGGCGTGAATTCTACCCTTCATGCAGGAAATGACCTGCAAGGCCTTGATTTTGATCATTTAAATCCAACACTTCCGAACAGGTCCCTGAAACTTAGAAAATGCCTCATGACTCTTCAAAACATTTCTTAGACATGCTAGACTGCCTCATTGCTGAAGTCAGCTGGTGCAAGAGGGTGGGCAGAGACAGGGACAGTGAGGGAGGGAAACAAGGAGGGGGGGTAGCTACACACGTCTACTGGCCCAGTCTCAGGGGCCCCCCCACACCCCGGCATCCCTGTACCCAATACCCTCAGCTCTGTCCTTAACTAGCATTTCCCAGGCACATCCTTGGGTTTCCTGTCTTGGGAAAGATAGATGGGAGAGAAAGAAGAGGAAACAGAGAGAGAGAGATGAATGAAATAGCACTGCAGGCCTTTTTTATGACATTTTCAAATAGTAAAACACCAAAAAGTCATCCACCAAACTACTATTTCACAAATGAAAGCCATTTGAATAATAATGATAATTAAAAAAAATATATGATGTCAGAGTAACAGGCCATCCTTTAAGGTGAAGAGATCTCATTTTAAGGAAAAACTCATTACCTTAAGCTTACTTTTTTCATTTTACCTTCTGACAGCCAGGATTTCAGACCGCAGGCCATTTAAGCTCTCTTCTTCCCATACACATTGAAAAGAGCTGGGCCCCTTCCGGCCCAACACAAATGAAGAACAAATGAAATATGTGCTCCAAATAAAGGATGTGCAAAAGTCACGGAAACTCTTCAACCAACTGTTCCCCAGTCGAATTCTGTTTAATACCCTAGGGAGAGTCTCATGATTTTGGTAGGCCTGCTAGAAAAAGTTTTAATAACCCACAAAAAATTAAAGTTTAGCTCTTTTTTTGTTTGTTTGTTTGTTTTGAGAGAGACAGGGACAGAGACAGAGAGTGAGTGCAGGGGAGGGGTAGAGAGAGATAGAGAAAGGGAATCCCAACAGGCTCCACGCTGTGTGTGGAGCTAGATGCGGGACTCAAACTCATGAACTGTGAGATCATGACCTGAGCCAAAATCAAGAGGTGAACACTTAACCAACTGAGCCACCAAGGCCCCCCCAAAGTTAAGTTCCTGTTTTACATGTTTCTATTATTTAACACTTTAAAAAATAAATACGACGTTCAACATTTATTGGGTAATTGGCTATATTGTCAGATGCTGTGCCAAGACATGGGGAAATATATATGCACTTTCCTCATATTTAAAAATTAAGATATAATTTATATACAATACAACACATACTTTCTTACTGTGTATTCTAGGAGTTGGACAAATAGGCTGGATATCCATGACCACAATGAAGATCTAGAACAGTTTCATCCACTCCAAAATCTTCCCTTTGTAGTTAACTCTTTCCCTCAGCCCCAATTCCTGGAAACCATTGATCTGTTTTCTGTGCCCACAGTTCTGCCTTTTCCAGAAAGTCCATATAATAATTCTTCAGATTTCATATGAGTGGAATCATAAAGGAGATAGCCGTTTGAGTAGATAGCATTGTATACCTGACGTTCTTCTGTTATGTTTATTCAGCAATCCCTTCATTGTTACTGCAAAGTACAATGCACTTTGTTTATGTGTTTATCAGTTGAGGAACAGTTGGGTTGTTTTCATTTAGGGGGTACAGAAACTAAAATAACACTACTATGAACATTCACATTGGGCATACTCATAATATTGTGCAACCATCACCACTATCTCATTTCAGAATATTAGACAGGGATGATGATTAATTTTGTGTGTCATGTTGACTGGATCGTGGGTACCAAGACAGTCTGGATGTTTCTATGAGGATGTTTTTGAATTGAAATCCACGGTAAGAGAACTCCTTTCAGATTTTAAAACCTCTATCCAGTGGATCTGGACAGATTTGAGAGGAAAAGCCAGAAAGAGCCATATAAAATACTCATAAGCATAACTTGATGAATTAAGAGGTTACAGTCATTGGAGCATTGCCTGCACCTCAAAGCAGCATGACCAAGAAATGTGTAGCATTAAGATTCTAAAAGAAAGTTTTGCAAAGACAGGAGGAGAACCAGGAAAGACATGTACAGACTGAACCCAGGCCTGAGCTAAATTCTGCTCTCATGGAAGAATATCTCTTAGAAGGGATTACCCAACTCACACAGGAGAAGTTAAACAAGATTTATATAAAATAAGGGATTTTTTTTGATGGACCCAGAAGGTATTGATTTTATATTTTTCATTACTAGATAGCCCATAACACAAGATACAGAGGAGTGTGATTGAAAACAAATGTCTGGACCAGAAGGCAAAGAATATGTGAAATGAAGGCAGGCTCTTAATTCTAGCAAACAATCTGAAAAAGAATGAGAGCAGCTTGAGAAAGAGAGTCAACTGTTAGGGATCAATTAAACCTTCCCCAAAGTAGAAGGGAAGCAACAAAGAAGGGGAGCACTAGAGGTGTAGCCAGGATGGCAGAGAGTGGTCAAAGAGAAAATGCTACTCAAGTGTGGAAATCCAAGAGCAAAGAGAAAAGAGCAAAAGAGGGCCTGGAGGTATACTCAGCAGAGGCACATTTCTGGTCTCTCACCCCCTGGGGACACAAGCTTCAGTAGCACCAATAGCAACTTCGCCCAGAAATCTGTTTGGCTATGATTCTCCAAATACAACAAATATGAGAAGGAGGGACCTTCTCCAGAAAGCAGATTTTGAACTTTAGACTTTCAGGCCATTAACAGGAGATCTGAGTTTGAATATTAAGACCTTTTTGAATTGGATCTTCTCAAATAATTTTTGAAATTTATGTTCTTTTCACAAATTTGACAACATGATGGAATTTGTTATTGTTATTGTTTTAAGTTTTATTTTGAGAGGGAGAGGGAGGGAGGGGTGGGAGGGAGAGAATGAGAACGAGGAGGAAAAGGGCAGAGAGAGAGGGGGAGAGAGAATCCCAAGCAGGCTCTGGCTCTGTGCTGACAGCATAGAGCCCAATGTGGGACTAGATGTCATGAACCATGGGATTAGGAACTGAGCTGAAAGTGATGCCTAACTGATTGAGCCACCCAGGCACCCAAGAGATTTGTATTCAATCCCTTGGATTGAATGTGGCATGGCCAGAGGTTTAGTGTAAGAGCTACTTTATACATTTTATATCAATATTTCCATTTGCTCTCTGGACAGATCATCCGAGGTAATGTGGGACAAAGCAGTCAGACAGAACAGGCTAGGAAATAGACAACTGGGTGAATCCCAGTCTTGGTATAGAATGGTCTTGGATTTGATTTAATTAATACTGACCTATTTTAGAACCATCTATAAGCACATACATAACAATATGCTGGATGTGCAAATATAACAAAGCCAAAAGGAGAAAAGGAGTTGGACCTGAGGGAGGGAGGGAAGTGGACAGAGAGAGAACAGAAGGTGCCAAACACAGCAAAAATCCAGAAACCTTTGAATTCAGAAACGAAAGGCAGCGATTTATTTTTTTTTTATTTATTAAAATTTTTTTTTAATGTTTACTCATTTTTGAGAGAGAGACAGAGTGTGAGTGGGGGAGGAGCAGAGAGAGAGGGAGAGACAGAATCCAAAGCAGGCTCTAGGCTCTGAGCTGTCAGCACAGAGCCCGACATGGGGCTTAGACCCACAAACTGCGAGATCATGACCTGAGCCCAAAGTCAGTTGCTTTAATGACTGAGCCACCCAGGCACTCCTGAAAGGCAGCAATTTAAAATCACAAATAATAGAAAGCACCCACAACAATAATAAATGAAAGTTGTTTAGATGCAAAAGCCCAACAAAAAATAAATGAGTGGAGGTTGCTTGAGGGATTGTATTGGTCAGGGTCCTCCAGAGAAAGAGAACCAATAGGATATATAGAGACACCTATCTATGAGGTGATTTGTTATAGAAACTGGCTAAAGTAATTATGGAGGCCAAGTCTTATAATCTGCTGTCTGCAAGTTGGAGAACCAGGAAATCAGGTGGTGTGATTCAGTCCAAGTCCTTTGAACCAGGAGGACTGATGTCCAGCTCAAACAGAGAAACAAATTTGCACTTCTTCTATCTTTTTGGTCTATTCAGGCACTCAACCATTTGGATGGTGCCCAACCACATTCAGGATGGTTATCTGTTTCACTCAGTTCACCAATTCAAATGCGACTGTCTTACAGAACACCCTCATAGATATATCCAAAAATCGTGTTTTACCAGCTAACTGGGCATCCCTTAGCCCAGTAAAGTTGACACATAAAGGCAACCATCACAGGTGTATTAAAAAATTCAGAGAAAGCAGTTTACCAAGGTTATATTAACCTTATTCTGATTATTTTATACTGCCTTTCCACCAAAGAGTAAAATGGAAGAAGGCAGTCCAATCTTAATTGTCTTCCCCCTCTCTCTTAGACAACTAAATGCAGAAAAGTTGACACACACACACACACACACACACACACAAAAGGAGAAATATCCTTTTTGCTAAAGGGAGTGGACCTTAACAGAAAGTCAAAGGACCTCTTTGTTCAGAGCAACATGGCCCCAATGATACGCACAACCACAAGACTAGGTAAAGCCTCACTGATAAAATGAATTACTGCAAGATAAAAGATCAGATATTACGTGTCCAAACTGCAACCCACATGAAATAAAATTAAAAAGCAAAAGAGAAACCAAAGCTATTTCTGATTTTGGACTATACGATATGCCATTACTGCAGCAAAGAAAACTCAGATGACAAATAAACTGACTGGCTGGTGACAGAGGTACAGTGGCTTATGCCAAGTGGTGCTTCAGTGTGGTGCCTGGACTCTTACACAGACCTTCTCTGTGTATGTCCTTCAACCAGGGGAATCACCACTGATCTTATAAAGGAGAGAATCCCTTTGCTGCTTTTCTCCTCTTCCAACAAGAAAGGACTCTAATCAGAAGGGGTCATCTAAGTATTGTTATTAGATAGGTAATATCTAATACCTTCTTAATGGATTATAAAACCTAAAATATTTGTCATTCCATCTGCCAAACCAGAGTTAGTTACTTCCATGAGTCCCAATAAGATTTTAATATATGAGTTTGCCAGTGAGGAAAACATAAGGTAATATTACCTCACCCCCTTTTTTTTATTTATCCACATCCTGGGAGTTTGGAAGCTGGCTATATTTCATCTTGAAACGATGCCCAGATACATCTATAACAAGAGGAAACTCTTGGGTAAAACATTTCTCTTCCTTTTCTCTGAAGTCCTTCCTGTATTAGGGTTAACTTTCTTCATGAAGACTTATTGTCCATTTTGTAGCTAGGGTAGCCATATAATTTATGGTCAAACAGTGACACCGGATGTAAAAGGGGGCAATGGGAACATACCAAGATTCCAGGCAAACCTGGTCACCACATGTATGACATTTCCTCAATGACCTTGTTGTGTTAATGGCTTGTTTTATGAGCATCATGCATTATTAATTATCCTTTCGAGTCTAAGTTCTGAGTCAAGTTTTTCTGGATGAAAATAGCTGAGACACCTTAAACTACCTTAAGCCAAAAGACAAAGGGGAGAAGATTTATTTTAAGTGTGTGGACAATCCCATGCAATCTGAGAGCAGAAAGCACAGCAGGTCTCACGAGACACTTGTGGAGCCAGAGCCTAGGACAGTGTTGGGAACCAAGGATGTGCACCAGTTGGTGGTCTAACTACTCTCTCATCTCCACTTGTCTCTGCTCATCTATTTAAGTCTTCTCTTTACTCGAGAGTACAAATAACAATTTCTGGGAAACTGTGGGGTGCAAAATGCCTGGGCTCAGAATTATAGCTCATTTTCAAGATGCCTCTATGCACTCTGGCCAACATGTCCTAATTTTTTGGGCTTTTGTGCTCAGCTATGCAAGATACTTGAGGTTTTGTTACTCACTGAGTTTTTTTATATAGTTTCTTAACTGCATTTCTCTTTCCCAAAGGGGCATCTGGAAATGTGTATTGGCAGAGGATTTAATGTGGGCGATGGGTGGGGGGCAGGCAGGCAGACATGCTACTCCTTCCTCATTGAAAAGGAGAGCTCTGTACAATGAATTGCCTGAACCCCCTGCCTCTTCCCCTCCCCGCCAGATGCCAACAGGACTCCTATGGAGACATAGTGAAACATAGCCTGCTGCCTGCAGGAGCCTGCATGGCTGAATGTGAAATATGCAGGTCACTGGAGTGAGATGAAACACAGTGAGGGCTCTGTGTTCAGATTCTGTCTGCCGGCTGTGACAGCAGAGAAGTACTTTCAATGGTCCTAGAGGGGAAACCAAAAACTAGAGTAGAAAAGACTGTTGTTGAAAGGTGCCTTTATATGCTAACTGAGTGTCACTTAGGAACATTTGTCCTTCTGGCTACACTAAATGTGGGCCACTGTGACAAAACCTGGCAGAATAGCACTGAAAATGACACCAGTCACACACCCTCAGGTCACTGACTACAACCTTCTTCAGAAAGCATATGTTCAAATCCCCCAGAATAAAGTGAGTGTCCCTTGTATGCTGACAAGAATTGGGGCACCAAAATAGCCTGTTTTGGTCCCTGGGATATCTCAACCAATCTTATCAGAGCATTTTTAAATGCCAGAAGCTTCTATCACCTGGTTTCCATTGGCTTCTCAACCTGCTATTCCCCACACTGATTTTAGGGGATATCTGTTCTATAAGCCACAAGAATTTTTAAACCTCAGCATCTAGACCTGGTTGAACTGGCCTGATTAGGAGGTCTGCAATTACTTCCCAGATGGAAATTCTGGCTTTTTATGCCAGAGATTCTTCAGCTGGGGAGCTGTTAAGCTAGCGTTGTCCTGGGAGCATGGAGCCTCAGCTACTAGCACCCCTCCCACCTCCAGACACACTGCCAACTCTCCTCCTCTGTGCTATCACTTGCCCACCACATGGTTATGGGGGGAAACCTGGCTCCCTGCCCTGAGCTCATCCCTTGAGGACTATTTCAAGTACTCCTATCTAGTATCAGAAGACAGGGAGGAGGATTACAAAGACATCTTCCAGTGTTATCCAATAGCTTTCCTGAATGATGGAGGAAAAAAGAAGTCCTGAGGTACCAAAATAGAATCCATCAGCATCATTCAACTTCACAGCAAAAGAGCCTCTCTTTCCCTCTTCATTATTAATGAAGTCAAAAAACAGTCTGAAGTTTCGATCCAGGAAGCACCAAGGGTAAATGTGGTAAACTGTCTCTGTCTATCGGGCTCAGGGTTGACACCTTCCAGGGCAGGCAGCTCAGTGTGTGAGCATCTGGCCTGCGATCCAGGTGTGGGCTTGCTGTGGGTGCAGAGGCATAGGGCCAGGCCTGACACAGAAGGATGGAGCACTCTGGCACATTTTCCTAGGCAGATTCCCAGTCAAGAACCAGAGACAGATGTGCATGGACATGGACTCTTATGGAATGTAATTGTTAGTGTCTTCCTTCTCTCAAGCAGATGAACACTTTCATTTTCCTGGAACACTGAATTAACCTGTTTTTATCTTTATCCTGTGAACTCATGTCATTTCAATGACAATTACAGCCATTGGTATTAATCGGTTCTTTGAACCATTGAGATCTTTGTGCATGAGGGCTGAGGATAAAGGAAGGGCCTGGTGGGCATTCAAGTTCATTTCAGCTGAAGCTGTATCTTGTTTTTAGCTTTCCATTCTTTTTCTGAGTCAGACATCAGAAAAAAAAACTTCTTTAACTGCTTTAATTTAAAAAGTCTAATATTAAATGAATGGTGTGTGAAATCCTAAGCCCATAAAAGGAAATCTGGTGATGGCTGTTCAACTGGCTCACAATACAGTAGTTTGAGCTACAGTTGGAGCTTGACATGTATAGGAGACATAAACACATATTTTTCTATGACCAGATAGTTGTTCTAGACATGTAATTTCTATTCAGAGATGATTAACCCAAACTCGCCTCAGAAGATCTTGACTTCCCAGGATAAGGATACATTGGTGGAACCTCCCACATTTTGCTGTTTGTAACTGCTGACCAGCAGTTACTGGGATAACTTATTGACTTTGGAGTGCAGTCTAGCTGTGGAAGATGCTTTCTCTGAGTGAGACTAAAAGTCCAAAGGAGATTTTTATTCACTAGTTTGACATAATTACCACCAGTGGTTTAACCAATTCAGAGACATAACTTGTTCCCTATATGACCATCTCACTCTTATAGAGCTGACTGTGCAGACCACACTTCAACTTCTCCTCTTTGATACTATCCAGAATTGACTGGCTAGATTATTTTGTGCCAAGGCCGTATAATTTAGGCGATTATAATCTAACTGATATTGTCTGTGTTCCCATAAATATCTCTAGAAAAATAATATTTTAATATGCTGTAAAAAGAACCATCTGGGCAGTTTTAAGTGGTTATACAATATGATACAAAAAAAGTGCATTTGGAGTAAAAGTTTTTTGTTTTCAAACACACTCTATTTGTTCCGCATCTTCATAGTTACTGATCTTCCTAGTGACGGTCTGCTGGTCACACACCTGGCGAGGATTAAATCTGCACTAATGAGACTTAAGGGTGGTGGCCCAGGCACACTACTCTGAGCAAAGTGTGGGTAGGTTCAGTACACTGCATGGACCACCTGGAAGCCAGGTGGTAGAGCAAGCTTTGGTTGTGTTCCTGGAAGACTGGTGACCTATCCGTGGTTCCAGCAAAAGGAAGAGATCTGTAGCTATTGCTGCTTCTGTAGTCCAGGAACTACACATTTGGCCTTTCTCTATCTTACCCGTCCATTTGAAAAGATAAGGTCTTTTAGCTACTCACTGGCCAGTTCACCACAATATCAACATCTTCTTTCATGAAAGCTTTTTTTTAGATAAAAGAAGAGACTAGAGGTTCTGGGTGCTAGTAGCTGTCAATAATTTAGGATAACATTCTCCTTGGGTATCTCATCGCTGAGACAGAAGCAACAAGCTTTATCAGCTACAATGAATTAAGACTAAAGGAAAAGTGCACAAAATAAAAATAACTACACAAATAGGAAGAAACACCAAACTGCATTCTTTGTCCTAGTATATAATCCTTTTCTCCAACCCTGCTAGTCAAGTGTGAACTCAGAATGTTTCGAAGGAAGTCTCAGATTGTCGGGTATGAACTCTCAGTTTTGTCTTAAAAATTCACAGTGCAGAATTGAGTTCTGGGCCTGGTAACACTGTGTGCTCATGTCCACACCCTCTCAGCACTCAGCAACACCCCCGGGGCTCCCCAAACTCCAGCACACTGGATCCTCTCAAAGCAGTACATTAGAACCATAGATGTTGTGTCTCTTAAACAATTTGAGGGTTTACAAACTCATGGCGGAATGTATAGAGATGTACAGTCTTGAACTCTGAGGCAAAGTTGGCTTCTAAGGAAGTATGGAAGAATGAGTTCGCTCTAGGGGATTTACCTCCTTTGGTCTTTAACAAGAAGCTAAAAGCATAACTTTTCAGTGATTTATTTGTATTGCCTGCAGATGAAATTAACTGCAATTAATTTTTTAAATTTTATTTACCTATTTTGAGAGAGAGAGAGAGAGTGCGTGCGAGCATGCAGGATAGGGGCAGAGAGAGAGGGAGAGAGACTTCTAAACAGGCTCTGCACTGACACAGTGCCCCATGCAGGGCTTGAACTCACAAACTGTGAGATGATGACCTGAGCCGAAACAAAAACTCAGATGTTTAACTGACTAAATCACCTAGGCACCCCAAATACAATTAAAATAGGACATAGGACATATTGGGGAGATGATGATCCATGGTTATAGCCTGCCTACTAGTGTCATGTCTACAGCTACAGTTATGACCAATTTGGAACTCTAGAGACATAAATCCCAGACTGAACCCGAGTGCTTTCAGTCAGCCCTGAGCCCAAGTCATGAGAGAGCAGGGGGTTAAGGCCCTCAATCAGAAACTCCCAAAATTGGCAGAACAATCAATCACTGGGCACTACAATTATCCTGAGAGGGATGGATAATCTCTTTGCCAAACTTGTTCCAGCTCCTCACCCCAGTCAACCCCATGTCTCCCCCTCCCCTAACCTAGGATAGTGCCTGGAATTCCAGTATTAGAGACTCGTTTTTAAGTACATTGAGGAAACAAAGATTTTCAGGCTTTTTTGGGAGGGTAATATGGACCCAAATTATGACTGGTTAAATATTTCCCCTACCAGCCTTCTGTGGGAAGAACTTCATTCACACTGCTCTCCCGCCATTGTTTTGACAAAAAAAGGGGTTCAGAAGCATATTTATGAAAGGCAAAGTCAAGAAGACAACTTGTCATATGATAGGGTAGAACTGAAAACACTGGATTAGAAAGCTGGAGAAGGAGGAGAGGAGAAAAGAGAGCATGGAACAATCAGCTGGGTGGAAAATCCTCAAGGTCAGTTTTTACTTATTTTGTTTTATTGTTGTTTTCTGCTACCCATTTTTGCCATATTCCTTAAGATTTCAAGAAAGACAGTGTTTTCCAAAGGATTTCCTGTTGGATTTTTGTTTTGAGATAAATGTTAAGGACAGAGCCAAAAGGCCCAGATTTACTTTAGGTCCATCTACATCTTAGCACAAAGGGCAAAAGCCAGCCAGATAAGAGCAAGGTTTTGGTGAGATGGGCTGAGGTATGAAAAGGGACTGAGGGGGGCGCCTGGGTGGCTCAGTCGGTTAAGCGTCCGACTTCAGCTCAGGTCACGATCTCGCGGTCCGTGAGTTCGAGCCCCGCGTCGGGCTCTGGGCTGATGGCTCAGAGCCTGGAGCCTGTTTCCGATTCTGTGTCTCCCTCTCTCTCTGCCCCTCCCCCATTCATGCTCTGTCTCTCTCTGTCCCAAAAATAAATAAACATTAAAAAAAAAATTTAAAAAAAAAAAAAAAAAAAAAAAGGGACTGAGGGCTGAGGTATGAAGGGAGGGTGTGGGGCAAGGCTCCCCTGACACACTGCCTCTCTTCAGTTCTACCCTACCCCACAGAGCTCCTTGGTTTTGGTCGATGTGCTCTTGCTGCATCGAAAGAGTACCCAGGCAGCTGCCACTAGGGAGTGGAACAGTGGCAGCTGGGAGGCTGGGCAGAAGTCCAAGGGCTCCTGGCTGCCAGCACTCAGGCCTGCCCACCCTCTCCACCCACTTGCTCCTCATTAAGGAGTCAAGGACAAACCTGAGCCCTCCTGAGTCCCTCCACTTTCTCCCAAACCCACCAGTGTTCCAAGGATGACCTTATGGTACAAACCCCAGGCAGAAGCACAGTGCTTGCTTCTCCCTTGAAGCCAGCCTCAAGCCAAATGCTCTTGTGCACTAACCCTGTGAGGGACAGGCAGAGGAAACTCAGAGGAAGTTGGCACTTAATGGCGAATCTGGCTGCCTACAAAGAGATTTATAACTGGGAATTCAGTGCCTCTGTGGTGCTTTTAGAAACAGTTCCTGGCTTGACTAAGAGAAACTTTTGTGGAAAATGCCTGTCATTCATGTTCCTGGCAGATCTGCAAGTGTTTTTATGGCACAGATGTAGCTCTGATTGCTCACTCTACAAACACAGACAGAAACTTTGTCAGAACACTGGCTATGGCATGTGCCAGGTGGCAGACTAACATGGTGGATGGAGCTCAAAGAGCAAAGGGTGATTTGAGCACCAGAGAGGTGAGGACATGTGTTCTCTCCAACACACGGATGCCACCTCAACACTGTACCCTCCACCTTAAGGATAAAGTACTTCCTTCTGCCCTCCACCCCAGGGTATCTAAGGGCAACTGGGAGACATTAAGTTCCATTTATCCCAAGTAAGATGGGTTGAATCAGGTACCTCAAAAAAGGTATACTGAAGTCCTAACCCTAATGCCTCAGAATGTGACCTTATATTTGGAAATACATCTTTGCAGGTGTACTTAGTTAAGATGCAGTTGTATTTGAGTAGGATGGGCTCTGAATCTAATGTGACTTGTGTGCTTATAAGAAAAGACAAGGCCACGTGAAGACAGAGAGACAAACAGGAAGAGGATGGCTCCAGGTTGGGTAGAGCCAGAATGTGGAGTGATGTATCTCCAAGCCACTGAATGCTAAGGATTGCTGAGAACTGCCAGGAGCTATGAAGAGGCAAGGAATGACTCTCTTCTAAAGCCTCAGAGAGGTATGGATCTGCTGACACCATGCTTTCAGACTTCTAGACTTCAGGAACTCTGAGAAAATAAATTCATGTTATTGGAAGTCACCCAGTTTTGGGACTTTGTTACAGCAGCCCTAGAAAATGAGTACACCATTAAGAAAGAAAGAAAGAAAGAAAGAAAGAAAGAAAGAAAGAAAGGAAGGAAGGAAGGAAGGAAGGAAGGAAGGAAGGAAGAAAGAAAGAAAGAAAGAAAGAAAGAAAGAAAGAAAGAAAAGAAATGACATCAAACAACGTTGGCTTGATAACTGTCATCCTGAGATGGCCAGCATGCAGAGATAAGCTAACGGAGATCCCAAGCACACTTCCCCTCACCAGCACCAGGTAAAGAGTATATTCTACAGCAAAATATTTCTGTTGTTTTCTAACTGAAAATGCTTCTCTTTCATGGTCCTTGGGTAGATTCGTAATCCATTTTTTAAATGTTCATTTATTTATTTTTGAGAGAGAGAGAAAGAGAGTGCAACTGGGGGAGGGGCCAAAGAGAGGGAGACAGAGAATCCCAAGCAGGTTTCAAGCTGTTAGTGCAGAACCTGACACGGAGGCTTGAACTCACGAACTTTGAGATCACAACTTGAGCTGAAATCAAGAGTTGGACACTTAACCAAGTGAGCCACCCAGGTACCC
>NW_024412377.1:113066797-113130871 GCF_014898765.1 Herpailurus yagouaroundi | reverse complement strand
TGAAATCAAGAGTTGGACACTTAACCAAGTGAGCCACCCAGGTACCCCTATCATCCCTTTTCCGTATCAAACAGATCAAAGCATTAATTGTTATCACTTCGTCCAAAAATAAATATGCTAATTCCTGGAGATTTTGCCCTGTGATTTAGACTTTGCAGATAAGACAATCCTGGGGAAGAAAAGCTCAAGCATGTCTATTTCGACTCAATAAAGAAAGTCTTAATCATTCCAGAAGAAAACAACCTAGTCACCTGCTTAGGTCTAAGGGTCTGGGATGCTAGCCATACCTTCTTTGGGCTTCAGTCACTCACCTCTGATTAGAGTTTGGGGCTGAATGAACATAACCTTCAGTTTTAGCCATGGCAGTGAGTGACCTAGCAGACCTTGAGCTGTCTATAAAGAATGTCGATTTGACATCATTTTGGGGATTAAATGGAAGGGAAATTTGGCTGGAGAGGGTGGAGACTATGTAATCTAGGCACAATAAAGCCACTACTGGAGCCAGTAGAGGATGGCGAAGTTTAAGGTTAAGGGTACAGAGTAGCTTTCAGAGAAAGAAGCAACTTGAATGTAAGCAAAACAAAAAATTTTCTAAAGTCTGTCACAAAATTCTGCATGTAGTAACAGAATATTAAGGGAATTTCCCTCATTTCACTGAGGGAAGAAAGGGTTCATTAAACTGATTTTAAAACATCTAGATTTCCAGAAATCATTCAGGCATCTAATAATATCAAATGTTATATAAAATATGACAATTGAGAATTAAAGAACAAAAAATAGATTATATAAAAGAGACAAAGGAGTAGATGTTACAGGAACCTGGTACCTGTATAAAACGAAATGTTGTAATTGAATGCTAAGGCAAAAAGAAATAATCTACTATAGTTTTCCTTCCATATAATGTACAAACTTATCTACAAACTTTTTCCTATAAGTGAGCTAGAAATCTTTACACCATTATTCTATATTCTTTTTATGAAGAAATGATCATTTTAGGTGTATGGGTGTGTGTGTGTGTGTGTGTGTGTGTGTGTGTGTGTAATTTCTTCAAAACTTACCAGGCTCATCTACACATTCAATGCACTCCCAATCAAAGTTGCACCAGCATTCTTCTCAAAGCTAGAACAATTCTAAAATTTATATGGAACCATAAAAGAGGCTGAATAGCAAAAGTAGTGTTGAAAAAGAACACCAAAGTGAGAGGCATCACAATCACAGGCATTAGCCACTATTGCAAAGTTGTAATCATCAGGACAGTATGGTATTGGCACAAAAACAGACACATAGACCAATGGAATAGAGAACCCAGAATTGGACCCACAAATGTATGACAAAGCAGGAAATCTTTGGACCCACAAATCTTTGACAAAAATTGTGGGAAATTTGACAAATCTTTGACAAAGCAGGAAAAAGTATCCAATGGAAAAAAGACAATCTCTTTAGCAAATGGCGCTGGGAGAACTGGACAGTGACATGCAGAAGAATGAACCTGGACCACTTTCTTGGTCCTTTCTTCCTTTCATTTGTGTACATCATACACAAAAATAAACTCAAAATGGATAAAAGACCTAAATGTAAGACAAGAAACCATCAAAAGCCTAGAGGAGGAAATAGGCAACAATCTCTTTGACCTCGGCTGCAGCAACTTCTTATTCCACACGTCTCTGAAGGCAAAGGACATAAAAGCAAAAATGAACTATTGGGACCTCATCAAGATAAAAACTCCTGCACTGCAAAGGAACCAATAAGCAAAACTAAAAGGACCAACAGAATGGGAGAAGATATTTGCAAATGATATATCAGGCAAAAGGCTAGTATTCAAAATCTGTAAAAAACTTACCAAACTCAACACACAAAAAACAAATAATCCAGTGAAGAAATGGGCAGAAGAATAGACATTTTTCCGAAGAACACATCCAGATGGCCAACAGACACATGAAAAGATGCTCAACATCGCTCATCATCAGGGAAATACAAATCAAAACCACATTAAAATACCACCTCACACCGGTCAGAGTGGCTAAAATGAGCAACTCAGGAAACAACAGATGTTGGCGAGGATGTGGAGAAACAGGAACCCTCTTGCACTGTTGGTGGGAATGCAAGCTGGTGCAGCCACTCTGGAAAACATTGTGAAGGTTCTTCAAAAAAATTAAAAATAGAACTGCTCTACTACCCAGCAATGGCAGTACTAGGAATTTATCCAAAAGATACAGGAGTGCTGATACATAGGGGCACTTGTACCACAATGTTTATAGCAGTGCTTTCAACAATAGCAAATGATAGGAAGAGCCCAAATGTCCATCAACTGATGAATGGATAAAGAAGATGTGGTTTATATACACAATGGAATACTGCTTGGCAATGAGAAAGAATGAAATCCTTTTGCAGTAACATGGATGGAACTGGAAGGTATTATGCTGAGTGAAATTAAGTCAGTCACAGAAAGATAGATGTTTTCACTCTTTTTTTTTTTTAATTTTTTTTTTAACATTTATTTATTTTTGGGACAGAGAGAGACAGAGCATGAACGGAGGAGGGGCAGAGAGAGAGGGAGACACAGAATTGGAAACAGGCTCCAGGCCCTGAGCCATCAGCCCAGAGCCCGACGTGGGGCTCGAACTCACGGACCGCGAGATCGTGACCTGGCTGAAGTCGGATGCTTAACTGACTGCGCCACCCAGGCGCCCCTAGATGTTTTCACTCTTATGTGGAGCTTGAGACACTTAACAGAAAACCATGGGGGAAGGGAAGGGGAAAAATAGTTTCCAACAGAGAGGGAGGCAAACTCCTAAGAGACTATTAAATACAGAGAACAAACATACAATGTATGTTAGCGAACTTGACAATAAATTATATTTTTAAAAAGGCATATTCTTTGGTGACATGAAATATTTCAAGTATCATTCTTCAACTCTAAAACAGTAAGAATTTTTGCAGGTTAAGTCAAGAATCTAAACAAATGTTAAAATTATATCACTCTTTGCCTCAAAGTCATACAAGAGTTTATCATTTAATCAAACATCTCATATAATCTACTAATTATTCTACATTATCCTTGATGAATAAAAATTCATTCAAGAGAAAAAAAAAACCTTACCAGGCTGACATGAGGTTCAGGTTAAAGTTTGCAAATGGATTCTCTGATGTCTATGATTAACATCTATCCTTAAGAAATAAGTTTGTAATAAGGAGCCAGATTAAAAATATGCATGATTTTACAGTAAATATAGTCTCCCTTACTACTGTCAAGTCTTAGAGCCACAGACAGAGCTATGGGAGATAAATGAAAGACAACCAGATCTGACACAGCAAGAAATGAAGATGATACCTTTAATCCTCCAGGGGTGTAATTATCTCCTGAAAATCCCAGCTAGCAGAAAAGTCTCCTTGCTATTATTAGATTTCTTTCAGTTTGGGATGTAAGTATATGCTGAACATCATTCACTGAAAACTACTGGTTTCTCTCTCAGTGTGTGTAAAATCTGAGTTCAGTGGTGATTAATTTGGTCCTTGAGCTAGGTGAAGCTTCATTTCAACTCTCCCTGAGTGCAAAGCTTAATTCTGAATAAATTGGCATGTTGCCCCTTATTCTACTGTTGTGTGTGTTCCCAGAAAACAGCAGGCCTGTTCTCTTGGACAGCTAAGATTCCTCCAAGTTCAAGATTTTGTTCCAATGACTGTTTTTTCCGTCAGCAGTTTCAAAGGTTCTTAGTGGCATTTCTTTTGTAATGCCATAACCAAAGAATTGAGTGTTGCCCAATTACCTGATCAAAAGAAAGCCCTCTCATCACGTCACTTGACTTCATGTGTCCTCCGGCTTGCTCTTTGTGGCTGATGGTGTCATGTTTCCCAGAATCAACCGTTTCAACAATGGACAAAATGACTTGTAGGCTCAAAAGGATTAACAAAATCAAAGATGCACATTTTATATGTAAACGAAATATGTAGAACACACACTTAGTAGCAAAGAAATATGATGAACAGAAAGGTTAACCAAATGTGTGACTAAAAATTAATATGGGAAAAGACATTTTCCAATATTTAGTGGACGGTGTTAATACTTGTTGGACATCTCTGTGAGCCAGGCATTGCGGACACTATATGGATGTTAACTATATCCTAAGTAACCTTGCTAGGTAACTGCTGTTAGGCTCCTTTTACCAGTGTAGAAAGGGAGGCTTTAAAATGTTAAGTGGCTGTCCAAGACCGTTCATCTACAAGTATTAAAGCAAGAATCTAACCTTGCACCTGTATTATTTCTAAGGTATTCTCATTCTCTTTCTATTTTACCAGGGATACTGATAGCAGTCACCTAAATAGAAAATAACTGACTTTTTAATACACGTTTATAAGCTAACGATATTCACTACAGCCACTTTTGAGTTAACCATAGCATAATCACTGAAGCCTTTCTTCTCTTGGCAAAAGTCAAAGGAGACTTGCTCAACTGTCAGGCCAAGTCAATGTTTTCCAACCCAACAGTCTTCAGCCGGGGGAGCCTCCTTCTTCCTTTTCTTTCCTTCCTCCTCAGAGCATGGCAGCATCAGACTTCATGTCTGCTACCCAACGCTGGATTAATTCAGCCATGCTCCTTCTCTGCTCCCACAGAGAAGTACTCCTGCTGAGCCCCTCTGGCAAAGGTCATACCATGGTGCTGACTGAAGCTCTCGGCAAATCCATGGTCTCCAACCACATCTGGGGTTTCAACACTGCCTGGCAATCTTCCCATGATCTGTAGACAGCACTATTGTCCCAAAGACACTCTTTCAGACTTTCCTCTATCTTTTATGTCACTTTCTTGAAGTTCACTTCTTCCTTCACTCTCAACACGTCCTAACCTCCTTCTTGACAGAGGATAAGGCACAGGAAAACTCCATCAACTTCATATCCTCCCTCCTTCTATTCATCTGTATTTCATCCACCTTTTTGACCTTCCATAGGGCAGTGTCCAGTGACTTCTCCCGCTACATGTTTCTACCTTTGTCGACAACTCTCAGCTGCATCAGAACCAAGTCAGACACTCGGCCCCAGCATCCAGCCACCCATGAACTTCTGTTGCTTCTCCTTCTTTAATATTGAAACTGTTATAGTAATGTAAAGATAGATGGAAATTAAGGTGGACACATTCACGCTTCCGAAGGCTTGACTTTAAATGGCACAAATTTTAATTTTCCTCATTCTTGAAGCCTCCCTTCACTTGTTTTTCTATAGAATCCTTTGTTCCAGGAACTTGGTATCCATAGTGACATCTTGCTGACTTCAGTGTATCCCTAGTAATGAGACTTGGATGGCCAGTGCCAGTCATGAGCCCATCTTGAAGACATCACGAATGTGGCTGGAAGCATGGACCAGTTTCGTAATGAAACTTCCCAGATTCTGTATTTTCCTATAAAGCCCTTCAGCCTTTGACCCTGAACGGGTCTGCAATTTTGAAGGCATTAGCCTGCTGTGGCATCCTTTGCCTGGCAAAGTAATAAAGCTATTGTTCTTCTTTATCCCCAAACTCTCTGTCTTTGTGTTACATTTCAGCTCTGGAGCACAGAGGTCAGTTTTCTCTTCTCTTCTCTTCTCTTTTTTTCTCTTTCCTCTCCACTCTTCTTTCTTCTCCTGCCTCCTCCTCTTGGTTCTAGCCATTCTAGTTCAACAATGAGCATGTGCTCCTTTTTAAATTCCTTTTGTAGTTAGAAGTGTGTCGTGGACTCAAATGGAAGTGCTTGTGTAATGCACTCGCGTGGCAGTGGAGGGTGGTGGGGGAGGTGACACTAGTGTAGAATATGGTTTGTGCCCACTCAGTATCCTTTCTGCCCTCCTAGAGCAAGAGTAGACCTTATACTGGGCATTTAAGCATGAAAGGCTGTTGTAGAAGCCAAGCATCATCTGTGGCCTCTCTCCCCACCTCCCCCACCCATCTCTCTGTCTCTTTCACACCCAGCAAAGAACTGCGTGGGCTGCATGTGAAGGGGGTGCAGACAGGAAAATGATAGGGATTTTCCATGCATTTGAAAAACCGTGTGGGAATACGTTCTTTCATACCAAGTGAAAAGCGATGCAAAAGGCAAGCCTGTTGTGAATGGTGCATGAGGGGAGGATCTCTCGGATGTTCTTAGTGTGTACAAATGAAACACACCCACAAGCCCCTGAGCAGCCTCCAAATCTCCGAGTGCACTGGCACTAAACTAAATTTAAAGGCTATTGGGTTCTGACAGTATGTTCTGGCCTCCCCCAAACAGTGATATAACAAACACTTCATACAATTGCCAATGAGGAAATAATCACCAAGGATTGCTAACACTAAGCAGAAGCAAACAAAGTTGCAAATGAAGGGTTATAGGTACAAGACAAAAGTATTTTCATCCAGCATTTGGAGGAACTGGAGCTGAAAAACAAATGAATTGGGAGTGGGGGCAGGGAAGGCTCCCAAACCTAGGGGAAATTAACAGGTGAATAAGCTGTCTGCAAATAGGCTATCCACATTAATGTATAAATTCAAAGTCATCCAACCCATTACAATCTTTTGGTTTTGTCTTCCAGGAAGCCAACAGTACTGCTCTCATTTTCCAAGATGAGTCTTCCAGGAGGATGGAACAGAGAATCTGTCCATATGCATATATCTGGGGCTTCCCCTCAGAGTCATCTGCTTGCCCAACTGTTTAAGAAACTCAGATTCTCTACTGAAGAATCGTTCAAATAGGGTAATATAAAAATACAACTTTTCATGGGGTGCCTATGCAGCTCAGTTGGTTGAACGTCTGAATCTTGATTTTGATTCAGATCGTGATCCCAGAGTCTTTGGACTGAGTCCCACTCAGAGTGTGGAATTTGCTTGGGATTCTCTCTCTCTCTCCCTCTGCCCTCTCCCTGACCTGTGTGCTCTCTCTCAAACAAACAAACAAACAAACTTTTCATATTAAACATTTTATAAACTTACCTGCTATGTACCCTTTCTGAGGAAACCACTAGTACATGAGCTACATCAAACTAAGCTAAATAGGACATACACTAAGACAACTAAAAACATTAGGATTCAGGGACAAGAAGATAGGGACCAGAAAGCGACTGTCCGGGAGGATGCTGAACAAATATTCAAAGACAGTAGTCAAGACTAGATCTCAAAGCCATATGCCTAGAGAATATTACCCCAGTTAGATCAGGCATGGGAGGCAATGAACGCCAAGGATTCCTTATGTGTTCATCCACAATAAAAGGAGACTTGTTTCAATGGAGTGCATGGGGTGAAGAGTAATAAGGATGTTGAAAACTAAGGTAATAAAAAAATGAAACAATTATTATCTCTAGGAAAGAAGCTATACAAAAATGGAAATGCAGTTATAATAGACATGGATTGCATGGATTGGTTGTAAATTATTTTTGTAGGACTATAACAGTGCAAACTTTTAATAATAGTGTAATAATAATGTAACCAAAACATGTGATACAATTAGAGTAGCAGACTTTAAGAGAGCATGTGAGGACAGGATCTGAGGGTAAATCCTCATCTGTGATAGTAACAGTCAGAAGATTATACCTAAAAATCAGAAAAGCAGGAAGGAGTGGTGCAAACAATTCATTTATAAATGTGGCTCTAAGAGCAGGGAGGAAAAATAAAAGGGAGTCTAGGTGGTGGAAATCACAGTGCAGACAGGTAAAGGATTTCCTTTACTGTTATGGGTTGAACTGCGCCTGCCCCATCTATATGTTGAATCCCTAACCCCCAAAACCTCAGAATGTGGCTGTATTTGGAGATAGAGTATATGAAGAGGTAAGGTCATATGAGTAGTACTAACCCAATTTGATCGGTATCCTGATAAGAGGGGCACATCCAGTAAGGACCACATTAAGTCATCTACAGGCTGAGAAGAGAGGCTTTAGGAGAAACCAAACCTGTGGACACACTGATCTGGAACTGCCAGCCCCCAGAACTGTGAGAAAATAAATGTCTGTTCTTTAAGCCATTCAGTCTGTTATTTTATTTTATTTTATTTTATTTTTAGGGAAGCTCAAGCTTCCCACATCCTAATGAACCACGTAAGAATCGGCTTTTTAAGCAATTTACAAAATTAAAAAAAAAGCTAAAAAAAAATAAACGGAGCTCATATTAGTTGAATACTATGCCCAGCTGAATCATCTGAAAGCCATCTGAAAGCCAGGTGTGCCTCACTCCGGCCAAAGATTTCCCAGTTTCTTCTGGAGTCCGAAGAACATCACAAAGACCTCAGTCCTTTTGTGTTGACAGCACTGGACCCTGGACCAGTATCTTGGGCCATCCCTTGGGAGATGCTATGCATCATTTCCACTTAGGCCCCACCACCATTCCCTGGCTGTGATCTGCTAAGCAACTCTGCAGGCGGGATTTGGAGGATAAAGAACTTCAAGGTCTCTTTGCTCATCAGCATACCCTTTTAATGCCACTGCCCAGCTCAAGGGCAGGCCTGGGAGTGATTCTGGAAGAAAGATTTAGCCCTTATACCTGGAGCCCGGAACTCAGTTTTCTTGAGATCTGCACTGATAGAAGAAACATTTTTCTCTTATAAAAGATAAAAAGTCCACATATGGTCATGATGCTAAGAACTTGAGCAAACAAGAGGAAGAATGAAATTACAAAATGCTCTAGGAGAACTTACCCTTTTTCCCCAAGGCTCTCTGGGTTGAGGAAAGAGACAACACCACCATAAACGAAAGTCCACTAAATTAGTTACCTTACAGGTGTAACCACTCCAAAGGCAGCACCTAAAACACCTGGGCCTCTGACATGGCACCTGCATAGGGCTCCTTCATCAAGACAGGCCCGGAATCAGGGTATACTTTGCAATCTACCAGAACAATAGAAAATGGATTGTTTGGGAAGCTTCCATTAAATAATTCCACACCAAATCGAGAGCCCCCCCCATATCTATCCTTGAAGTTAGATGGGACTGCCAGGACTTCTCCAGTAAACTGCTACCAGTTCTCACAAACAGCAAAAGGGAATCTAAAATTAATGAACCAAATTCTAGTAAGCACCGGGCTCCCCTTTCTGCTTTAAAACCACACTAACTCTGGAGCCTGCTGATAGAATTCTAGTAAACGTGACAGAAGCCAGCGAAAAGCATGTATTCTTAACCACAGTCAACTCACCTGGATCTCCACAGTGCCCAGTCCCAGTGGGAAGAGGAAGGTAAAGTTTCCAGTTCTCTCTTCCTCTCCAAGTCCTGACTGGTCGTCCATCCTGTCTCTCCCAGGAACAGCAACTGCCTTCTTGTTTCGTTTTGTGTTCCGAGAACTTAACTTGGCTGGACTATTACTTAAGTAAGGCATTTCTATAATGTTTTCTTCTCTGTATTTCAAATAATAACCAGGACTTTTGTAGAGTGCAGAGCAGGAACAGACAGTCATAATCACCTCTTGTCTTTTTTTTAAAGTGTAATTCCAGTGAAGAGTAAAAGAAGGAGGAAAGCGGAGTCTCTAAGGGTCAGTGGAGAGAGTGTCTCCAGGATCAAAGGAGAGAACTTGTTTGCAGCAACTTGAGTAGGTAGTAGTGACGCATTAGAAGCACATGCTCTTTTTAGACACCAAAACTACATAGTGAGTTTAAGGATGTAGGGCCCCAAACCGGGGTTCCCAACCTCAGCATATATACTGGTCTATCACATGCACAACGAAGAGGCAAAGGGCCAGGGACTGTAAGGAGTCACAGCTTACGCAACACAGAGGTCTGGTGCTCAGGCTCAGCTGTAGATGAGAGAAGCTTTAACTTGGGAGGGAGGGGCTTGTGCTAATAAAGACAGAGATGGAAATTCCCAACACCCTGGGAAGACACGGAACACAAGTTAATTAATTTAAATGAAACAGTGTTTCCTGCTCCCAAGTCTGTGAACTAAGATTCAAACCCACTGCCCTGTGTTTGATCTTGAGTATTTGGAGACAGGAGAGTATCTGTGAGGGAAACAGCACCCAAATCAGAAAAGTTGTTAAAGCACAGGTGGAATTCTTTGAAAAGAGGCTCCATGGGTAAGCACATTTCCTCTGCAGGCAGAGCTCCAACATGGAAATGGATCCTCCTAGCCCCACCCCTGCCTCAATGTAGTGTTTTGCTGTTTCAGGTTCATAGCTGTGGGTCTGAGGAAATACCTCCAGGTCAAAGACGGAAACTCAGATGGGCTCAGCACACCCAAATTGGCCTAAATCAGCTTGGGGGAACAAGTGGGGAAATAAAGCTGTTCGTGTTCGGTCCCATAGTCTCACCTTGGAATCATAGACTCTGAGGAATTGAACCTGAGTTTAGACCAAGAATTCCCTGAAGGCACCTTTTGGCTATTGTCACTGTCATTCCTTGTGGTAGTGGGAGGAAATCAGTGAGGGGCTAAGCATATCATTCTATTTTGTTATCCTTATTCTATTTGTTAGGTTTTGGGGGTTATCTGGGGATTAAATTTTTGCTCATTTCTTTACTCTCCTATCACAAAAAATGTTTTTTGTTTTTGTTTTTTTGCCATTCGGAAAAAAAAATGTGAGGAAGAGGCAAGAAGAGTTTTTGGTTAGCATTTAAGATATAAAACTCTAAATTTTATTTATCTGGGATCTTAGCAAGCTCAAAACCAAAAACAACCAGAAAAATGTTATGGTCTCAGTGTTAAGAATTTCTCTAAGACCCCAAAATGTCTTATCACATTGAATTATATCCAGTATCAGTTTGGTGGCTATATTCAACAAATATTAAACACTGTCCCAACAAGGCATGGGTTTACGTGTAAGGGATATACCAGTAAGCAGACTTTGCTCTCATGGAGCTATGTTCTGGTGTGAGAGTGAACAAATACACAGATATACATGTCAATTTATAATAAGCATTACAAAGGAAATAAAACAGGGTAAGGGATAAAGAGTGTTGGGGGACCGCTGCCTTCCTTCCACTTTCTCTAGGGCTCTCATTAGTACTTCAGACGTTTACAAGTACAGTTAACCTGTCTGGACACCCTTCCGTTTCCTATCAACTCTCCCTTCTTGCCTGGTTACCTCTCACTATGCTTCGGCGCTCAGCCCCAAATCGCTTCCTTAAGGAAGCCTCCTTTGGCCCTCTGGAAGAAATCAAGTTCGGATTCCTGCTTAATCACAGTACCCGGGGTTCTTTGTTGTACGGTACACTTAATGATGATATGTGTTGGAAGTGTTCAATGCCTCCGTCCCCTCCAGAGTAGGTGCTCATGAAAGCAGAAACTGTGGCTTGTTCTCTGTTGAATCCCTAGAACCTTGTCTTTGGGAGAGTATGTAGCAAACAATTGTTAACTGTCTGAGTAACTCGGTATACCAGAACACTTCATTAAGCAGAGAAGTCCCCCTCCCAACCCTATTTGAAAACAGTGCTTCATCTTAGGGGCCATCTAAATAGTTTGGGCAATTCTCTCTGTAACAAAGTGAATCTACATAATTTATTTGGTGTCATTGGATTATGAGTATTAACTTAATGCTACTATTCTCCTTGCATTTCATTTCATCCATCTTCAATATTCTTGGAAACCTGTGCTGACTGGCCTACATTTTAAAATGAATAATCTTTTATTTGTAAAAGATTGAGTCATAAATAGGCAGAATCAACCCATGCTTTTATTTTCATTGCATATAAAAATTTCATATGAAGGTATTGATGTACAGTACTATCCCCATGGGCTGTAAAGAGGCTAAGAAACCACTAAAAGAATCATCATCATTTGTAATGCGCACACACAGTTTACCACTCTGAAAACATATCCTAAGAAATAAAATTAAAAACAACTAAAATCAGGAAGGATGTTTTTCATAATTATAGTGTCCCCTTTGTACTGTTTAAAACAAAAGTAATCAAATTCCTTTGGGCCAGGGCTGCTAAAATCTACAGTTTGTGTCAAAAAAATAAAATAAAGTAATAGGAGGCTCATTTTTTCTAGAAAAAGAATCTCTCACTAAGTCACATGTTCTGAGGGCTGGGCAAGAGTGGGAGGCAGTTTCCATGCCACCCACTGGGAATTTTTCAACGCTTTTGGGAGTTGACAACAAGGTTAACTTTGAAAATTCTACAGCCATAGAAGCTTTGCAGAAACAAATTCCAGAGAATGGCGAATCATTTTTGTGTGAACTGGCATCATATAAAAACTGTTTTATCTTTAGATTCACATACATATAGATATTTGGTTGATCTTAGGTAAAGTCAAATTCCAGGGTTAAAAAAAATGACCTTTTCATATTACATTTTCTTTTCTTTTTCATATCACAAATTCTCCTAACATGACAGGAGCTGATGAATAAATGACCATCACGTGTGACCTATGGCTCTAGTTTCAAATCAAGTTCATTTGCCTATGTGCTAAAGCAGTGAAAATGATTTTGTTATCATTGGACAAGAATATATTTTCCCAAGTAGTGTTTGAAAGTTAAAAAAAAATAAAACAACAATCAGATGTAACTAACTGAAGTAGCTCCTGATCAAGAGATAGGAAGAAGAATCATTATATATCCAGTGCTGTTTCACAGCAAGAAGTACTTAAAAGCTTGTAAGTCAGAAGGGTGTCAGAATCTTCCAGAGGTTGACTGTGATTTTCTAAATTCCAGCTGTTGCCAGAAATCCAATTGGTTCAAAGCTTGGATGTAAAATGCCCAGCCCTAGCCCGCCCCCATTGACTTACTTTCAAATGCAGCAAAACAGAAGAAAATATTGGTTAAAGTTAAGGCACAGCCCTGGGACCAAAGACCTGCAGCTATGTTTTTTAAATTTATATATCTTTATGTATTTTATAGTTTTCTTGAATCTTCCATAAACAAGCTCTAAAGTGACAAGACTATATATATTACAGGAGAAAAGAAAATGTACAAGGAGTATGTATACACACCATTCATTCTCTCACCAAGAGTTTCCAAATATATCAACACCATCCCATCGTGGGATGATGTTTTAATAAGAACTGATAATTTACAATTAACATTACAGTATGTACATTACAATAAATACATGGTTGTAAACAGACAAACAAGACTGTATTACAGGTAAGGTCATTTGGTGAGAAAAAAAATGCATGGCACAAAAAATAAATAATGCATTCAAAAATTATCATAAAGCTTTCTGTAAAATCCATTTCATTCAAGTTTTTTTTCCTTGTCTGCAATTTGTTCTATCTACATTATTTTCTTGTGAATTTTAAGTGATGTAAAAGAAAATTAAAACAGCATTATTGTGTTTAGTAACTTGCAAGCTGAAATGTACTGGTTTTATGCAAACTTGGACTTTTTTTCCCCATACAGTACCCAGATATTGCATTTTCTTATGGCATTTTAGGAAATGTAAAGCCACTTGTAAAAGGATGTTCTCTGTAAAGCGGTGCATAATTCTGAAGCACACTTTGGCAAGAGAGAAGGGAAGAGAAAGAAGGGAGAGGATAAGCAGACCGTACAGTGCATTAGTCTCTGTCTCTTGGATATTGCCTTTTCTACAATTTGACTGTCCATCGGTGAGTATCTTCACAACACGTGATCATTATAAACCAACAAGTTGAAAACAAAACAACTCTGCTTTTCAATGCAGTTACAAATCCTTTCAGGTCCGGATTTGTGACATATTGCTACTTTAATTTTTTTCTATTATTATCAAGATTTTAGGCACTCTGTGGGGGAAATACCAACCAGTAGTGAGAGGAGGGAATGAGAATATTTTGGATAAAGGAATACACTCTAGATTGTTTGCCTTTTCTTCTAGACTTCCATCAAGAACAAATAAAACAAGTTTTCAACTGTTCTTCTGAAACCACTTGGCTAACCACAGGACTTTATTTGAAAGATTACTGATTTTTTTTTCAGGGAAGAGGGTGGAAACCTGATCATTAATTAGTTGATTCCTGTTCTGCTCTAAGAACAGATCAGAGCTACATAATTTTTCTGTCAGAAGTTCCCTTGTGGATCTCCGGGGATTCAAATAGGGACTGTGTTTAGCTTGGGTCATTTCCCCTGGCTGATGACTTGGTTATTAGTCGCCAGAAGGCCCTTGGGAAATCCCAAATATAAATGCTTTCCAAGGTTATAAGTTTTCTTGACTGTTTATTTTCAATAAATAATGTCAATGTGAAAAATGACTATTTGGGCTCCAAATTCTTCATAGACAAGGCAAATACTTTACTAAGAGCTGGAATGGACAGAACATCCAGACTAGGTAAGTGCCCCGGGATGCCCATTGAAGGTAAATACTGGAAAGTAATCCCTAAAATTGTAATACATTTCTTGGTGCTAAATGCAGCCAAGAATTAGCTCTGTTACTTAGGTGGAATCTTCTTACCCATCCTAGTATTTTAGGGTGGCATTATATTACCAAACCTCTGGTGCCAGCACCATCATCAACTTCTTTCCCTTGGTGCATTTAATATTCTCCTCTACAAGACATACTTGTGGACCAGTGATAACTGTGAGAGCAATTTCTACATTATGAGGCTATCCATTAAGGAAGAGTAGTTGCTACACTTAAGATCTCTTCTCAAGAATATTCCTCATATAGTTCTTAATCCCATGGTGAAATCATGGAAACAAAGAGCATTAGTTGTACTGGTGTTTGTTAATATACTCTGCTAATATTTTTAAAAATTACCTAGCTAGCTGTTAACTTTTCTGTGTAAATCAAGAGTTAAAGTTAGGCATTATATTTGGCCTTGTGGTAGAAATAAATGGTGACTCTAGCCTGACTACCTGCTACTTTTCATCACTCAGAATGGTGGTGATATATTTGATAAGACCCCATCTAGTGAACATGGACAGAGATTCAAACACACACTAAATAATAAAGCAGCACAAGGGGAAAAAAGTTCTTACTACAACTGACTGTGAAAACAATAGAAATGAGCATAAAATGTGAGGGTTATTACAAAGACATGCACTTGTGAAATGAGGGTCTATTGACACAGCAAAAAGTTATCAGAAGACACTAAGTAGGAAAATACCTAAAAAAGACCATTTTAGCTACTGTGTATTTATATATCTCTTACTTGCTTCAGACAACACCAACTGATGATTGTTTATGAGGCTTAAGACACATTAGACAGAATGCACATCAAAGTATCACAGAACAAATATTCACTTTGTACACCGTGAAAAAAATATCAGTGAGAGCAACTCTGCTTATCTGAAAAGACTGAAATGAAAAGCAAAGTAAATGAAGACCTACAAAAAGGTTTTCCTGCAACATAAAATTGGTTTCTGTTTTAAAATATGGAAGTCATTGGTATATAAAACAATGAATCACTACAAATCAGTTAATTGCTATGAACTATAAGGTGCAAGTAAAATTCGTAAATTAGATTTATCCAGTGTAGCACAGATTTGTACTGAAAACTTGCAAGTTACTCCTTAGAAAAAAATAACCAGTGACAGATGAAGTTTTGAACATAGTTTTTTAAATATAATACCTCAGTACATTTAATAATAAAAGTAAGCTCTACAAAAAATCTGTTTTACATATCATACAAAATGTAGAGGTCAGTGCAGCTCAGTGAACCACACTATACAGTCATGTATCAGGAAGACTTGAAATTAGAAAATTATGCAATTTCTGTGGCTCATCTTCCTCCTGGTAACAGATTCATGCTGTGTCCTGTTCCTGACACATTTGTTGCTTCATCCATGAGTTCACTCTGTCTGTGTAATGCCTTCTTTCTGCTGAAAATATTGCAAACAAATAAAAAGTAAAGAACCCCCAAATCATAACAACTTTTGGGCTGCCCGATGAGCCACTCTATTGAAAACATTTTGCAGTTGATTTTCTCTTTGTCAGCTCTACCAAGCTGAAATCTTGTTAAAATGCTGTTCGTGAAGATGTCCCCCTTGCTCCGATGACATGGAGGTGAAAAAACTGGTTACAATATTCCTGAGCGCCAGACTGAGTAGTCAAGGTCAGTTTTGTTCAACAAACATCCTGGCAGATGACAGTGAGGTGTGACCATGGTTGTGGCATGTGACATGCACTTTGGAAACAATTTTTCTACTTAAATTAAAAACAAAACAAAACAAAACAAAACTAAACTAAAGGCGTGAAAGTCTCTGCACTGTTACGTGTCAGGAGAATGATCTTCTATTACACAGGCTTCGGGCTGGCTGTCTTCTTCCTCCCCTACCGTCTCTTCTTCCACCTGTTCATCAAGGGGAATTTCAGTCGACTCTGAGTCTTGAGTACACAGAGTCTTGGAGTCACTGCAGCTCGTGTCTTCTTCCACTTGACTTCCACTGTCCTTTTCGGTGTCTGACTCGCCGTCTTCCTCTAAAGTTAGTTCAAACTGGAACTTCTCCGTTTGACCCTGCCGGCCTTCCTCCTGGTCATCAGGTGCTGGGGAGGGGCTCTGAGGAATTGTGCTCTGGTACCATTCACGATTGTCCTCCAAAGTGTCCAAAATGTCCTGGGCGTCAGGATGCACGAGGTCTGCCCATGTCTCCCACAGAGGATGAACAATATAGTCTATGAAGCCCACCTATTTAAAAACAATTCTGATTTGAGTATAAGACTTGGGACTATGAAACAATGGAAAAGGTTAACTAGATTCTGCAAATATACCTGAGTATGTATCTATTTACATCAATTTATATATGTAACATAATTTACATTAAAATATAGCAAATATAACATGGCCCACAAATATAACACTGAACACAAGACTTCTAACCTGAGTTTGGTAAAATGGTCACTATTTTAGGCAACAGACCATATAAAAGTACTGTTAATAGCTGGTGAAAATTAGCAAGAATTCTTATTTCAGGAGTATGTTTATACTGTAAAAAATTCCATTTGTTTACATAGTAGGGTATCAGACCTGGCTTTTATTTTAGAATGGCCAATTTATAGGTGAATCCAGACAACTGAAACCAGGCCAGGTACTCTTTGACTTCATATGACTGAATTCACTTATGAGTTCAGATAGCGGAAATTCTCTATATATGTATGCTCTATATGAAAACAGTCATAATGAAAGAATGTGATGTCATGAGAAATGTATATATGACCATATGAATTAAAATCATACGAATGAGAGTTTTTTGGCTCATAAACACTAATATGAAATTGAGCCTTTCGAAAGAAAAATAATTTAAAAAACCCAATGAAATACTGTATGATGTGGATACAAAGCAATCAAACATTCAAGCTGGAGTTTTGTTTTCTCTGCAAACTTTATGCTTAATGCATCACCTGTGATTTTTCCACAGATGCATTGTGCTTGTCACACATAGGACTTATCTCCATGCCCCGCTCTCTCTCTCGGTCTCCTTGGCGGAAGAACTCCTCCATTATGCGGTCAGTCCACTGGCGGTACAGCTGAAGAGGCTTTGTTGGGTTGCTCAGATCTGCACAGTGCACCATATTCTGAAGGACCTAAAATAGACAAACGCTTTCTCTATTCAGCACCTGCTGCTGTTTCTTTTCTTCTTTTTTTTTTTCACTAGAAATTCACATTGGATGAATGTGACACTTAAAAATACAAGTAGTGTAAGATTCCTTCCAAACAGCTCAACTATATGTCTGTGTATGGTTCACACTTGTCTTAACAGCCCTAACTTCTGCCACCTCTACCATACCTAAATTTCATAAGAAACAGTTCATGTGTGCATAGCTGATTAAATTTGGAGCTGCTTCAGTGGTTGGTTTTGTGAGAGGTTAGGGTTTTTTTTAATGCATATGCAAATGAAGAACCAATAGAATTTATCTGGCTAATTCTCAAGATTCAGAATTTGGTTACTGGGGTGCCTGGGTGGCTCAGTTGGTTAAATGTCTGACTTCAGCTTGGGTCATGATATCACATTTTGTGAGTGTGAGCCCCGCATCGGGCTCTGTGCTGACAGCTCAGAGCTTGGAGCCTGCTTTGGCTTCTGTGGCTCCCTCTCTCTCTGCCACTCATGCTCTCCCTCTCTCCCCCACTCACGCTCTGTCTCTGTGTCTCTCTCAAAAATAAACATTAAAAAAAGACTTTGGTTAAAAATTCTGCTTATAATTACTAAAATCGTAAGTCAGAAGGAGACAAGTCTTATCAAAGTTAGACACAGACACGTGTGCAGAAACAGAACAAATTCAAATAACGCTTTACCTGAATCCTATCAGAATAATTATCAAGAAGAAGAACTCCAGAACTTGTCACTTTCTTAGTTTCCACCATAGTTTTCAAATCAGCCAGTAGATTCATGTGTTTTGACATGTCTGTTGCAAGTACCTTAAAAGACAAGAGTATTTTAGTAAGGAGCAAAGTCCAGAGGAAAAAAAGTCAGAATTTGCATATGACAATATGAATGCAGAGCATGAAAGAAATGAAAAACCACTGGGATGTCTGGTGGCAGGGAATGGGAGTCCTACACTACTCATTTGTGCAGCCTCTTCTGCTCTGTAGGGTTTCTTGAAGCCCAGATAAATACATGCAATCTACAGAAGATTAGCAACCAGCAACCACTTTCATGGTGAAAAAAAGGGATGATACTCCTACAGATAAGAAGTTAGCCCATGTTCTGAAGTTCTTTCTACTCCTTTGATTAGAAATTGGCACCTGGACTACGATGAAATCATTCAAGGTTGCTCACAGAGTACTCCAGAAACAGAGTATTCTGGCTAATTTTCCGCTGACCCAAGACACGTGATTGCTACCTTTGTGTGTACAAACTTATAAGTCGTTGATGACCAGAGGTCTTCCTGTGTCTCGTAATCACTGTAAATAATATGCATTAAAAAAAGTCATGGATATCTCTAAATAACACTGTGTACTGATATAAATGTATTTTTTTTTTCCATTTTGTGAGTGGAAAAAATCCTTTTGTACTAATAGCTTTTGTTAGTCACCTTTCCCTGCCTGCCACCAGACTGGAGAACTTCAGAAAATAAAACTAGAATTAAGAGGGTGAGCTGTCACTACTCTTAACTCCCAACTGCCAGAATGAGAAAACCCATTACAGAACATCACTGCCAGCAGCACAGGAGGCTTCTCAGACATAAGGGGCAACAATAGGTTTTGAAACAAAAGGTTCCATTTACCTGATACTCATCTCATTCTTATTCTTAAAAAACAACTTGCATCACATCTCTCTTTTTTCCTTTTAGCAGCTACTTACAATGTCAATGACCATCTTCCTTAATGATTGTCTTTGCTTTTTGGTCAGATTCTGGAAAATGTCACAGTTTTCTTCCTGAAGCAGCTTAAAGCCCACAGCCAGATGATGGTTCTCCAAGACAGAAGAATCATTGTACATCAAGGCAAGTTCAGAGTCTTAAAGAAAGAAAGGAGACAGAAGATAAGCAAAGCCATTTTTTTTCTAAGTTTTTTGAATTCTTCACATTCTAAGATACTTTGGGTTTAAGAAGCATTTTTCTTCCACACCTCTGCTGGCCTTACCATTACAGGACAATACCCAGGAGAGGATATACTAGTTAATGTATATTAACTAGTGGAAAGAGCAATGGAATCTTGGGAGTGAATTCTAATGCTACTGACACATGACAAATCATTTCACTCTGCGGACTTCTCAGCTGTGTCTCTTCTCAAGTGGGAGAAGAGTTGGACCAGATATTCCTGAGCCCCCCCTCCAGATCTGCCACAGGTAGCTTCACGAGCAGCAGAATGTGACATCACTTTTAACACTGGCAACATCTTGACAGCTTAAGTTGTCATGTTCCTGATAACTATGGACCATTACCCAATATTTCACAGAATGTAAGGATGATGTGATTTTGGACTGTACTCAAGAACAGTTTGGAACAAATGAACAATATACTAGATTTGTTCATGCTGCTTTTACTCATTTTCTTCCACAGTATAGCTTTGAAAGTCAAAGCTTTACTCATTTTTTCCATGTTACTTTCTGAGTATCAAGAGACAGGTGTTCAGCTACCTACATAATAACTCCATGGTGAAGATTTTGCTGCTCCCTTAGGACTGCCCTGGACCTGTATGTTTTAGGCAGCAAGATCCTGCCTCTTTCTTGGTTCCTGTAAATAGCAGACCCAACTCTATAAGGCTGTCATTAAAGAAAATTGGTGCGTTATTCTGTTTCCACTTACGCCACTATAAACACCAAAAGCACATGTATTTGATCTTTTTTCTGACTAATGTATGGGAAATACACGTTCTTTTCTAAGAAAGAGTCATTGCTACTCAATGACTATTTAAAGGAACTAGGAAGGAGAAGAGACATTCAGGACATACATCTATTGTGAAATCCTATGAATTTACTTGTACTATAGACCTACAAATTTATACATGTAAATTTTTGCTCTGAAACTACAGGAATAAAGATGTCTAGAATACCAAAGAGTAGGTGTGTATGTTCTCTTTTGGGGGGATAAAACAATAGTGTTCATTCATTCATTCAGATAGCATCTGGTCAGATCTGACTTTTAAATTGTCTCTCAACGGGGTGCCTGGGTGGTTCACTCACTTAAGCATCTGGCTTCAGTTCAGGTCATGATCTCACAGTTTGTGGGTTCGAGCCCCACATCAGGCTCTGTGCTAACAGCTCAGAGCCTGGAGCTTCCTTCAGATTCTGTGTCTCCCTCTCTCTGCCCCTCCCACCTCCTTCATGCTCTTTCTCGAAAATAAACATTAAAAAAATTTTTTTAAATAGTTTCTGAAACTCTAACTATGAACATTTATCTATAGGTGGTTAAATATATAGAAATAAAAAAAATTAATACTATATAGGATTTTAGCACCTGGTATTATTGTTTGTATAGTAGAATCCTATTAAATAAATATATATTGAAAGGAAGGCAAATGTTTTTTGACTGGACAAATAATGCCCAATTAATCTTTTATGGTTCTTTTAAGGGAATAAATATGCATGCAGATAAGAGGCATTGATACATGAACTGACTCAGGCTTACAAAAACCCAGACTGACAAATATACCTCATGAAGAAAGAAACAAGAAGTTAAGGCTGTGAGCCTGCAGAAGAACAAGGTGAGCAGCTGTTAGTTTAAGGAAGAGGATGGTCTGTGGTATAGATGCTACAACAAAGAGTCTCAACTCTAATCTATCTAAAGATGCTCTTTCACATAGAAGGTGGTCCAAGAGCCTTGGAATGAGAATCCAGACTGGACAGAAAGCAATGAAAAGACTCCTTACTGAATGGATCTCCCCCACTGCCTCTCCAGTTTTGGGGCTGTTGACAGGAAGGTGGTGGATACTGTTGCAACTGAATCTCAGGGCAGTCATTTAACTTTCTACTCTTCCTTAGGGCTGAAGGCACGTGGTAACATCTAATGAAAGATTTTGCAGCTCCTGAGAAGTTTATTTGCCAAAAATGCTACCATAGTACTTCTACATAGAGTCCTTGAAAGTTCAGGAATCATCAGAAAGTTGCCTTCATACTATGCTTTAAGGTACAGTAGTACAGAGGCAGAGGTAGGGTCCAGAGTAAGAAAATACGTTATAGAACATTTCTGTTGAAACCTGTTCATCTTCAAAGCCCAGGCTTCCATGAAGCCTTTCCTGATTACCACAGGTGGAACTGCTCACTTTCTGATGTAAACTCTTTTATACTTTGTACCACTCATTTGGCACTAATCACATTCCAATTTATTTGTCATCATCTCTGTGCATGTCTTAACAGTCTCTTCCATAGACCTCCCAACCCGCTTAGAGACTTAAGACCCTATATAAAATGAAAAGTTATTCATCTGATGTGCATGGTTCTCTGGTTTCTCCTGGCACTTCTAAACAACATATTTCTCCTTGAAATGGGGGAGGAAGTGGTAGTTTTATTTTCTAGCTGCCAAGGACAAAGGATTATAACTGTTTGATTCACTCAATTCATTCACTCTCTACGTCCATAACCTGTATTATTTTTCTCCACCAAACTAGTGCTATCAGACATTCACGTGTTATAGTCCTTTTTTTCCCCAGCCAAATGAAAGCTTTTCACAGCCAGACCACTGTCTTGCCCACCCATATATCCCTAGTGCCTAGAACACTGATTGGCACATAGTAGACTCTTCTCAATATTTTTTTGTTGGCTAAAATAACAATCTCTGTAGTATTTCTATATAATCACACTTCATGAAAATGAATTTATCCTTGTTTTGAAAGTGTTATATTTAAGCAGAAAATAACTTTATATATATAACCCACAGATAGGGCTATGGAAAGCTTATTTTAAAATGAGACTAGAGAAATAAAAGTGTGTGTGCACTGGTAGCTAAATCTAGCTCCAGTTTAATATAGTGAAACGCTTCTGCTCTTGGAAATCAAAACCATATGCTTTGAACACATGACTAATGTGACTAAATCTTTTCCCCTAGAGCTTAGGCATCTTTGCTATAAACCCGAATTACTTGTTTTCCAAGCAAAATTTAATACTATATATATTCTGCACCTCTGACAACACTTTATTGTTTGAGAAAAGAATGCTGTGAAGTCAAATGCTTTGTTATGATAAATACTCTCCAGCATGTTACATTCAAAACCATATGATGCTATTTACATTTTGTGAGTTTATTTACATGTACTGTCCTTGAAAAAGACTTACACAGCTTCTCTCCCTGGAATTTCAACTTCTTAAAATCCTACTCAGATTCCTCTACTCCCCCATATCATTTACAAAACATAACCATCTGCGCCAGGTAGAAACAATGTCTCTATTTTCAAAACCTCCAGCCTGTTAACAATGAATGTATGTATCATTAGTATCAAATGATTTGGTGCCTACAGTGGAACAAATGATGGAAATTATTGTCACAACTAAGAAGCAGAGGAAAATCTGGACTGGGAAGCAGCCAGGTGAGTTCCAGAAAGAACTCTTCTTCCAGAAGGGGCCATGCAAACTCACTGTGCCTCTAGCCTCATTAAAATAGGACACGTGACCTCCCAGCTATAGGTTTATAAATGTATAAATTACAAGAAACAGATTCAACCCTAGGCTTTGCACAAGTTGGTAGCACCAGCTCCAAGGTGAGAGCTGAGAGTGTGCTTGTGTGAGCCACTGAGGGTCAATCAATCCACGAAAACAACAAGAAACTTACACTGTCTATAAAAAAGGGTTTGCGGCAAACTAAAAATAATCACATAATTTTGATAGAGTATTTCATAAAGCTTTTTATTATAAGTTTACAAGTTATGAGAGGGACTCCTTTATAGAGCACTGTGAAGTTAAAACTTACTTCTTGTCACCATTACTTGCTAAGCCTCTTCTGTGTCCTGAAATAAAATGCCTGCTGGCATGACCCCTAGTCAAAAGCTAACTAAGGGAGTGAATTCTCACAAGGACCTGGGGCCCTGATCAACCCTGGGATACCTTCCTGTACCAGGTGATGATGCTGATTCATTCACTCAGGAATAACACAGCCTCCTCACACCCCATTGTCAAGAAAACATCAGCAGTCCAAAGCTGCCCTGGGAGCTGTTAACCTCCCAGTGTTGCTGAGATCTCACAGAAAGGAGATCCTCATGCCATCATGGAGTGACAAAGTACTTCCAGAAGCAGGACCGGGTGCCCTTCCCCCTTGGGCAAGTCATCAGTGAGATGACCTTAAAACAGACACCACCCTTGGCTGCTGTCACCATGTTTATAATTATCCCCTAAATGTGACCGTTATCTATCTCACGGGGTCTCAGGCTTTGGAGGGCATCAGATTCATCTGTGGACTGAAGCCTCACTAGCTTAAATTTCAGACTCCATGGGGAGCCTAATGCCTGCCAGAGCCCTCCAGTGCCAGCCTAAGCCCCTGTGACCTTAGAGGGTCTACAAGAGAGAATAATAGAGCTGGTTCTCACTTTTCTTTAAAAAATTATCAGAGTACTTGGAGACTTTATTATCAGTTGTTTCAATTAATTTGTTCTCTAATCTCTTCTTAATTGTGATGTTAGAATAAGAGAACATACAATACTGTATAAAGTAGAATGCAAAGGTAATACACCAGTCTGTATTTCTGGTGTTAATTTAAAGGAAAAATGAATACCTTTTTAAAGGCAGACATTAAAACAAAATTTTTATGTATTAAAAATTTGTAAAATTAGGAACATAACAAGACATGCCTAAGAATCCAAATAATCATGTCAGCTTAAGGAAAAGTGCCAGCATACAGTAAGCTGTACTGTATGACCTCTTTGCTCTTCTCAGGACAGTCAACCCTCAGCACTGATACTATAAACTCATATACCTGGATCTAATGTATATTAATATTAAGATGTTAATACTTAGTAATGCTTTGATGACTCTTGAAAGCACCCCATCATAGGTTCTCATAAGATAGCTGGAACGTGAAATGCTAGTCTGCCTAAACCTGGGTAAATAACTTCATAAACCAGACTTCTAAAATGTACTTGAGTAACCACACCTCTCAGGAAATCCATGACTTTCCCAATCCTCTTACATATCAATGAGTCACTAAGGTGTATTTTGTTACAAAGTAGTCCAGAGGTAAATTGAGATATAAAAATTGATACAATTTTAAAGATCTAAGTTAAATCTCTCAAACTAAGGCTACATTTAAATTGTCTCTTTAAATCTGGCTGCAGCAAAGTATAGGAAATAAATGGGGAATGAAAAGATGCCACAGTTTGACTTTTTTAGTCATGAGAAGGCTATTATCTACAAACTCCTAGAAAAAAAAGAAAAGATTTTTCACAGATATAAAAAAAAAAAACTCTTTTAACAACTTTGAATTTATTTTTTTGTATATAAAAGTAAATGTATAACACTAATTTACCTGTTGTGGGAGGAAATTAAATAATAGTATATTTAAATCATTTACTAATTAATTTCAATTACCCAAAGAACAGAATTTCTGTAAAACTAAAACCTCTTTTCAAAGTCATAGCTCAAGCACTACCTAAACATTCCCTACCAAGGTTTTCTATGCAGCTGTGTGTCAGACATGTCCATATTAGACAGTCTCTACCACTCCTCCTATTTATAAATTCAGCGACAACTTAGTTGAGAACTTTTCACAAGAAAAAATTTAATGGTTAAAAATATTTAAATAAAAGAGAAATCAGAAGAGACAGTACATCAGAGATGTTCCTATAGCCCTCCAGAGAAGACGGAAAAAAGAAGGGAGGTGGGAGTGGTGGTGGTGGAGAGGAGCAATCATAGCCTCTGAAGAGGATTCAATGACAATCTCCATAAAGTAAAGAAGGTTTAACATGAATTCTTACAACTTTTCCTGTTTTTATTTAAACAGGAAGACAATACAACTATCTGAATCTTTCTGCAAACTTCCACTTCTGATTACCTTTGTCTACTGACACAATATTTCTAGAGAAGTACTGGAATGATGTTTTCCAAACACGACATGTATGTGCCTCCTGGGATAGAATGATCATTTTTAGAGCTGGTTTACATTAACACACACTATCAGTAAAATGTGTATTTACACATCTCAAAAGAACATTGTGGCTCTGGAAACATCCCAAGTTTATAAAGACCCTCATTCAGTCTCAAATGTACAAAGGAAAGGTTTTTTTTTGCAAAAATAAATTTTACTCACTTGTATTGATCAGAAACTGATTTGACACACCCGGATGATCTACATCATGTATTGCACTGGCAAAAATTGCTGCAAGAATCTCCAAATCTGTAAACACGGCCTGTAAAACCAGATAGTATAGAAAATAACTTATTACTCTGCAATAATACAAATTAAAAGTATATACAAATGTGAAATTACTTCCCAGAATTTGATGGAAAACAAAATGAAGCTTCAAAATATTTAACAGCTTATTGTAGAAGTATTTAAGATGTTTAAGGATATTGTGAAAATGTACATAAAATTAATGACAAGAGTGATTATTTTCTTTCATTCAAACCAGGAACTCCTGATCTGAGCAGAATTGACATGTGGTTCCAGATTAATTCTTTGTTGTGGGATGCTATCCTGTGCATTGCAGTACTGTTAACAGGATCCCTGACCTCTATCCATGAGACACCAGTACCATCTATTGTCAGTTTGTGACAGACAACAATTATCTCCACATATTGCAAATGTCCTTGGGGGATCAGGGTAGGAGGACAAAGGAAGAAGCACCCCTCAGTTGAGAACCACTCACTCAAATGGTGAGGTATGAACACAATTATACAATGAAAACAATCTGAGCTAAAAAATACATTAGCAAAAGGGAATCTTTTCCCCAAACGATTAAGGAAATCAAATTGTCTTAATTAGCATTCAATGGAACACAGTCTTAAAATCAGGAAGAATTAAAGATGTGTTTCTGAAAAATTCTATGAAAAATATCAAAGCACTGTCTACATTTTATAAGTAATAATCATCCTTTCAACTATAAATACAAAAGCCATCAGACTAAATTTCAAAAAACTAATAATTGAAACTGAATAAGCCAGATGTACTTTATGGAATGTTCACTAGGTCATTTCAAAGCAGTATCACAAACACATGAATCCCTAAATCTCTGACTAACTCATACAGGCAAAATTCATCAAAGACTGAAGTGTTTATTGACAACAAATCTTCCCCCTATAACTCAACATACTACCAATGAAGCCAATTATTTCCTGCCCTGCATACCCTTCAGTATAAATGTTTAAGAGATGCTTAAGAACGGCAGGTTAATGGTCTCAATGTTTTAGAAACCAGATTTACCTCCAAAGCAGGTGTAGATAACAGCACATGTGTTGACTGGACCACATCTGCAGCATGAATATTGTTGTGGTAGGCCACATCAGCATGGTAATGGTCTTCCAGGGTCATAAGGTATGTAATCAAAGTGTCTACTGGAATTTTAAATGTTTTTAATAAATCCCGTTCCTGTAGGAAAGAAAATCCTCTTCACATTTTGGTTTTACATAAAAAGATTTTCCACAGAGTGTGTTAACAGCAAAACCATACCCAATATCACCTATGGATAACCCAGAAATGGAAAGAGCACTCTTGCAGTGTCTAGTGAAGAAAACAGAACAATCTGAGAATATCCAAGGACGTTGGGGAAAAAACCAGGGTAGGGTTGTCCTGTTGGGGCCCAACATTTGCTTTCCTCAAGAGGAATACTGTTGGGAATGAGCTGCCAACTATAAAAATGTGTGTTCCATAATCATGAAAGCAGCTTCAATCCAGTATTCTTGCCTTAGCTAGTGGCTCACACCAACTGGAACTCAAAATGGTCTCTAGAGCTGGACTATGCCAGGCCAGTACCGAGGGATCTACAGCCTCAACTCCTCATTTATATCCTAATTCTCAGCTGGGGCAAAAGCTCAACAAGACTGGGAAGCGGACACGGAGAAGAGAGCAGTACAAAAAACAATGACTGAAGAAAATATAATTTAAGGGAAGTCAGCAACAAGAAGTTTATTCATTTTTTAGTTAGCACTCCATTCTTGCTGCAAGAAGTCATGTAGATTTTTAAAAATCAAGCTTGAATTTTCCCATATGACCTCTTCTTCTTAAGTGGAAGAACAATAACAAAATTGGTTTAGTTGTATTTGACACCACACTCTAACCTTTGTTATCCCGTGTCCCTCGGTATGGGGCAAATAAGAAAAAAGTATCAAAATAAGCAAAAGAGGGTGACTAGTAAAGAAGATAAAACACAAGCACATTTCACAGACTAGACATTGTATCACCAAAGAAAGGAAAGGTGACAGAATTTAACCATGTTACCTGAAAAATAGTATGCATGATAACAGTCAAAGGCCGGTTACCGGACAGCTCTGCTATTCTGAAAACATGAAGGCCCCATTTGTTTACGTCTTCTAGTTCCTGGGGTTAAATAAAGATTGAAAAAATTATGAGGCAGAAGTAGAACACAAATCAATGAGCATGGTCATTTAAACATTACTGACTTTAGCAAAAATAATGTTAAGTTAAAAAAAAAGATTCATTTTAAATGCAATGGATGCACCGTGTAAGTACAGGCAAACTTTAGGTAAACCCACTTAAATGTACTGAAAACTGCATAGTATGGCTTAACCTAATGACTTTGACAATACAACATTACTTACATGCCTTGACTACCAATCTCAAGGCATTTCTTTTATAGATAAAATCTGTTCACAAAACCTTAACTATTCTGAAACCCAAAAGATATAAAAGATTTCTAAATCTTTAAGCTTGAATAATCAAACGTAGATGTAAAAAAGTAAGAAACATATAACCAAACCACCTGTCTAAATCCACATATTAATAATACCCAAATTATTTATTTATTTACTTACTTATATTTAACATTTATTCAGTTTTGAGAGAGAGAGACAGAGCGAGAGCGGAGTGGGGCAGAGAGAGGGGAAGACACAAAATCTGAAGCAGGCTCTAGGCTCTGAGCTGTCAGCACAGAGCCTGATGTGGGGCATGAAACAATGAACCATGAGATCATGACCTGAGACAAAGTCGATCACTTAACTGACTGAGCCACCCAGGCACCCCAATACCCAAAAAATTTATAAAGAACTTTATAAAGTACTTTCCCACCTTCCAAAAGAAAATAACCCCACAAATTAATGAACTAATCCATCTATTTAAAAGAGAATCTATCAAAATTTATTAAAAAGCATCCCTGCATAATATGATCACAGTCCTTAAAATCATCTTACCTTGGCAAGGACATCTTCTTGTTCAGTTTTAACCCCAAATCTCGGGATGCTTGAATTTGTCAAACTGGAGCTGTGCATCAACTTCTTGACCCCGCTGATCTGAGACATTGGCCTTTTCTTTTTCTCCTTTTCCTTCTGGGTTGGAGAAGGAATTTCCACTTCATGTTGCTTATCTTAAGAAATTTAGAAAATGTTCTACATTTACTATGAATTCAATGTGAGTTACTACTTTTTAATCATAACATCCATAACTGAACAGGTTTTAATTAATCACTGTATGTTCCAGAAAATGTTTTCAAGAAACACTTCTTTTAGAGAAGTTGAGTATTTACAATTGATGTGGACTTACTATGTATGATACCCTTAAGCACAAAATTGAGCAAGTACATCCCACTGCAAAATAATTAACATCAAATGTATTGAGTGGTTACTACTTGGATAGAATGTCATAGTAAATTTTTTTGCAAGACTTATGACAGCAGAGTTGGATAAAGCAAAACATATTGGTTATTTCAACTGTTCATCAACTCTGTCCCTATTTGAAATCACTTAGTGGCTTAGAAATTGCTCTTGCCCACTCAGTATTCCAGTTTTAATACCTACTTTGAAAAGGAAGGAACTTCATACAGAATTATCATAAAAACAGCACTGGGTGAACCTAAGGGCTTAGTGAAATGGGTCATAATGTAAGGATAAACACAATATATTTGAATGGCTTAGATTGTTTCTGTTATTTTATATTTTCTGTACCATAGTGAGATAACGGTTATGATATAACAAGGGGAGCACAGAGAACCACCAATAGCATGTGATAAATGATTGTCAGATTCAACTGTTATTTTCAAATAAAAGACCTAAGTAGATGCCTCAGTTTATTCATCCACTATTTCAAGGTAGTGAGCTCCTCTAACTCATCCTTGCACATAGCATGTGTTCAATAAATGTCTGTTTAGTGAAAATGCTAATTAGATGTTACAGCAATTTTGTTTCGAAAGTACATTCAAATCAAGGATATGTTCACACTACTGACTTTCAGCAACTGAATTTTCTTTCTGTGGATGTAGGGTGGGGTGGTGTACAAAGCATTCTCAACTATTCTCAACTATTATTATCAGCAAGCTTTTCTTTAGCAGTTGTAGTGTATTTAGAGCTTGGTGTTCATTAGACTGTAACTCATTGATGGCAAGGACCTTTTCTAATTTATCATTACCAGTGCCCAGCAATGTCTGGCATTTAACAAGAACTTGTTGAATGCATGCATAGAATTCTCTATAAAATACATTTTACATTTAGTGATTTGAAAAAACTGGCAATATACAACTTGAATCCAGAGAATCCCTGAACTTCTGAATAAAACTAAAAAAAAAAATGTACTTTATCACCTTAGATTTCAAAGCTTGGAGGCTCAGATGGTCAAGTTACTAACAGGATGAATGAAAACAAATGGAATTCTTAGCACTTGTGTGGTTTCCAAAATGAGTTAGTGCCCCCAATCTACCTCCAAAAACAAACACCACAAAATAAAACTTTTAAATTGCATTTAAATTATTATTCTCACCTAAGAATGTGTTTGATATATACTCTGACACTTGATTTCCAGACCGACTCATTTCAGAGAGATGGGTGAGCTCCCGATTAAGCATCCTTTTAAACTGAAAAACAGAAAAATAATATGAAATAACAGAAGAGGAAAATGTAAGTGAGGTAACATAAACATACTTGTAACATACAGAAAACATGCCCAAAGATTTTTTAAACTGTCCTGACAGTTTAGATCAGTGCCATCCAATAGAACTTTCTATAACGTTGGAAAGTTCTAGAATCTGAGATGTCCCTTACAGTAGCTACTAATCGTATGCCTTTATCAAGCACTTGCAATGTGCCTAGTGAAAACGAGGAGCTGAATTTTGAACTTTCATTGTAAATTAATTTAAATTTAAATTTAAATAGCCACACGTGACTAGTGGCTACCATACTGGACCACACAGATTTAGACACTCAAGGACATTAGTTAAGGGGGAAAAAAAAGGAAAAAAAAATTAAGGTGTATTATTAGTATTTAGAGAAGGAAAAAAACCCTAACTTATAAACACAAAATATGCTGTCACACAACAGAACATGATTTATCAATTAATTTGTCATTTGCAGAAGTTAGTATGTATACTTGTCAGAGGTTAAAATATCTTTTACCCCAAAGCAAAAGTGAATAGATTTGAGTACTCTTTCAGAATTATGGAGAAGTGAAATATCTGAATTGATAAGTATATAATTTTTCCTTTTAAAGTTTTTCCAAGTAGAAGGTATAAGATTTTTTTGTTTCTCAGCATCCATGGGATTTCCCAATCCATATCTCTAAAGTCACATAAATACAAAACAGGTCCATTTTCAATGCGCAATTTCATTTCTTCACAATGTATTTTATTGATGCCATGGTGACTATTTTATCCTAAAAAACACTGGAATTAACTTACAACAATCACATGGCAATACCCAATTCCAAAATTCTCAAAGACTTCATGCTTTCCCATCCATCAGCTGTTTCCTTAAAGTGTTGCCCTTTGATTCCCAAAATAGCCCAAATGGGCCTTTAATTTAAATATGCCTTAATATTTATCTTAACAGAACCAATAATTTTTTTTTCTATTATGTGGGTTACTATTAGATACTTGATCAAAAAAAGTCAAAACACATTTTACTCTAATATTCAGTAGCCTTTAAAATTTTGAATCTCACCATAAATTCTCACTTAAATCTAGGAAAAAAGAGAGTAGTGAATTTACTATTTAATGATGTTTGAAATGTAATTTCTAACTCCGTATTGAGTTTATTAGAATTTAAGAAAAAAAAAAAAAAAACGTGCTTCCCTGGATAATTTATACCAAGGTGTCCTAACTCAAGATAATTTGGCAAATCACTTCCAAAGTCCAACTTATTGACCATGTAGATTAGATACAGGAATTTATCACAAAAGATCAATAAAAATATTTCAACAGACTGTTGAATATAAGAAATGTATATTTATATTCTCCTGTAGAGAAAACTGAAGAATTGACCATAATCAGTATAAATTTTTCTGGTTGTTAATTTACAGGTCTAAGGAGCTTATTCTCAAACTTAGGAACATAAAGATCATTTTTTTGTTCATGTATTTTCTTAATAACTTGTCTCTAATTATAAAATGCATACATGATACTGAAAATCTAGAAAGCTATATAGACAAAATTAGAAATCATGTATATGCCAATTGCTCAGAGATAACCATAATTACCTATATTTCCACCTATGTCTTATTTCTCACATTTATATGTATATATTTTAAATTGTCATCAGGCAGTATACAAAACAGGCTGCTGCTTGGTTTCACTCAGTATTATACATTCTGATATCCTGGGAAAAACTGGCGGCCTCCTAAGAATATTCAGGAAGACATTTATGATAGTGTTCAAAACATTTTCTGTCCGTCTTTCATGATATTATATTTTCTTGAATTAAAGTTATAAGCTATTAACTAATTAAATGAGTTAATAGAAAGTGTCTTGTTTTTTTTTGCCGGGCACATAGGAGATGCTCCTCAGTGAGTTCCTTCTATCTCCCAGGTCACTGGGCCTTTTATAGATACCTGATTTTTATCACTCCAGGACAGATCGAAGATTTAGCTATAGTTATGCCCACAAAAAAATACACAGAAATATCTAGCTCCCCTACCCATTCCCAAAAGTAATTTGGGATATTATTAACATAGGAGATAATCATCATGATTCAAAAACAGAACAATAATTCAACATGCAAGGCCCAAAGACAAGTAAATCCTTGCTTAATTAATGAAATTAACTCTCAGAAAAATCTACTCTTTAGACAAAACAAGGCCAAAGAGAGTCTGCTAAACATTTAAAACATATACTGAATGAAATATCTCTTTGAACTGAAATTGTCCATGCTACAACTGCCTGCATGGCAAAGTGTATTTTATAGAGGAGGTCGGGGGCTATGAGGGGCTTTCAGCTATTCCTAGCCCCCCTTCTCAGTCTCTACAGCAGCTGCTGTCCACCTGCCCTCCATGCATTTCTCTCCATGTAAGTAAAATATGATGCAAGCTTGGGAGTCGGGGAGGGTACAATTGGAAAAGTTAGGGACCCAGTTTTTCCATAAAACTACCTTCTAACTTGCAAGCAACGTGGTATAAGGAATATGTTGCCATATATGCCCTGCAGAAAAAGTACATGGTAACTGCAGGTGTGCTACACAAATTATTGGATTCTCTGGAATAATATAAATAATGAATTTTAATTTTTCCGGCAGTTCACTTATGTAATTTCTCAAAAAAGCCAGTCACTACAGGTATAACTAAGGCAAAAAACACCAGTGAAAGGAAATCTATTCTACAGATGGATAAATTTCAGGTTGCATTATCTACTGATTGTATCTGCATCATATACATATACTCTAAGACTACTCTTATGCTTTTGTTCAAAACCCAGAAGTGTGGGTGGAGAAATGTTTCAGTGCACACCTATATCTCTACCAGGGTTTGTCAGGTGCTCTTAGGAAGGCAACATTTCCTCTTAACATGATTACAATAGACAGTATTTTAAACAATTCTCTTTCTTCCCAAGGGAACGGGTATGGGATATTAAAGACAGTTTTCAAAGAGTCATTAAGTTAGAAGAGCATTTTCTAAAAGGAATTAAAATTGCTTCCCCCCCCCCTTTTTTTTTGCTGTTGATATAAAACTTTCAGGAAAGCTAAATTAATAATCACAAAAATTACCATCAATGCTTTCACAACTGGTAGTTGATCTTACAATATGGTTTTGGAGTGTGTGGCAGGCTGTGCTAAAGAACAATACACTGAACGATTCAACAATCATTTTAAAATGTAAGTGGAATGTCTCTCACTTTAAGATAACTACATACCATTTACTAGGTTAACTATACAAAATTATCATGAGGAAAATGATTAGAAAAGGTAATAAAATGTGGTTTTCCTAGAACATTGTTACAGTTCTCAATTTACAGATTTAGAAGAGATAAAAGACAGAACTGATTTTACAAAAGAAAAAAGAAACTGGTTGGAAAATGCAAAACAATTTAATTGAGCATTTAGATATTTTAAAAAGTGACCTCCACATATTTGCTGCTGATGAGTTCTTCTGATTGTTTTTGCTTTAATAGTACAAAATAATCTATGGAATTATTGTTCCAACAGTGAAAAAAAAGATTAAGATTTAAGTGAATGCTTTCAAATCCTTTGTTCTCATTAGGCATCAGAATGAGTGCAGCATGTAAAACATAAAGGAAGCTGAAAATGCAGTTGAAATAAGTTCTGTATTTTGCTTTTAAACTCCAGTTTTCCCATTTATGTTCTACATTTAAGACTGCTGAGGAAGCAAGATTAAATAATAAAAAAATTAAAGTATTCTTTTAATATGAAATTTATTGTCAAATTGGTTTCCATATAAAGTATTCTTAACTATAATCCCTGTACTTCTGTATTCATGCCAATGTACTGGTTGCATTTTATATTCTCTTAGTGTATAATTAAGAAGGTGGTAAAGGTCAAACATTAAGAAAATGCCTACCCTGCCCCACCCCATCCCAACCAATATTCTACTAAAAATCATTTGAAAATGCTGCACTGTGATATACTGCAAGTTTGGTGTATATCAGCATTAAAAGCTAAAATAAGTACTGCATTGGCTGTATAAAAAGAAACCCTTCAAAATGCATAATAATAAATATATTTATATTTGTCCTTAGGTGTTTTTAGCAGTATACTATTAAAACATAAACAAGGTGGACCAGCAAAATTTTTCCTCAAAAAGATAAGCACTATAATTATTTATTTACATTCTTGGAGGTCTTGTTCATAATCATAATACAAATATGAAGCCCTTCAAAAACATCTCAAATATGAGCTATCTAAATGCTAAGAGATGAGTTGTAGGGAGATTATGGGATTTTCTTTTATTACTTTCCATACTTTTCCGTACTAAAAATTTCTTAAGCCAAAAAATGGCTAACAAAATTCAAATAATAAAAGTCTGTACATTTCAAAAACAATTAAAATATATCTGGGCCATCCATAGATTTTAGAGGAAGTGGGGAATCGTGACTCCTTGGATAACTAAAAATGAAGTAAGTTTTCTTAGAATGCAAGTAAATCTCACAACAAGGAGAATATTTTCCTCTAAAAAGAAACAAAGAAAATGAAAAATATTTCAATCTGAGACTCCTTAAAGTAACAGAAAAGGATTCTTAAAAATATGTACTGTGATTGGCTCAAATGTGTAAGAATAGATTTCAAATTCTGAAGTGATGCTTCATTTAGGACTGAAAAACGTTTCTCTACCTCCTGCTTCTATTCCAGAGATAGGATCGCCAGGCTAGCATTATCATGAGGCAGGCATGAGGCTTGCCAAGAAGGAATACAATCTTCGTAAATTCAGTGTATTACTTCATTTCCTGAGATTAACAAAAGTTATCATATGAACTTTTATATTTCTTCAAGTTTTACAAGTAGATAAGCCAGTTTTCATTTTAATAATATACCAAATAGTTAAGAAATGTCAGTTTTTAATGTCACCTAGAGCTTTTGTATCTGAAGATAAAAAAAAAAACAAAAAAAAAAAACACTCATCGGGTCAAAGTGATATATTTTTAGGAAGAGCCACAAATTAATTTTTATAAACTTTAAGTGCTACATATGAATTGGAACCCATACACCAGCATAATTAATTTGTCCCAGTAATTTATTTCCATTAATTTTGTATGATTACCTTCATATTTAAAAGCACAATTCAAATCTATACAACACGACAAACCGAAGAACCAATGGAAAGATATTTTAACATGCAAACTATAGCTTATAAAAGTTATACAATTTCTCCTTATCTTGACCACTAAAAACACACATTACTTCTGTAACTCACATCTAAGGGAAAAAAAATAAATGACTGTTAAAGCTTAATGCCATAGTAATTTATTAAAACTATCAGTTATGTAATCAGAGCAATTAGGAGCTAAATAAATCTTACCTTTATGTAGCCCCAAGACACTGACAGTAAATAGTTTGCTTCAGGCATTTTTGATTGATTATATAAAGAGACAATTAGTTCTAAATATGTATATTTTCAAAAACCTTGATACTTTAACAATATCCGCAAGCCACAGAGAGTGTGGGTTTTTGAAGATTTTTGGTAATTAAGTATACATAAGAAAGCCTTTCATTAGATCCCATCCAGCCGTCTTCCCATTGAACACATGCCATCTGTAAAACTCCAGAATGGAACAGAATTCTACAACTATTCTGAATAAAGAAAATTCATGTGATAAAGAAATATCTAAAGATCTAAGGGTCTGCATCTTTTTCTCCCTGAGCTCCAGGGCTTAATGAATAATGTATGTCAAGATGCTTAGCTGCAAGAAAGACTAGTTCTGTCAAAAGCTACCAAATAAGGAACTGCGGGGAAGCCAGGAAGAGTGACAAGAAACCCCTCCCATAAAAGCCCAACTATACACCAATCACACTCCATCCCCTGGTCTATCAGGGCAGGGGGGTGTGGATTCAGAGCAGGCTGCTTCCTGATTGGTTGGCAGGGGCAAATCTCTGGGGAGGAGGTTTTTCTCTTCACCTCTGCTAAACGCCATTTAATAATGATATCCCTACAGCTGAGGCTGCTGTGTGAAAAGATGAATGGGGTTTCCCTCTCCCAGTGATGAATATAGACCATACAACTTTTCAAAATTCATAGTTCATTCTTAAATAAGGATTTCCAACCTTTTCTGAGTCCTTTCTATGCATTTTAATATTCTCTGACTTCTTCGCTTCCTTCAAAGTAAAAGTTGGTCTGAAAATGGCCATTAGGCATTTTAACTACCCCCTTCTCTCAAATCCAAGACAAGTGGCTTCCCCCTGGTGACACAGATATAACCAAAGTTCTCCCTCCATCCAACATAAAAGCATACTGTGATTATAAAATACAATTAATGTCCAGAATTTAAAAATGGGAATGATACATTTCCTCACCCGTGGGGCATGGCTGTTCTCAGCTCCTTTTGTTTCTATTTTCACATGTGTCTGAGCTCCACAACCCTAAAAATCTAAAAGTGGGTATAATTTATCATGAATCTGGTGGTGGGGGGTGGACTGAAAGCTAATGCACTGTGTATAGTTAAAGTATGCAGAGTTTGGTGTACAGATTTCAAGATCTGTATTTTGACCAGACGAGAACACTTTTATGACTGCTCACAAAGTTAAGAAAGGTATTAACAGGGGTCTTGGAGGAATACAACATTGATCTCAAGAATAATCATGCCTTTTGTAAGGAGACTTAAGAAATCTAAATTTTTTCAAAGAAAACAATCTTTTCTATTTGATTTGGGGTCATATTATTCTGTACCTTGTATACTAAAGAAGACCTGTGGATAAAAAAATGAGGAAAGTCTAGCTTTTACTCTATTTTACCATAAAATTCTGTTGGTTCTACCTCATCCCCATCTCAACACACTTAACTGATTTGTGCTTCTGTGACTTGCTGATATTGTCAATTTTCAGTTTTCCTGCATTTGGTTTATCTGTTCTAGATAGTGCAGGAAACATCCATGTTCTACTCTGCCTCTCTGAAGGTGTAATGGTCCTTGGCGCCCAAAGTCTTCAGCTGCACTTAACACCTGTTGTGTTAATTTCTCACATTCCTCTTAATCCTTTACAAAATAAAAAAAATTAACCCCCCCCCAAAAGGTCACTAAAACTGCCTTCAGAATAAAAAGGTGTTCCTCTTTCCTTGTTTCTCACTTTCCTTAACTTCTCACAAGCGTTCAGTGATGTACTCTCTCTAATCTCCTTCAAATCCCAGGACTGTCAACTGCTTTGGTTTTCTACACTCCTCTGACCATGCCTTTTTGCTTTCTTGTTTTCATCCGCTAGCTTGGGATATCCACAAGACTGTGTCCTAGGCCACGCTCTTCAGTGACTGCTTCTAACCTGAATTTCAGCACCGTATTTACAAGTGACTTGTAAGATTCCCTCCCTTGTCAAATGCCCTGCTACTCATCACAAACTTTTTCAGAATTGATGGATCCATTTTTTGATTTTAAGTAGTTCCTATTATAACCGCTCTCATTTCAGTCAGTGGGTTGAGATTTCTCCCAGTATCACAGACTGAAATCTTTGTCTCTTTGCTACCATTCAACAGGCATTTGATGTGAGTCAGCCACTATTAGGTGTTTAATATAAATCATCTAACGGGATCTCTGAATAACCCTAATGTGTTCCCCATCTGTATCACCTTCCCTCCGTCAACTTTACTACCAAGTTTTCTTTTATAAAATGCCTTTTTGTTTAGTCTGTTCCTTCCCATCCCCACTCCTATACTCTAAATTGATAGGCTTAAACCCTGAGAGAAATGGAAAGCATCTTCAATATCATTTCCTCTAATTCCCTGATTTCCACATAAAGTGAGACCTAGAGAGAGAAAACGATTTTCCAAGTTCATACAGGTACTAAGTACATAGGCTTTGTATCAAATCCTTTAGTGCATAATCGTTGACAAATGATCTCACTCTTAGCGTATCAGTTTCTTCACCTGTAAAATTGGGTTAGTTAGTCTCCAAAGATGCCTGCTAATGAGACATCCTACTCTATGTCAAATCTGAGCTGGTTTCTATAACCAACAAGTAGTGCTGTCACAAGTCTTAAAGTCTTCACCTTGGTTACTTTGAATGTGCTATTAGGATCCCTGAGGCACCCCACTAGCAAGCCTGACTATTCTAAGACTACCATGCTATGAGAAAGCCCATGCTAATGTTAGGTAGAGGCTGAAGAGAGGTGGGGGCAGGGAGTGGGGTGGAAGGGAGAGAGAGACAGGGAGAGCAGATGTGTGCCTGGACAATCTCTAGCTCTGTCAGCCATTCCCCCCAGAGCCAGACCTGAGAGTGAAGAAGCCATCTTACTCATCCTGCCAGTGGAGCCTTTAGATGACTCTAGCCCTAGCTGCCATGTGACTACAACACATGAGGGAATCAAAGTGAAAATGTTTAAGCAAGCCCAGTTGGCCCACAAAACAATAAAAAATTAGCAAATTGATATTTTAAGTTCTAAGTTTGAAGTGATTTATTTTATAGCAACAAATAACCAGAACAGTTATTATGAGGACTAAATAAGATTATATATGCAGAGCACTTAAAACATCTGATACATAGTGACAAACAGATATTAGACGGTGATGATGATGATACAAACAATGATGTGGATTATAACAACTATCCCACTATGGGATAGTTTTTTAAACTCCCAGGCTTATATCCTGTGTGTGTGTGTGTGTGTGTGTGTGTGTGTAAAACATATGTTTTATTTTAACTGCATCACATCATTATTTGTCTCAGACCCAAAACCCTAAGTCCTTATAAGTGCTTAACTCTTCTTTGGCTTTTCTCCTTCCAATTCTATACTCACCTCTACCGCCAGGCCAATTTTTCTCAAAGCCAGCCTCAGCCTGCTGCTCCAAAGCTACCACCTAATCACTCGGCATCACCTGCCTCATCACATCCATGTGAGTTCTAGATTGACAACCTGTGACCCTAATCCCCAACTCCAAGCCCAAATCCAATTGCTCTTTATACCCATGCTCTGGTCCTGAAAGGCTAGTATTCCACTCAGCTCTATGATTTAGCAGAAAGTCCCATATCTATTTTTACCTTCACTGAATTCATTGCCTAGAATACCCTTTCTCTTCCTCTACCTCCATTAAACTTTTTACAGAAAAAGTCAGATATAAATCATTCAAAGTATATCTCAAGGCCAAATATCTCAGCCCTTCTCCAGAGTCTATTCTGCACTCACTCCTGTATTTCATAAACACTTTATTAAGCTCCTACTGTATGCCATGCACTGTCATGGATAACAGGACACAGCAGTGAACAAAGCAAAGGTTTTTTACCTGGAGCTTGCATTGAACAACTAAGTCAGATATATATACTAGGTCATGTGGTGATAAGTACAATGGAGAAAAAAAAAAGGGTAAGAGGCTGTGGCGTGTTAGCAATGTCAGTTCCTATATTATAAAATGATCAGGGATAGCCATTTTTTTAATGTTTATTTTTGAGAAAGAGAAAGAGGATGCATGTGTGCAAGTGGGGGAGGGGCAGAGGATCTGAAGCAGGCTCTGCACTGACAGCAGTGAGCCTGATGTGGGGCTCGAACTCATGGACTGCAAGATCATGACCCAAGCTGAAGTCAGACACTCAACCGACTGATCTACCCAGGTGCCCAGGGATGGTCTCTTTGATGAGACAACATATACTCAGAGATCTGAAGAAAGAGAGGGAGGGAGAAAGTCATAAGGATATATGGGGCAATGGAGAGAGAGGAGTAAAATGAGGGGAACACCAAGATCAAAAGCTCTAAGATGGGAGAGAGCATGCTTGGCGTGCTTCCAAAGAGCAAGGCATGCCACACAAATATTATTTAAGTCCAAATTATGCTTTCTATCCATCCATCAATCTATTTTATTCTTTGACTAACTTAAAACTAAGTTACTTCTTTCTATTTTTAACAAGTATTTTTATCCTGATAAAAAATTCCTAAATACTCTTCCAACATACACACTTTTCTAAATACACCTACATATACTAAATAATTCCTATATAGACACTTTAAAAGAATCCAGTGTCATGGCTTGTCAGTAACATACAGGAAAAATAAAATTATATTAAACACTGCAAAATACAAATGCTTGTACGCAGGTATATTAAAAAACAAGTCAAAACTTTAGATCTTACTATCACTTAACTGTGTGACCCCGAGAAGTTATTTCAACTTTCTCGGTTTACTTCATCTTTGGTTTACTTGCTTGGAAAGTGAAAAGAATAATAGAAGCTACCTTACAGGTTGCTGTAAGGATTAAGTGGGCATACATGTAAAGCACTCAGAACAGTAAGTGCTCTGTTAAGTGTTTGCTCTGCTTCCTCCAATATATGGAGAATTACCATGAATGTGACAGCAACATGGAAACGAATACAGGAGTACTGTATTAGAAAAACAATCTTTTTCCAAAATGGTGAATGACTCTTGAAAGGTTTCATATGTAACAAAGTACAATTCTCTTTCAGTATACACTGTGGTAGCATTACTGAAAAAATTAGTGTGGATTAAAATCATGTAAAAAAACCATTTTGTGTTAAAAGTAAAAAGTAGCTGTGTTCCAGACTCAGAATATCGTAAGTGAATATTTTGCCTATGTGAGTGGTTTGTTGGGACACAAAACAATTCCTCCTTGGTAAAGGACTATCCCAGATATTCCAGGACACCTAGCATCCCTGGCTTCTGCCCATGAAATGCCAGCAGGACACCACAATCAGTGCACTCCGAAATTTCCTAAATGTTCTCCAGTGTTAAGAATGACTGTTCCAGTTACTTAAACTGCCTTCAACTTTGCCTCCTCAACCAGGGTAGAGGGTCTTTGGGGCAAGGAAGATACCTTATTCTTTCTTTATACTTTCCAAAATAATTAGTGAATCACAAGCACAAAAGATTCAACTGTAAACCCCTAATCCAGTGCAGTAAAGGCGATAATAATAATGATAATAATAGTAGTAATGTTACAGTAACATCAGGTAAAAGTATTAAAGAAGATTTACATATTTGTAAGGAATAAGAAACATTTTTTTCTAAAGCTCTGAGCTACATTAAAATTCATTTCATTTTTCCCCTTATGAGAGACCGACTAGATGCTCCTTCTGTTTGCCACAGTAGTAGTAGCTGGCAGAAAAAGTCTAGACAAACCAGAGGAGAAATTTGGATGGGGTCAGAGAGATATAATTCTTAGAATCAGACCTAGCTTCTGACAATTTTAGTGGGGAAAGTGTAACCTGGTACAGCATTTGTTAAGCACATACTATGCACTAAGAACTTTATATATCTTAACACTAACCTTTGAAACATCCTGGTTAGATAGCTAGTATCCCTTTGCAGTGGAAAGACAGGTACTCTAAAACAGTCAATAACCTGCCCAGGATATGACAAGGCTGACATATCAGGCCAGGTCTTTGCTATTCATAGTGTATGAATAGATTGCCATAGAATTATGTGTTTACAGACTCTGTGATAAATGGTATGAATTTAGGGGTGGAATCACTTATCCTTAAAAGTTTATTTATTTACATAGTTTTAGTATTATCTACACTCAACATGGGGCTCAAATTCATGACCCTGAGATCAACAGCTGCATGCTCTTGTGACTGAGCTAGTCAGGCATCCCAGCTTATCCTTATTTTTTGCACTCATTTTGCAATATCCTGAATTAAAGAACCATTGTTACTATCACTGTGGTCGGATCTCCAGACAGGGTGGATCATACTAAGCAGCGAAGTCAGGAAGCTTGTGACCAGAGACAGGCAGCCTCACCTGGCAGTGAGAAAGTGGCTTACATGTCTCACATGTAAGGGACAGTGGGACAGTGAACACTTACATGTGGGAGTGCTCCATGAACGAAACACAGATGTTGTTGCACACAGCTAGAATCCATATTTCTTCACTGGTTGTATGCTATGCTCAAACACCAAAATGACTGTATATACAAATGTGTGTGTGCCTGTACTGAAATTAAAAATATATTCTTTTTCTGTCTTTTCCTAATAATATTCCTGAAAATCTCTGGATACCACTCCTCTTTTATTCTTCATTTTCTCAGTCCTCAAATGATACCTCAAGCAATCAACCTTTCTGGATTATTTACTTAAGTTTCTGCTGATGGAATCAAGTCTTTGATACACTAACAATTGCTGGAATTACAACTTTACAAACAGATGTTAAGAGAGGTAAGATACATTTTTGACTAGGGGAACAGAAAAACAAACCAAACTACGAAGGAACTGAGGCTCAGTAGTCAAGTGTCTTATCCCAGGTCGCAAAGCCAAGTAGCAGAGCTGGGATTTAAACCCAGGCTTTCTGGCTGCAGAACATTCTAAATTGCCAAAAACAATTTAGGGATTAATCTGTAGTTAGACTAGAGTCTACAAACAATATGTTTACTAACATAATAGATTCTAAGCTGTACACTGTATTATTTTGCTTGAAATATTCAAGAAACATTATTTAAAATAAGTGTACCGGTGACTTTTACATTTCTACAACCTAAGGGATTTTTCTGGAAATAGCATTGTTTTTAAGAGGACTAACACCTTCGGAAAATATTTTATTCTATAATCAATCTATATTGATTTTACATATTTCTACTTAAGATCAAAGTTCTGGGAATTGTTATTAATCAAAAAACAAATCTGTGTGAAGTGGGCTGCCACATATCCATTACTGTTCAGCTTAACATATGCAAATCCTGTTGTTAAATGCCCCCTGAAGAATTCTGAGGCAAGAGGAAACTTCAAATATTAAATACAATAACTACTGCACACCGGTGTCTCTAAAATCACTCAGCGTTCCTTTCTTTCACTATAAAAAGTTTAAGGGGCAGGCAATAATCTAGAACTCATCTATAACCTATATTTTAAATAACAGAATTTTAAATCTATTCTAACATAATAAAAACTACACTTTCTCTGATGAATGCTAATTACAAAAACCACCTTAACTCGAGTAAATCCAGAAAATCGGTTTGTGTTTACTGCCCTCTAGTGATAATGGATCCAAACACGATTTAAGGAACAGCTCTCTTCCTAACAGTCATCACATATCAGAAAACAAAAACATATATTACATATATTAAAGAAGCTTGAGACTAAGAGGAACTACAGGTTGATTTTAAAAATGGAATCATTATCTGAAAAGGCTAAGGATCATTTTCCAATTAACCTAATTTGAGAATTTTCACCCAAGTTTTATTTATAATAAGAAAAACCTCTAACATTTACTGAAAAAGGGAATTCCAATACAAGAAACTGTATTTTTGTAGGGGTGCCTGTATGACTCAGTTGGTTGAGCATTTGACCCTTGATTTCGGCTCAGGTCATAATCCCAGGGTTTTGGGATGGAGCCCTGAGTTGGGCTCCATTCTGAGTGTAGAGCCTTATTAAGATTCTTTCTCTCTCTCCCTCTGCCCCTCGCACCCATTCCCACTCTCTCTAAAGTAAAAAAAAAATCATAATAAAAAAAAATAATAATAATAATAATTTAAAAAATAAAAGAGAAACTCTAGTTTTGTTGAGAGGTACTCTGAGGCTGAAATAACATCAAACTGATCTGATGACAGCTGTATTTAAATTCTGCTTCTACATGGTCTCCCTGTCATAGTATTTTATAATTCTTGATTCATCGTGAATCATATATGCCAGATACAAATTTTTCTATGTTCACAACTACTGAGTAAATCTAGCGGAAACCACTACCACTACCACCATCATTATCACATCTACAAAGGACTTTTGTTTCAATGAAGAATAATTAAGGCAATGAATGGGTGCAGAGACCTCACATAAATGAAACCTCCACAAAAATAATCTTGTATGAATATAGAGTTTCTACTTAAAGGGAAAATTAGGGCCCTCAATTTACTTAAACTCTCCTAAGTCAACACCAATTTTCCATGCTTATGATGGCCATCATAATCACCATAAAATACTTACTAATATTGCCTCTGTACTTCGTGGTATGCTTTGGAAAAATAATTTAAACAGAGAATACTTGTCTCCTAAGGCAATAATAAAAAAAGCAAATAGGCAGATTTCTAGAAATACATATTTAATCTTTTATTTTATCCACACGTATTGTGGATTTTAAAGTAATTATAAGTCATAAAACTTAGGCTCCATATTCCTTTCAACAAAGAGAATTTAAACAAATGGACATCCATTCACAAAAAAGTGAACTTCCACCTTTATTTTGCACCATATTAGTACATAGCTACTCAAAATGGATCCTAGAAATAAATGTAAAACCCAAAACCGTAAAACTGCTAGAAGTAAAAACAGCAGAAAATATGTGTGATTAGGCAAAGATTAGGCAAAGATTTCTTGGAACACAAAAGAGCATATAAAAGACAAAAATGATAAACCAGACTTTATCAAAACTTCTCTTTCAAAGACAGTGATAAGAAAACAGAACAAGCCACAGACTGAGAAGAATGTATGTATAAAATATGTATCTGATAGAGATTTATATCTTGAATTTATAAAAATCCTTACAATTTAAAAACATCAGTAAGCACATAAAAAGATGTGCAACACCACTAGTCATTAAGGAAACAAAAAATAAAATCAAAATCTAATGCTACTACAAACTTACTAGAATAGCTAAAATGAAAAAGACGAGCAATACAAAATGCTGGCTTGGATGAAGACCAAATGGAACCCTCATAGAACACTGGTAGGATTGCAAAATGGGACAGAGACTTTGGAAATAGTTTGGCACTTTTTTATAAAGTTAACAATTATATTCATTACATGTTCCAGCAGTCCCACTCCTAATTATTTACCCAAGAGAAATGAAAACATATGTCCATACAAAACCCTGGATGTAAATGTTTATAGCAATTCTATTAATAACAGCTGAAACCTGCAAATAGCTCAGTTGTCAATCAACTGGTGAATGACTACACAAATTGTGGTATATCCATAAAATAAAAAAAACTAGAAAGCAATAAAAAGAAATAAATTACTAATACATGCATAGTGTTATTATTGGATGAATCTCAAAAGCGTTATGCAAAGTGAAGGAAGCCATTAACAAAAGGCTCTTTGTAACGATATGCTTTTATTCATACGACATTCACTGCTAGCCAGGGACAGTAGTAGAGGGAGGGGAATGAGTACAAAAGGAGCATGAGAACTCTTTTTGGGTGATGAAATATTCTACATATACATTAAGGTGGTAGTTATCCAATTGCATACATTTGTCAAAATATCCTCAACTAGATCTAAAAAGTGGACATCTTACCTTATGTAAATTATACCTCAAAATCTGACTCTAAAAATGTTAGGTAATGTTACTCAATTATTTCAATCCCAAATTTGCTTAACTTTGCCTAAAGAAAATGAAAAACCAAAATCTCAAGCATAGTTACATATGATAAAATAACATTTTTACTTTAAGAGCTCCACCAGTATATCCCAGAAAAAAAGGCATATATTTGTCTACAGTCTATTTTAACTTTGAATAATGCAAAATATGGTAAATTACTAGTTATACACAGTATTCAGGCAATATAATAACTATTGAAATATCCTCATAAATACTAGTATTTGAGATTTTAATTCTTTGGAACAAAACATTTCCTAAATACATTAGATATTTTCATGCTTTCTTAAGCAAACCAAACTGATCTTAATTTAATGATTTAATGGTGATCCTGGGCCACCTTTATTCAATCAATAAACAGTCAATTTTCAATAGTCAATAGTCAATACAGATAATCAGTCAATACAGATTATTTACTGTATGTTCACTCTAGGCTAAGCACTGTGTGAGCTGCTGGAGACAGAAAAATCCAGTAAAGCAGGAAGAGCTGTTTGCAGAAAACCCAATAGTCCCAACTGCTGTGGGTTCTTTTTGAATCCTTCCATTACTTTTTCATAGTTTTTTTTTTTTTTCTGAGTCCTTGTTTTATAGCCTGTTCTCCTTATAGTTAGCATAAATCTGCCTCCTTGTAGTCAATATAGCATCTCTTTCCCTATCTTTTATGATAGATTTTTGTCTAAGGCAGCAATTTTTAGAATGTGTTACAAAGAACAGCAGTCCGATGTGATAATTCTCAAAGAAGACATTGAGAGTTAAACTTTTGACATAGTGCTAACCTTCTTGGAGATGGTGTACATTAACATATTAAAGGCTTTGCCAAGGACCATAATATATAACCCTGTTTTACTTTGTTTAAACTAGTATTTCTCAAACTTATTCTACTACCTAACTCTTGGTTCTCTTCACATTTACTAACAAGTAAAATCAAACAAACAAAAATACCAGGGTTTCGGGAAAATAAAAACAGAAAATAGAAAAGAAAATAGGTAATTCTGGTGGAAAGCAACAGGCTTTAAATATCAGAAAACAAACTGCTTTAGAATGGTCATTCACTTATTTACTCAACAAGTATTTATTAAACAGCTACTATGTGCCAGAATGGGGGATACAGTAATAAACACAGAAGAATTTCCTAAGCATGTAAATCTTGAACTGTTAGGGCAAAAAGACAAGAAATGAATGAGAAACATACTGAATGGAAGACAAGGGGGTAATGTGATACCATGATAGTGGACTAGTAAATTAAATAGTCAGGAAAAGCTGCACTGAGAAGGTGGTATCTGACACGAGATCCAAAGGATTAAAAAGAACTAACCAGAAGATCTAGGGCAGAGCATTCTCAGCAAGGAAAGTCAGAATGAGGGAAGACAGGTATAAAGAACGAGATTACAAGTATATCAAGGCAAGATCATGTGGGTCCTTGTAAGTCTTGCAGAGAATACAGGACACCACTGAAAGGTGCTGAGTTACATGATGTGATTTACATTTTACAAAGCTGTCTCTGTGGAGAATGGTTTATGGAAGGACAGAGCAGACAGATGGAGAGTGGATGCAGTGAGGAAGAGTTGTCCAGACTTGAATGGAGTGCTACAAGTGAAGAGAAGAGAAGAATCAACACCTAGACTTCTGGTTTGATCAGTATATGACTTGGATGGATGTTTGTGCCATTTGCTAACATGGAGGAGACTGGACAAAGAGGCAAAAGAAGAGTTGTATGAATCAAGTGCAAGAAAGTTTAAACACATGAAGTTTATTTTACTGTTGAGGAACCCCCTCAAACAAAAAAACTCTGCTGTACTTGACCTATATGTGAAATCTAATGCCCTATGAGATGAGTCAATTGCATTATGTTAGATGGAATGGGATCATCAAACATACCATAACTCTGATTCTGTGAAATACATCCAAGCTGGAAAGCTCCACTGAAGACATTTAGTCCAATCTACACAGACAGGAGTCCTGCAAGTCTTCATATATAATAATCCACTTCTCCTGGATTTCCTCCACTGTGGTGTAAGTTTTTCACTTTGAGTGAAACTAGTTTTAAACCACCGAGCTAATACTGAGGTAATGATCATTAGCTTGCATTAAGCTAATAACATTTTTCAAAAGGTCTAAAGACCTTATAAAAAAAAAACCCTAAAATTGATTTGACTATGGACACAGCAAGAGAAAACAAAATATGGTTCAGGGATTTTATTACAGAAATTGCAATAAGCAGAAGAGTAGTAAATATCCTTAACCTTTCATATAAAAAAACCTAGGTCTTCTAAACAGTGATAAACAGCTTAACATGAGCAATTGTAGCTTGGGCTCTTACTCTTTCCTAATAGGCAGAAAATCAAGGATATGAATTAATTAGGACGTATGAACTTCCACGTGGCATAATGAGAAAACATGACAAGAAAATGGCTTTTATATAGCTTCCACAATGCCAGTTGTGGAAGTGCTGAAGACTTTCCTGGAATCATTTCATTTATTTCTAGTAACAACTCTATGATGACTAGTATTATTCCCATTTTAAAGAGGACCCTTAAGGTCTTAACCACCAACTCTGCACAGGCAACTGCCAGGTAAGGTCCTGTCCCACTACTGGCAATCTAGTCCTGACAACTGAAGGTTTTTCTTTTGATACATGGTCTCACCTCAACTTCATGTCAAAAAACTTAACTGCTATCTTTCACCCCATCCTCAAACTGGCTTCTAATTTTCTAGGTATCATCCTTTCTATGTTTATGTGTAGAATTTTATACTTTCTTCTTATTCACTGCAGTCCTGCTACCCCAAATCTGAGATAACTTGTCTTCCTTCCCACACAATCCTTCTCCTACCTTTCATCCCTTCCTGTTTTGGTCTATCATCACTTACTTGCCTAATTCTCTAATAGACCCTTCTTGCTTTCACTATTGCCCCTCAGTATGATCTATGCCCCCACCAGACTTATCTTTATAAAATCATTTTGTTATTTTCCTTCTAATATTTTCCTTAAAATACGCGGGTTCTTCAGGACTTAGAGGATAATGTGCAAATGGCTTAGTTTGGCACTGAAGGCACTCTTCACTGTGGTCCCAAGTCTATATTTCTCATACCTGCCTCTGTTTCCAGCACCAGACTTTCTGTTTCAGGCAGGCTCACTCTTCCAAAACACCCACTACTTGCCCACTCCCACAAACACAGTAGAGCGAAATCCACAGTAGTGCCCCATCCTACCCAGCCTCATCTAGCCTCTGGAATGCCATCTCTTCCTTTGTTAGCAATCTATATCAATCTTCCACGTTAAAGATCTAGCCTAAGTAACTCTTTTTTTTCTGGGATGTTTCCCAATTAATTTGGTCCTCAGTGTTTAACACACTATAAACTTCCCTACAGGACCAGAACACCATGAACTATGCTATTATTCATTAACACACAACACGTTTACTTACATGACTAGTTATATTTTTAGTTTGTATATCCATATGCCTATCAATCTATTTTCTATCTTTTTATCTATCATCTATCTTTTTATATACCTATTTTATCTACCTATTTGAATACAAACATACATACAAAAATCTCATTTGTCTCTAAAAACCTCTAGAGCACATATACATTCTACAGCAACTAGCCAAAAACAAAAATCTCTTAGTGAAAGCCTAAATAGCAGATTGTGATTATCTGAAGCCAAAACAAAAAACAACAGAAAAACTTCCTAATGATTTATTTCTCACATGAAAATGGTATCTGGTCTAGAAACTGGTCAAGGAAAAAACATAAATAATAAACTAAAAATTTCACTTAAAAGTGATTATGTCAATAAGGAGCGAAATCAGGGTCTTATGTCTAGCAACAAAAATTTTTATTTGCCACAAGATAAAACCTTGACCAAAACAACACAGTACTATTTTGTTCTGAGTCACTTCAACTTTCCTGTGCCTTGATACCTCATCTGTAAAATGATGGAGATCTCACAAATTTTTTACCTCTAAGGATGTATGGAATTAAAAAAGAAAAAAAACCCACAACTTTTATTAAGCATACCAAAGTTTGATTTGTCTGCAAAATGGCTGACAGTAAGTAGAAAAAGTAAAGGGATCAATCACCTATTCACTGACTCATTTTTAATTCTTAGAACAACTACACTACTGGGGAATTTGCTCTCCCTCTGCTATGGCTAGTATCAGACTTATGACTAAGACTTTATCATGGGCTGAAATTAGGTTCAAGGTGATTTCATCCACTCCTCTGTTTCTCAGTGAGATTGTCATTTTAAATCTGTGCAATGATTAAAGAGTTTATTTTGGTTCCTGTTTCTACCTTCTCCAAGAAGAGTTACCTAGTTACCTAATATCATTGATACTTGACACTCTTGTAAGTAATCATACTCTCAATATTTCACAGAATCAAAAAATCATTTGGAGGTGTCTTGAAGGACATCCAAGGTGAGGGAGAAGTGAAGCATAAGCAATGTACCAATATTTAGACAGAGTGGAATGGAGATCTACCTGAGACCCTCACAACACTAATAAATGTTTCTTTCATGGCTGCCTTCACACATATTCTTTCAAGGTAATCATAATTAAGGAGTCAAGTAAGAGTGTAAATAAAAATATGCTATCATAGAGTGCTAGGTAACCAAGCTAAAACTAAAGTAAACAAACTCAGTGGGCCATCACATATGCAAGCTAGTGAGGGCCCATAAATCACCATGACTGGGTATCAGGATTTCAAAGGCACACTCTGTGAGCTCTTTTGCCCAGGCCTGATGATTCAAGCTCTAGTTGCATTGGGTCACCTATATGGCAGCATATAAAGTTCACCTTTTAAGTTTAAAAATAGTCCCAATCCCCATCCCTACTAAAGATAGGCCACTTTATATGCCTATTATGTGTGTGTACCACTCAATGCACTTTAGTCAGGTTTTCATCTAATTTGTACAACAAGCCTCTGAGATACATTTTGTTAGTCCTGATTTGCAGAGAAAAAAGGTTCAGAGAAGATGAAGCAATTTAATTACCCAAGGTCACAACTCTAGTGTGGAGTGATACCGAAGAGGAATTGCTAAGCTCATTGGAATTTAGAAGATTTACAGGAGAATGAAGATAAAAGTTCAAATCTATCACCTGCTATTCTGTTCCACTTTACTCTTGTTGCATCTAATAACTTATACTATATTAGAGTGAACCAATCTATACTTATTTTGATGCAGTCTCTCTTCACCTTGTTCCAGCTTGTACCTTGTTGCCCCGTGTCCTCACCCCCAGGCACCCTGTTCCTTAGGGGATGGCCCAGCATTTGGATGTGACAATCCACCCATGCTGCTACTGGGCTATGACTCAAGGAGGCAACAGGTGAAGTAGAGGATGCCAGCTACCAACGTGAAAAAAGACTCTAGCCTCATGTACTACCCTTCATCTGTAAATCTTCCCTCTCCAGTCAGTTGCCCTAGTCACTATCCCCACAGCTGACTGTCCTCCTCTTAACCATTCACACCCTCGCCATGATCCATTTGGATTTCTTTTTTTCTTCAAGGCTGTCCCAAAAATTCATTCCAATCAGATTTCACCACAGGAACCCTGCAGTAGAAAGTGGGCAGGAACATGATGAACCCATCAGTCTGCCTCTAGCCAAGGAAAGTCCCATCCTAGGTGAGCCCAATCAGAGATTTCTCCTTCTTAGACCACACCTCCCCTTCCCCATCTGTCCGAAAAAGTCATCTTTCTATCTTTCTTTCCTGCAGTCTTCATTCCTCATTCTATCCTCAAGTCTTTCTTCCCTCGCCACTTTGCCCCCACCAAGAAAACAGACCTCCACATTACCATGGTAATAGGCCATTTTAAAAATCCTGACCCCTGCTTACGCCTTCCCTGAGTTTATCCTATATCTTCTTCTGCCACGCTCTCCGGTATCAGTCAAGCTTCATTCCATCCAATTATACCCGTACCCTCTCCAAATCCCTTCCAGCTCAGGATCTCAGGTCTGCTTTTGCCAGTTTGTCTTTTCAACCCTCTGACCCCATTACCCTCCAGTTTATACCTGTGCCCTGTTAACTACCTGCTTGCTAGGTTGACTCCCAACCTAACATGCTGTCTCACTATCATACTCTTTCTAGGAGCCAGAAACTAGGACCTGTCTACCCAACTTCTCATGACGCAAAGAACAAGGGACACAGAATAGGATTCCCCTCTAGGAATTATACTTTGTTGAAACTATCCTTGCTATTTGAAATCTAGTACTTATTTAAAAATTATATTTGGATATATTTTGAAAATGCAGCCTGAGAACAAACACCTGTTCTTCTATCTCCCCATCTTTCCCCAGATGCTACATTCAGAAAAATAAGTGTCTTTATATCTATTAACAAGTCTTATATGGATCTTATACAAGTCTAATTGAGCCTCAGTTTCATATCTTTAAAAATGAGACATATTTTTTTTTGACATGTAGTCAAATGACCTTGGATGGAACTTGGATGACCAAGTGAAATTAAGGGAGAACAACAAAAGGAAAACACTTGGATATAGTCTCTCAAAATATTTTGGAGAGTATTATTTAATTATTATTAAAGACATTTAATATGTCTTTATTCATATTTAGGTCTAACACAAAAAGCAACAAAAACATGCTATGCCAACAATGGAAAAGCCTTAAAATCAGCCAGTTCTTTTCTGAAATGAAGAAGACAGATATCAGCCTGCACTTAACTCCACAGTGGCAGCCTTGCTCATCTTTGCTCAGTTGCTATGGACACGCCCTGTCAGGCCTGTGCCTTCTACTCTCTAGACCTGTTTATGACAGGCTGAGGTGTTTCCTATTATGGTGCCTATGTCTGCACAGCGCACTGCTTGCCAGTAATAAAAGCCAGAGGCTGCTGCCACTATAGCGATTACAGCACAGCAGACCAGAGATGCTGATGGAAACCCAAGCACGCCCTGGGTAAAACTGCACAGAACACTCCCTAACAGGCAAAAGCCAACAAACACATCCTTTCTTCCCAGGCTAGCAGAGAAAGTGCTCAGAAATGTCATTTTTAGTTGGAACAAAATTATATAAGAATATTGTTGCTAAAATATGTATGGAGGAAAGAGAATAATTTAACAGCCACCAATATGGCCCGCATGGTTTTGTCTGTGCATTGTAAACTTTTAATTTAAATGAGAGGAGACTAATGTGAACATAAACTATGCTAAAATTTCTGAGACCCAAGTGTATAAGCAGAAGTGAGACGCTTAAGTGGAAATGATCAGGATTCTTACCAAAGAAAGGACTGTCTTGCAAGGCATCAACCATAGTCCATAGACTCTAAGTCTATCAATTCAAGATGAGAAATGGCATTTACATTAACCAACATCACGCATCTGGTACTAATTTATGTGACCAAATACAAAATAATACATTGATATGCACTAGTTTTGGGCTTGAAGCCATGTCTCATCAATACTCGTAGTGGCTGGTAGAAAACTCACTGTTTGTGTATTTAAACAGTTATTAAACCAACATGCTTATCAGAAATATAGCTTGGAGGCACCTGGGTGGCTCAAGCAGTTAAGCATTCGGCTCTTGATTTCAGCTCAGGTCTTATCTCACGGTCTGTGAGGTCAAGGCCCACATCAGGTTCCATGCTGTAAGTGAGGAACCTGCTTAGGATTCACTCTCTCTCCCTCTTTTCCTGCCCCTCCTGTGCTCACTCTTTCTCTCAAAATAATTAAAGTTAAAAAAAAAAAAAGAAATATAGCTTGTATTCTATTAACACATTCAAATTAAAAAAAAAGTATAATCTCCTTCCCACTATTTATGAGTTAAGATAAAGGCTCTGATCCTAAATGAGGCTGAGACCCTCTAAAAAGTGAACTACAAAAGAAGTCAGGAGATTCCTTAGCTACCCCGGTGTAACTGGATAAGTTTTGGGCCTCATTTTCCAACGTACACTAGATGAGTGAGACAAATGATCACTTTTAACTTTTTTAGTTCTAAAACATAAGGTTTCAGTCTGAGATGGACAATGGATAACAGTTAACAATAATGCTTTAAAATGCTGATCATGCTAAATACTACCAAAACTACCACAAAACTGTGGTAGACAGGAACAGATTATCATTTCACTTATTAATTTACATTTGGACTCAAATGACATTAAGCTGAAAATTTTCTTCAGGTCTTTGACCAAATTTCAGTAACTTCCTTGCAAAGGGTCTGATAAACAGTAAAATTAAAGCTAACACCCATAAAAGAATAACTTTGAGGGTTTTAGGGCTTAGAAAATTGAAATTAACTTTAGTCCCTGAGGACTGATCAGTAATGATTCTATAGCACTGAGAGGAGAAACACTTAAAGCTGCATTGCAAGGACCAAAATACCATTAATATGATTCACCCAATATTTATTGAGCACCTACTTAACAAGGCTTTCTGTCTAATGCTATGGGTGCTGGAAAAATGAGTAAGACTAACAACCTAGTGTACAACATAATGTCAGTAAAACTAAGAAAAATATTACAGTATTTAGAGTTAAGGGAGTTAAGAAAGACATGACCACCTAATCAGGGGAGGCTAGGGTGGGAGATATAGGAGAAGAAAGCACAGAAAAAACTTCAAGGAGGAGGCAACATTCCAAATAGGCCTTAGAAGACAGTTAAGATTTGTTTAATAAATTTTTTATTTTAGCAAAGTTTTAGATTTATAGAAAAACTGTGAAGTACAGAGAGTTCCCATATGCCCTTCATCCAATTTCCCCCCACTATTAACACTACATTACTATGACATATTTATCACAGGTGCTGAATCAACACTGATACATTATATTATTATTACTATTATATTTATTATTATTATTATAAGTTTATTTATTTATTTTGAGAGAGCACCAGTGGGGTAGGTGCAGAGAGAGGGAGAGAGAGAGAATCCCAAGCAGGATCCACACTATCAGTGGTAGAGCCTGATATGGGGCTTGAACTCAAGAAACGTGAGATCATGACCTGAGCTGAAACCAAGAGTCAGACACTTAACCGACTGAGCCACCCAGGAGCTCCCAGCACGGATACATTATTATTAACTGAAGTCCACACTTTAATCAGATGTTCTTAGTTTTCACGTAATGTTCTCTTTCTAGTCTAGGATCCTATCCAAGATCTCACGTTATATTTAGTAACGTAGGCTCTTAGTTGTGACGGTTTCTCCGATTTTCCTTGTTTTTGTTAACCTTGACAGTTTTGAGGAGAACTAGTCCGATGTTTTGTAGAATGTCCCTTAGTTAGGAATTATCTTATGTTTTTCTCATGATGAGAGTTGGGTTATATGTTTTTTGTAGAAAGACCACAAATGTAAAGAATTATTTTCATCAGAGCATATCAAGGGTATATACTACAACCTGACTTATCACTGTTGATATTGACTTTGATGACCTGACTGAGGTAGCTGTGTGTGCGTGTGTGTGTCAGGTCTCTCCATTATAGAGTCATTCTTTTTCCATACTGTGCTTTTTGGAAGGGAGTCAATATGTACAGTCCACCCTGCAGGAGGGGAGAGTTTTGCTCTCCTTCCTTAACAGCAGAATATCTACGTAAATTATGTGGAATTCTTCTGCACAGATTTTTCTTTTCTTATTTATTTATTTATTTATTTATCTATCTATCTATCTATCTATCTATCAGTATTAACGCAAGGGTATTTTTTATTTTGGGTTACAATCCAATAATAGTTTATTTTCTTGATCAAATTGTTTCAGAATTTGGCAATCAGAAGCTCTTTTAGTTTGCTCTGGTGTCCCTCTGATATGCTCCCATCAACGTGGGGTTTTGTTTGAGCACCTCCTTACTTTCTGGCATGACAACATGCTCCTGTCTCATTTCCTGCCCCAGTTCCAGAGTCAAATATTTTCCAAGGAGTCCTGGTTTGTTGGGAGAATGGAAACCAAGATGAAGGTGCTGGGTGTGTTTGTTGCTACTGGGGTGCCATTTCTTTAGGCCTTCTCAGCTGACAGAGCAAGCAAGTATTTGTGTACATACCAGATGGTTAAGATGTTGAGAGGTGCAATGGGAAGCCATGTCCTTAACAGGATTTTCTTAACATTAAATATTAATAAGAGTCTGTATGTCGGTTATTTTCAGTCTCATTCACAGGATTAACAGGGAAGTACTCATATAGACTAATCTCTACTGTTTTATCTTTTTCCTAGAAATATTAACATAAGTCCACACTTTATTCAGATTTCTAAAACCCAGGGAGTTTTAGATATTATGATAAAACTTCGTGTCAGTTTGAGGAGTTGTACTGTAAAATTACACAAAGAAAACAGAGTTAAACTACTTGAAAAGTCACTGAGAGAGAGAAGAGCCAATGAAACATTCCAACAGTATTCTTTGATTTACATCAACATCATTAGGCCACTGTTGCCTTTTAAAAGTTCATGACAAGTATAGGTATCAAGACAGCAAACAAACACCTTCTCTAGCCCTCACCTCACAAAATAAGAAAAGAAAGACACTATTAATTTCTGGATGGAAACAAAAGACTTAACACTATTGGGCATCTACAATGTTTCTGACTCTGTCTAGACAATTACTGTCTTTTAATTCATTAAATCGTCATACCAACTATTTAACAGATGAGGAAACCAAAGCACAGAAGGTAAGCTGTCCAATTTGCACCTAGTAAAAGGCAGAGAGTGAATCCAGCTCAGGTAGTCTAGCTACAGAAGGGTGCTGCAAATCCAGACCATTCTGCCTGAGGAACGAATCTCTAATGAATGGGAGATTTCTGCTAATGAAGTTTGGCATTTTCTCCTTCAGTGGGGAGGTCCCGTTAATGGCAGAGAAGGCAAACCATGGGTTGTTTAAAACATATCTTTCTCACTAAAGATGACTCCTAAAATTGTTCTTGTTGTTGCTTAGGATATCCAAAAGTATACTCATCTGTGAGTGGTAAGCAAAATGCTTTAAAGTGGTACATGGGTGAACATTTTCTCACTTTGTCACAAATTAATTTTAATGTGTGTTAAAAAGTGTATATTGGAAAAAATATAGCTGGGACACCAAACCCATGGTTTCATAAATATCCTTGATTAAGAATGAAGCACTCAGATGGGTATTTACATTTTAAAAATACTTCAAATAAAAACTTTCAACATATAGCGTATTTGATATACACAGAAACCACAAATTTTGAGCAACACTAACTTAGACTTACGACAGAATAAAAAGGTCAGGTTTTTCTTGTAAGAAATATTATGTTGTTACATTGCAAAGAATATATTACACAGGGTTTTCTTTATCTCTCTTGTTTAGTATATGCTAGGCATAGAATAAATTACATGTAATTTGTTGAGCATGCAGTACGTGATATGCACCAAAGTGAGCTTTGCATACATTATATCGAATGCTGTCAACAACCTTTCAATTTTATTTTCCCCTTTATTATCTCCCTGTATAATGAGGAAGTGGAGATTCAGGGAGTGACACCTGTTGCCCCAAATATTAGGTCGGAAGCAGCAGAGCTGAAATGTGAAACCAAGCTTGCCTAACGAAAAAAAAAATCTATATTCTTTCCACTCTATAAAGAATCACTGGTGTACATTGGCAAGCAAGGGAGGAAGTATCACTCACATTCATCATATACAAAGTATGGCAAAACAATAACAAAAAGTCCAGAACACTAACCAATGATAACAATGAAAAATACTTCATTAAAAATAAAGCATTCTTTAAGTGTAAAGAATAATAAACCTGTTACTACTGCAGTTGGTAATCCAGTGTAACTAGTTTTCTAATAAATATCACAGAAGTATTTGTTGTTTAAGAAAGAAATCCTGTCCCCGTTCTCAGTTAGTGTAAATAAAATAACTTCTTAAAATGTCTCTTAAAACAACTGTGAATATTAAAATAAAGGGTTGCCCATTCTATTTCTGATAAACATCTGAGACTAATAGTGCCAACTGAATGATCACGATTAGCCAGGCACGGCCCTACTATCTCAGCAAAGCTAGGCCATCACAAAATAAACTCTAGCTATTTCCAGTTTTAAACGGTTGGCCTCTTTCTATAAAAGAGAAAATTAGATTCTACATACTTTCGGGATAATCTGAAAATCATTACATTATCAACATTTCGCATCTGCCATATGTGTGTATCTTAAGTAATAGCTACAATCTGTGTGACTCTCAGAGGGATCTTCTTAAATTGAACAATAGCATTGTCTATCATCCTTATTACTTGGGAAAAGAGTTTGTTTAATCTGACCACAGCTTTGAAAAAGTAGTGTTTTATTCTTGCTTTGAAATTAAAAAAAAAAAAAAAAAGGACATAGTTCATTATGCTCTCAGGCCAAAGTCACCACTATCCTATAATTAAATCAAAATGTAATAAATGAAAGTGATTTTTCTAGTAATGACTAATTTACTGAATCACAAAAATTGGAGGTTTTTTTATAATTAAATGTTAGGTATATTGAAGCTTACTGACACTAAATACTGACACAAAAATGGAGTTGATGACCATAGAGACAAATTAAGACTTGTTTTAATGTTTAGTGTTTTATTAAGTTAAACATTAAAATTAAGTAAGGGCTTTACTATTCAATGAAAAAATGAAAATTTCTGTTAAAAGTATTTCCTGCTTTCTACTGTTACTTTAAAAAAAAGCAAAAAAGTATTTTTTTTCCTAATGGTGACCATAAAAATAAACATTCTCAATCTTCCATATTAACTTTAAGGCACTGCATATAAACTACCTAAATCTTTGCCACATCTACTTTTAATAAGTAGATGAAAAAGCAGACAGCAAACTCCAGACATTAGTAAAGTTGAATTTCTATAGTTATAGAAGATACTTTCTTTTAAAATGTAAGATTTTATGTTAGCCATCTTAACTCAACAATCCTCTTATGACACTATCAGTAAATTTTAATATTTTAATGTAGAAAATATGTGTTATTTGGTATTTGCTCTTCATAAAATTAAAATGCCTTTTCAGCTTCTTTCTTAGCAAAAGTTAAACATTTATTTCTGTTCTGAGAGTTATATCCATGTAATGCTGAAATATTTTAGGATTTAACCACTCCTATGAACATTCTGTATTCATTCCAGCATCTCTCTTGCCCAGAAGAAAAAATATCAGCAGTCACAGAACGCTCTAGTATACTTTATGTGTGCACTGACTATTCAAAAGCACCAGGGGGAGCAGACAGCAGAAGAACTAAGAACAAGCACCCCAGAAAAGCAATTAATTTATAGGCAACAGAAACATGATAGAGACGTTGGTTAAAAAGTAAATAGACAAAATAAATTCCGTAAAGAGGTCATGACCGCATTTGCAAAGCTGGCTTATGCATATCTAGAATTAACTAAAGAAAAACCTGAAGTCTCTTGGAAGGATGCTTGAATGCTAACTTCAAGAGACTCACAGCTTGAAGCACGGCCGTTTCCAGCAATGCCAAGCCTCGAAACTGCCCCCAAATTAGAGAGGAGAAACAAAATATATTTTTATAGTGGTATATTTTAGGAGGAAATCAAAATGATTTTGTTTTCTCTTTTAAACATCACTGCACTCAGAGACACTGAAGGCCTTCTGAAATATGTATTATTAGGTCACAGGAGGATGAAGTGACAGGGTTCCATAGCATGATCTTTGAAAGTCCTGAAGCTTAGACTCCTGGCCTGACCTCCTCACATCCTCAAGTTACTTTCCTTGAGGGAAAGGTAGCCAAAAACACTGTGAAACTATCCTGCCTTAAAAACAGTCTAATGAGGTATTTTAGCTTTGCAAATTCTGTACAAAATAAGGTATTTTAGCTTTGCAAATTCTGTACAAAAGAATGGAAATGTTTCCACCAAGTCCATTTATGTTTAACATGCTCCAAGAATTAGTAAGCGCTGTGTTTTTAGTTTTAGAGTAAAAGAGAAAAACTATTTAGCACTTCTGTCTGGATTCTGTAACTGGAACTTAAGAAGAGACTAGACTTCTAATTTGAAGTTCAAAATGTTTATATGAATACTATACCAAAAACTGTGTATTATCTAAGCATTTTAAAATAACATAGACATGTGTACTAAAGACTGTTATCTAAGGACTGCATTATAACAATCCATGAAACTTAAAATGTCAAGCAAAAATTACAACTGAATGGTAAAAAAAAAAACAAAACATATTTTGGCCAAGAAAACAATCAAGGAAGTTTTACCCAAATCTTAAATATTAATACCAGTAATAACAGGTATAGTACCTACTATCACAAACTATTTATGAGTTAGGCTGTTATATATACACACACACACACACACATATACATACATATATATACATATACATAGTCAAACTCTTACATTAACCTTTCAAATGGATATTATTGTGCTGATCTTATACAAAGTAAACTGAAGCTAAAAAATTGAAGTCATTTTTCTAACATACGTCAGCTAGCAAGGAACAAAACCAAGATTTAAATTCCAGGTCTATCTGCTTACAAAGCTTTGAGACCTTACCAAAACCTCCCTCAACTGTAGCAATGAGGTTCCAAAGGAAATATGAACAAGTCTCAAGGAGATTAATGTGCTTATGAGGGTAAATGCTGTAGTTTTAATCACTCAAATTAAATGCCATCTGGAGTTTCCTACCCTACTTGGTACAAACATCCTACATGTATTACAGTCAACGTTGGCCTTGGCCAAGAGTTCAATAATTTTCCTGACTCAGTAGCATCCGTAAGTATTATGCACATTACAACAGCAATCAGGAAACACAGGTAGTTGCTTCTGAAGCACCATTTTAAAACTGCAAATAACTTGGATTTCTTTAATTAAGATTTTTAAAAACACAGAAATAATCTGTTAACCCAATTGGTTGAATGGGTTGGAGAAATCAATTTCCTTCTTCATAATACCCAAATCTATCTCTACAATAAATATTCTCTTTCTATAATCACTTAAAATTCATGACCTTACTAGTATTTTTATTGTTATTTTATACTATTAAAATAAAAAAAATCCAAGTGAGAAGAAAACCTAAAAATGTCAGGATTTTTCAAAGGCAGAAAGACAATAACCAGAAAATACTGGCTGGTTCAAAGAAGTGCATGTTAAAATAATGGACAGTAACACAACTGAAAGCCAGAAAGCAATGGCGCAGATGTATTCATTCATCCTCAAGAGATATGTGATGCAAGCTGTCACATCTCCCAATTCAGACTTAGGTTGGGCATCACGGGGACCTTAAGATCAGCTGCTCCCACTCAGTTTACAGCTCATGTGGATGGGACTTATTCCTGCCCTTGTTATCAAGCAGAAGGGTGACTATACAACATTCACCAAGAGCTCTTTTTTCCTTCTATGTTAATCCTTTTTCACCCACAAAAAAGTTTCACAAGTGTAGCATTCTTTTAAAAACGAATGGGTTAAAGAAAGGAAATGGATAGCTAAGAAATTAAAAGGTTAACCAACAGCTTCAGCCAAGTTGAGTTTTTTTAATGTTAAAAATAAGTGTCCTGTCAATAATCTTTCAACCACAAGACACAAACAGCTAGAATCACTACCTTTTTGAAACGTCTTTTCTCACTTAACCTGCATTTCACTTCAACCAAATAAACACACCTTTTAAACTAAATCTATAAATTAACTCAAAGTTTAATTGGGTGCCTTCACAACGAAGATTAAAAAATATATATTCCTGTCTTATTTGGTGCCATAAAGAAAGAAATCATTTTGATCAATTACTATGACCTAGAGCTGTATTTTTTAAAATCTTGAAGTATAGATAAACTAGTTACTTGTCAGCTGCTGTCACTTATAACACATTATTAGATTTCAAGTTAATTTTTAAATTCAAACACAGGTCTCATCATTAAGAGTATGGATTTCTGGGGAAAGTAATTATAGCTGCTCAGGATCATTTCTCTGAAAAAGTACTGTCAAATCATCTTGAAAACATAAGTAAATGTGTGCCTATCCCTTGAGGTGCCTTCAGATTCTGCTCTTCTTTTTTTTATGTACAATTAATCAGACAAGAGAATTAAGAACTCAACCCCACTGCAGAATGGTCCCATTCAGCATGTAGGACGCTGAAGATACTAGGCATAGTCTACTGCTATTATGAGTCAAATTATTAAAAAAAAAAAAAAAAGATTCGTATATCATAAAATTAATCAATGAACTAAGAATTTGTTAGCCAGCTGAGCACAATGGCACCTGATACCACAGCAGGGAGTAAGAGAGCAATGATGGGTTATTCTGATGAGAAGCCATACCAAATTTCTAACTGAGGCCCAAATAACAAAAACCAAAATCCCAAACAAGCATAAAACCCAGATTTGACCAACACTGTGCATGTGGGTTAGGTCAGCATGCTTAGGGGTAGGTTAGTGCCTATGGACAGTGTGTGAGGAGTCTCTTTATTTTATTTGAAGCTAACTTTTCACTGTGAAAACAGCGCTATCTATATAAACATTGTCAACAGAGAAGACAATCAAGGGGCTGATATGCTATGGTATTATAAAACACTGATTGTGGAAAAAAAAGGTGGGATAAAAACTACAATAAGCTATGGAAAAGCATCACTCGTTTAAAGATACCTGCACAAAGATAAACCATAAAATGGTATAACCTTCCTGACCTTGTAAATAGGTGGCCAAAGATGTTTAAATGTCTTTAAGGGACAACTGTTTCTAACTGCCACACAAAGTTACCAGTTTTTCCTGGTTGACTCCCTCAGTCATCTGCACCCAACGTGAATGTGCCTCCTTTCCTATCCTGAGCCAAATAGTCATTAAACACATACAACATCCCAATTGTTTCCTTACATAACTAAAGACAAAAAAACACAGGAATTCCAAAAAATAGAGTAAAACTGATAACACTATACCTTGCTTTAAGGCTGTCTCAGGCTGAAGGTGACTTCTCAGTCCCCCAAACTCCATTGGCCATCAAGACCAGCACTTCGGCATATGACACAAACGACCCATTGAAACATCACTGTAACTATATGACCTCAGAAAACTGGGTGTCTGTCCAAGATTCATGAAAGCAAAGGTAATGATCCTAACGAACTTTCTAACTTTCCTGACATTTCCTGTGGACACCGAAGGCTAAGTGAACACATAAAGGCTCAGTTCTCACAACGTACCATGACATCTAGATAAAGGAGAGGTGAAGTTCTAAGTTCAGGGAACTCGGAGTGTGAGTGCCGTAGGTAGTGACATCCTAGAGGTTTCACTGACCTCCAGCAACTCTATTTCCAACCGGGAATCCCAAGAATACCCTTAAGCATGCATTGCCAACTGACCCGCCTGGGTTTCTGCTGCAAGGGCAAAGTGTCACTTACAAGCCCACTGCCCTCCCATCCCAGAACCCCCCCCCCCCCCACTCACTGTGTCCTGGGAGTACTGCAGTCAAACTATGTCAAAGTTGCTTCTGCAAAATGTTTGCTTTGTGTGGAGTGAACGTAAGAGACAGGGAAGGCACAGAATCAGGAACCTCCCTTCAAGGGAGCAGAACAGCCACCATGCAGCGTGACAAAATCCCTGCACGTCTTTCTCAGGACCACAGGGGCTGGCGAATTCACCGGCGTGGGAACCGCCAGTCTAGGGGCCTCGGTGAGAGGCCGAGCCAGGGCTTACCTTGTTGGAGGCCATCTCACTGACAGAGTGCCTCGTCTGCAGGGTCTCTAGCTGGTCCAGACACCAGTCCAGCTCCTCCAGGGTCTCGCTGGCCAGTTTCTGGTAGGCCTCCTCTGCGAAGAGATAGGGAAAGGGGGACTCAGTTCTCAAGCGCTTCACGGGGCCGCCAACGAGTTCAAAGGGGGCCATCCTGCCGTACCCCGCCATGCTCGGACGCCCGGTGCCCGCACATGAGGGCTGCTCCTTCATAGTGCCGAGCCTGGCACCGCGCTGGGGGCCGAGGCTCAGCTAGCGGGGCGGCCGGCCTCGGGGAAGCACGGTTGCTCCAGCTCGGCGTCTCAGTCCCGCGTCCCGGGAGGGCGCACGAAGCGCGGCAGGCCAACTTTTACACGGAGGCACGGACAAAAACCTCACGGCGCGACTCTTCGACGGTGCGGCGGGCCCGAGTGCCGGCCCCGGGAGGCTGGCGAAGGGGGCGGCGCGCGCGCCTCTGGGCCAGCCCCGCGGCGGGAGCGCCCGGTCCACGGCCGGGTCTCGTCGCCGGCCGGCCCGAGCGGCGTCCCCGCTCCCGCTCCGCCCGCCGAGCCTTCTCACGACGAGAATGAATCAGCCGCGGCGGGGTGCGCGGCCACCACGTTTCCTGTTTTCTTTCTCAACTCCCCCGGCGCCCGGCGCAGCGCCGCTCCATCGCCGCGGCTTTCCGGGAACACTCCCCCTCACGCCCCTCGCGGTCCTCGCCGCCGCCGCCTGGCCCCTCCTCAGCTCCCTGACGAGGAGCCTGCCAACTGCCAAGGCCCGCCCGCGCCCCCCGCCGCCGCCTTCCCCGAAGCCCCAGTCCCGACAGCCCCGCCGCCTCGCCGGGGCATCACCCCGCGCAGCCCGGCGCCGCTCGCTTTGAAGCCGAGTCCGGGAGGCGCGGACGCGAGCGCGTGTGTCTGTGGGGCTGCTGTGGGGCTGCTGTGGGGCTGCGCGAGGAGGAGCGGCCCAAAACCCGGCGTGGAGCGCCTGCCGCCCGGGGTCGCGCCCGCCGCGGGGCTCAGGCGGG